>NC_081414.1:589545001-589888751 GCF_030272615.1 Cryptomeria japonica | reverse complement strand
CATTCCTATTAACTCCTCCAATCGATCTAGCAACATAGTTGATTCCCATGATTCCCTCTATGATGTTATGTCTCCTTTTGAGTCCAAAGATAAGCCTTTCAATCACTATGATCATGCTTTATTAGATGATGTCGTTGATGACTTTATGTCTTTGCCTAAACTTTCAAACAAGAATAGTGCATCTTAAAGGTTAATCAATATGATCAATATGAATGAACATAGAAAATCACTTTTTGTTGTCCAAGGTGCTTGTGCTTCTCCAACTTCACCTCTTCCTAATCAATCTCTTTTCACGATTCAAGGTGGATATGGTCATGATTCCTTTAGCACCACAAACAAACCTATCATTATGGTTCAAGGAAGGAATCCCATTCAGAGTCCTTATAGATATGCTAGACAACTAACTAAGTAGAGTTATAATGCAGTTTGCCATACCTATAAGATGAGAAATAATAGGCAACCTAACCCTCCTCTGGATGTTTTGACTCGTCTACTTGATCCTCAACTCATTCTTCCTCAAGCACCTTGTATTTCACAAACCCTTGGTAAGGAATATGATCTTTTCAAACAACTTAAAGCTACTCTTGCCAAGATATATATTTGGGATTTGCTTCAAACTTCCTCGAATCATCATGGAATACTACAAGATTTCTTGAAAACAATGAATGGTACCCTAGTGACATCCAATAATATGGCTTCCTTGATTCACTCTATTACAACACCTAAGGCTCAGATTGTGTTTACACAAGAAGAGCTTCCCTCTAGTGAAATTCAATAGCAATATGATATCTTAATGATTGTGGTTATAATAAATGATAGTGTGATAAGGAAAAATTAGTGGACAATGGTTGTGGCCTTAATGTTTTTAGTATTAACTTGTTGCATAAGATCAATGTTGATACATCTCTTATTGCACCCGATTCTCTCACCATCTGTGGCTTCGATAATGTTGCTAAATCTTCACTAGGTATCATCACCTTGCCTGTTAAGGTAGGTCTTGTTACATTACCCACACCTATCCATGTCATGTCTGGAGACTTGACATATAACTTGTTTCTAGGGAGACCTTGGATTCATAGCATGCAAGCCATTCCCTCTACATTGCATAGGCAAATCAAATTCATTTACAACAATACAACATACACCTTGTTAGGTGACACAAGATTTTAGGCTTGTTTACAAACATCAAGCTCTAAATCATCTTCAATCAATTCTTCCCCAACTATCTTAGATAATTCCTCTAAATCTAAATCTTCTACTTTGATTAGTGTGACTAGTTGATCAAACCTGTCTCATATCTGGATTGATCCTCGATAATTCCTCAAGTGGACCTAAGGTTCTTGAGGAAGAATCTTCTCAATTTTACTCTATGATTGCAAATACTTTCTCTCCTGACAGAATCTTGCAGAAGATGATTTGGAATCCCTTAATTTCAATCCTACTTTTGTAGGGGAATACTAAATTCCCCCTAGAGAACCTAAGGTAAAAAAAAAAAAAGAAAGAAGAAGAAGAACCTAACAAGCAATATACTTTATGGTGGCTTCTCAGATTTTATCTCCCTTAGTTTCTGGTCTAGAGGATTTTGATCCTTCACTTTTTGAAAATTTTCCTTCTTCTTTGGAAATGACTCACCTTTATGGTCCTGGTTTTCACATCTTGACTAGGTGTGGATATAATGGAAATGGATGTGGTGCTCAAGAACAAGGGATTCAGGTTCCCTTGGAAAATAAATTTTGTGATATCACATCTGGGATTGGTTATGATCCTTTCAAGCGTAATAAAGCCTCTAAGAGACCATCTATTAGTGTTAATGTCATTTATGCTTCTCTCTCACTAAAATATCTAGAATATATTGACTATGACCCTTCTCGTGTCTTTGATTTGGATGTTTTTTCTACCAATGATTCCTTAGCTGAATTCTTGGGAGCTTATGACAACCTTCCTCATTATCACCATAATCACAGTTTTCCCTATTGTCTAAATGCAGAAGCTTACTTTGGGAAAGAAATATAAATAACAATGAGATAGTTAAAGAATTTCTTTGATTGAAAGACGCTTCTCAACAAAACAATTTCCTAATAAATGACACCATTGATATTAAGATGGATCCTTGTGTTGAAGATAAGATCATCAAGATATGGAAATGTCTTGATGAAGAAGAGAAAAAACAATATGCTGAGTTGTTACATGAATTCGCTAAGATCTTTGCTTGGATATATTCTGACATGCCTGACGTAGATCCAAATATTGTCACTCATAACAATGTCCTAATTCCTGATGATAAACATGTGAAGCAGAAGATTCAAAAGATTCACCCTAAGGTAGCATTACTTATTAAAGATGAGATTTAAAAATTGTTGGATGTTGGATTCATCCGTCCTATCAATTATTCCCCATGGATTTTGAACATTGTGACTGTAGCTAAAGCTAAAAACAAGATTAGGATGTGTACTGATTTTTGTGATTCAAACAAGGCCTCTTTAAAGGATGATTTTCCCCTCCTGAATATCGATATGATAGTGGATTCGGTAGCAGGGAATGCTTTACTATCCTTTATGGATAGTTTCTTAGGATATAATCAAATTTTCATCAATCCCCAAGATCAATATAAAATTGCTTTCACCACTCCTTGGGGTATGTTTTGTTGGATTGTGATGCCTTTTGGATTGAAAAATGTAGGCGTGACCTATCAGCGTGCTATGACTCTCATCTTCCATGACTATATGCATAAGAACTTGTAGATGACATCTTAGCTAAATCCGTTCTTCATATGGATCATGTTAAGATCCTTCGTCAAATCTTTCAAAGAATTTGTAAGTATAACATGCATTTGAATCCTCAAAAATGTATTTTTGGTGTGGATAGTGGCAAACTATTAGGATTCATATATAGTTTCACATCATGGCGTTGAGGTGGATACGAAGAAGATAGTTTATATTGTTAACATGCCACCTCCTAAGAATGTTTCCCAACTCAAAAGTTTGCAAGGAAAGATCCAAGCTATTCCTAGGTTCATCTCTCAACTTGCAGATAGTACCTTTCTCTTCACACAATTGCTTAAAAATAATATCACTTTCCAATGGAATGAGGATTGTCGTCAAGCATTTCAAGACCTAAAAAATTATTTGGCCAATCCTCCTATTCTTCAACCTGTTGATCCTACTAACCCTTTTCTTTTATACACCACTGCTTCCCCTCAAGCTATTGCAGCCTTATTGGCACAATGTGATAAGGATGGTTGAGAATGCTCGGTTTATTACATAAGTCATATTCTACTCGATTACGAAGTCCTATATTCTACAATAGAATGACAGTGCCTTGCTTTAGTCTTTGCAACCCAGAAGTTGAGGAATTATCTCTTGAATGCTTAGATACATGTTATCATTAAATTTGATCCTCTTAAACATATTTTCTCCAAAATGAATTTTTCCAGATGCTTAGCTAAGTGGGTTATGATGTTGACCGATTTTGACCTTAAGTTTGTCTCACAAAAGGCAATAAAGGGTCAAGCATTGACTGGTCTTTTAGTTGATGCTCCTTCACCCTTCTCCCTACCTAATCTAGAGTCTTTTCTTGATGAATACATTCTTTCCATTGAAGTTGATGAGAGTTGGGAATTGTACTTTGATGGAACTAAGTGTTGTACAAGATTGGGGGTAGGGGTGGTCATAATTTCTCTTAAGAAGAATCCTATTCCTTTATCATATCGTCTCAATTTCTTATGTACCAACAACATTGTTGAATATGAATCTCTTATAGCTGGAATTAAAGCATCCTTGGCATTGAATGTGAAACATCTACATATTTATGGAGATTCTCAATTAATCATAAGACAAGTGACAGGAGTTTATGAAGCTAAGCAAGACAAATTATCACAATATAAAGACCTAGCTTTATCCCTATTACAAAAATTTGATTCTTATACCATGGAACCCATTACTCAGAAAGATAATCGACATGCTGATGCAATGGCATGTGTTGCCTCTCTTGTGTCTCTAGAGGGCCCCTTGGTAGATCTTCAAGTTACTATTCACAAAATTACTACGCCAAATATTGTTGATAATCCTAGCGATGTGGCTTATTATTGCATTATAGATTCTGATGAATGGTACTCGTATATCATGAGATATTTGAGTAATGGTACCTTTCCTAACTTTGCAAATAAGAATACTAGGGCTAGGGTTTGCAAATTGGTTGCTAGATATATTATCCTTTATAATGTTCTTTATAGGAGGGGTTATAATGGTCTTCTTCTTCGATGCTTAAACAAGGATGAAGTCCCTATTTCTCTTGAAGAAGCACATTCAGGTGCTTGTGGGGGCATTTTGGGGGTAGGTTATTAGTTCAGAGATTACTCTGAATGAGATATTATTGGAAAACCATGGAGAAGTATTCCTTTGCGTTTGTTAAAACATGTCATCAGTGTCAGCAACATATCAATTTTATCCATGCCCCTACCCAAGAGCTTCGATCACAGGTAGAATTTTGGCCCTTTTCTACATGGGGTTTGGATCTTGTTGGTAAAATATCTCCTCCTTCATCTCAAGGACATACTTTGATCATAACTGCCACCGATTACTTTACGAAGTGGGTGGAAGTCATTTTTCTTTGATCCACTACCACTGAAGTAATTTGCCAATTCATTTTCAAAAACATCATTTTCGATTTGGGATACCTTCTGCCTTAGTTTCAAATAATGGAACGTCATTCAAAAATAAAGATGTGAAGAAGTTTCTCAAGAAATATCATATTCAACATAAATTGTCTATACCTTATTATCCTCAATCAAATGGTGAAGTCTTCTAATAGGATAATTGAGCAAATTATTTGAAAGACTGTAAACAAGCATGGTAAGGATTGGCATACTCAACCAACCTATGCTCTATTGGCCTATCACATGAGTATGTGTTTTGCTACGCATTGTACCCCTTATAATCTTGTTAATGGTGTTGATGCCATTATGTCATTGGAGTTGGAAATTCCTTCTTTGAGAGTTTCTCTTAGGGGCATAGTGGATGATGATTCTTATAGAGAGAAAAGACTTCAAAAACTTGAGATTCTCAATGAATGGCCTATAAATACCCTTGAGCATATTCAAGCATATCATAAAAATTTGCAGCAAAGCTACAATGATAAGGTTATTCAACATTCCTTCTTGGTAGGGGATTTAGTCCTTTATGAGAATCAACACAACGTGAATGCCTTACCTAAGGAGAAAGGAAAGTTTAGTCCTAATTGGCTCAGAACAAACATCGTTGTGGAGGTCTATGGATCAGGTGCTTACAAGATAGCAGGTGTGGAAGGTACGCCTCTCAAGAAACCCATAAATGCAATGCACCTTCATAGATACCATGCCTAGTTTTTCTTCTCTCTCTATCTCTATCTTTCTAGTCTTCTTTCTGTCCTCTCTCTGTATCATCTTTTTCTTCAAAATTGGGTAATATGTTAACATGTCTTCATTAAAGTATGTAAGATTAAATGATTTTATATTGTTTGGTCTACATTACTTCATTATTGATAAGCATGTTTCATTACTGTAATGTTTGTCTTGGATTCTTTTTATGTAAATTGTAATGGATTTACATTTCATTTGTGTTAGCATGTTATACAATTTCTTATGTGTAAAGTAGAAATTATATCATGTTGTGTTTAATTAGATTTAATTAAATCACATTAGTCATATATTTCTTAGGCTTAATACATTCTTCTTTTACATCATCAAAGTAGCATTTGATTAAATACTTATTTAATTAAGTCACACATGTA
The DNA here is from genome assembly GCF_030272615.1 of Cryptomeria japonica. Classification (NCBI taxonomy): domain Eukaryota; kingdom Viridiplantae; phylum Streptophyta; class Pinopsida; order Cupressales; family Cupressaceae; genus Cryptomeria; species Cryptomeria japonica. The sequence continues at coordinate 589,882,985 of NC_081414.1, read as the reverse complement.
TCAATTTAATCATGAAGCATTGAAAAATCAATCACGTGGAAATTAAATCAGATATACATGCTCATTACTCAATATGTTACTTCTAATATAAGCACATCGTTTAAGCATTAAAAATAACATAATCATGAGTGTCATCATATATACATCAATACATAAAAATCATCTCCTATCCCTAGGACTAGTAGCTAGAGGATGGTGGCTAGATGCCCCTTCCTAATCTGGCTGTGGGACTGCCCCCATAGGGGTGTATTATGATACAGTTTGCAAGTGACTCCACAAGGAGCTCCTGCCATCCCTCTCCATCATGATCCCTTGGTATATGGTTGCCTATGTCTGTGATGCTGCTAGGTCACGCTCTGTTTGTCATAATCTCTCTTGTAGGACCTCCACCTCCGTCCAAATAGGGGAGAAAAGGTCCTCATGGCATCCTACATTCCTCTGGGATCTATGTGCTATCTACGAGGAACTCAAAATGTGCATAGTCACAATAAGGTTTGTCACTACATTCTGAATCAAAGAATACCACTCTTGGACGGTAGCCGCAAGATAGGGAGAAATTTTTTCATTAGTAACATTCTATATCATCAAATTGAAAGCAGGTAAGATACATATGTTAATAAAGAACAGGGCACCTTACCTGGGTCTCCCTCTCACCAGTAGGGATCATGGACAATGAACACCTGAGACTAGGACCCGCTAGGCTCTCCACACTTATACTGTCTCTGTACAGTAGGTGCGGGCTAGTGGGGACTAGGATCAAGATCCCTTATGGGATCCCTCTCTTCCTATAGTGGGAGATTTGATGGATCTAGGGTTCTGGTATCATGATAAACTATACCTAACTCATCCTCGTCCTCCTCTTCCTCCTCATCCTCATCCTCATCCTCATCCTCATCCTCATCCTCATCCTCATCCTCATCCTCATCCTCATCCTCATCCTCATCCTCATCCTTGTCCTCATCCTTGTCCTCCTCCTCCTCATCCTCCTCTTTGTTGTCCTCCTCATCATCTCCATCCTGATCTCCCCATCTGGTATCAGGATTGCCTCCATCTATGCCTACCTCCTATTCCTCTGTCTCATCAACTTTATCATCTAAATCCTCCTCAGATGTATCAAATCCCTCTCTGTCACCTGATTGTCTCCATGGTCTGAGGTTCCCTCTAAGGAAGTCTACTAGGAAAATAGTTCTAGGGTATATTCTCACCCACCATGTGATGTACCATCAGTGCATGCCAAAATCATCTCTACAATCTATCGCTATGTCCTGATTTGACCCATTTACATTTGTAATGTCAATCTCATCACCAGTAGGCCTAAGAATGACTCTTAGCCTCAAAATCACTCGTGGGTGTCATATGTACATAGGCAAGTTAGTAGGAACACACTGCTCGAACCCAAATTGTTTCCAAACTCAGTCAAAGTAAAAGGGAATGACTATGTGGCTATACCATCCCTCTAGTAGATGATTCCTCTGCATGATGAACATCTGTCTGTGTAGCCTTGCCCACATGGACATCTTGAGGTAGGGTCTCCATATGATCCTGATCGCTATCAATCTATCCAAGCTCAACCTCCAATATAGGAGATCATTGAATTGCCACTCATGGGTAATAGGATAAGCATATACCCTAGGCTTCTCTGGGACTAGCTCTATGGGGGCTCCACTAGGTCTAGTGCAGGTGATATGCTAAAAAATCCACACCTGTAGTAGCGTGCATGTCATCAGGCTACATCCCTGTCTGAACACATACTCCCCAAGGTCGTGATAGAGATGCACAAGCATGCTCCAACCCCAAGAGTATACTATCCTGTGTCTCTCCATATCCCATATGGCGTAGATGAGTCCTCCATGCATATGTGTGATGCTCCCATTAGGGCACATGGCTAATGCAAGGTCACAATCATGAGTCACCTCACTAATGGAACCTCGCCAGCTGACCATAATGTGATCCCTCATCTCACTGCGTATCACTCTCCCCATAGCATATACCTACTGTCTCTTGTAATCCTCCATTGTCTGGTCGGATTGATAACTAACAGTCTCTCCTCTAATGGGTAGGCACAGAATGTGGTATACATCCTCAAGGGTGACCGTCATCTCCCCCATAGGTAGTGAGAATGTTGAGGTGTCTCCATCCTGCCTCTCCACTAGTGCCATCAGCATTGTAGAATGGAATCAGATGGCCGACATGGTCATCGCATCCCACAAGCCTACTACATGTAGAAAATCCCTCTCTCCTACTATCAGTCTTGGGATCTTCTCTCGAAGGCTTCAAAAGGTGAGACCGACTGTATGTTCGTAGATGTATGATAGTGTCTGCAAAAAGAAAAGTAATCTATCATCAGTAATCTGTCAGCCATCTATCATCATCTAATCAATGCAATCATTCTATCACTTCTAGCATTCATCACTTGACTCTATGTCATTGTTGGTCACCCCAAATAGGGATTAGGGCACCCTAAGTGGACCAAGGTGCCCTACTGGGACCATGGTGCCTAGAGTGGACCATGGCACCCAGATGAGACCATGACGCCCCCTTGGGACCATGGCACCCTAGGACACCTAGGTGTCAAAAGGGAGGGCCCCGACCTAGACTAGGAAATGACATCATCACTTCTAAAAACTATGAAAGCATGAAAAAGTTAAATGCAATCAACAGAAAGTCAACTCACCTCATTGAGCGGTCAGCCGATGAGTACGGATTGGCGCAAGATTTCCATCTACGTAGGTCACTCGGGTTGGCATCAAGGCATGATGGCTTGTATGTGGGCTCCTAAATAGTGAATAGTGCCAAAAAGTTAGAAAGTGACAAATGAAGGTGTCACTTTCATAGTTATGTGTTATGCACTTTTTGACTTTATGTTTTTAAGTTAAAACCCTAATTTTTGCACTTTTTCTTCAATCTATCATATCTGGAGCTAGGAAGCTCTGATTCTCACACCATCGGTGGTGTTGGAATCTTGAGTTCTCCCTCTCTCTCCATGTTAGTTCCATAATGTGCTTGGAATAGTAATAAAGCCTTGTTTTGAACTTTATTCATCAAAATCTTTATCACAATTCGCTATGGAAAACATGATACCCTGTTTCACCTCACTAATAAGTAAGTCTAAGCAGGGGGGTATATAGCTACCCATGAATTTCATCACCTTACTTAGTAAGAATTAGGTGATTTTGTGATCTAACATGTGATTTTGTAGGGCATGGTTCCTAACTGTGTACTGCAGATACCACCGAGGGCTTTGTCCGACAACTTATGGATATATCCTTTTTCAAATGATGTTTACTTTTCTGTACTTTAGCTTGCATATGCACGTAGTGTCTATTGGCAATTGATAGTCTACTAGTTAGATTAAATTATGTTGTCATTGATGGCAACATGATTTTGGGTTCCGACTTTATATGGTGTACCGACAAGCACTTCACAGACTCTACACTAGCACAGACATCGATAGGATAGAAGATTACTTTGGTCACCAGCAATACAGGCCGACAACAGGCCGACATGGTATGGTAAAGGTCATCAGTATTGGAGGCCGACACATCTTGGATCCGGAATTGGCAACTAATTTTAATGCTTATTCATTTATGTTATATGGTTGACATGTAAATATAATATCGTATATATCCTTGTAAGCCGACATAAGGCATAAATTTGTATAGGGTATACAGGGGAGATTGATTAGATCATTTTGAAATAAGAAGAGAATAAGTATAGACATGTGGAATGAATATATGAATGTAATGTAATGCAAAATATACCAGAGATTCTATGTATGTGAGGAATCCATTGTAAGGGTTATTCTAGTATTGAGGTTTAGGGTTTTGACCGAAACAAATAGAGCTTAAATTGGAACTGTATTCTGGCATTAGAGATGCTATACTAAGTAGTTCACACTTCTCTGGATTGTTGTCTGGATTGTTATGTAGTCAGTCAGGCTCCTATTATGATGAGCAATGTGCTCTAGGCTGGAAGCCTTCCTGCAAGTGCAGGCCCATCATGTATTGTAATATCTCTTCATATGGCTAGTGAATTGATATTGTGGGTCACAAATCCCACCGTTGATTCTCTTCATTTAGGTTTTCCATGTATAAATCTATGTGTTATGGTTATCATTTATGTGTTTGGTTGATTGGTTGCATTACTTCTTTCAATTCTATTTATACAAGTATACTGGTTGGTGTATGTATGTTTTGTTAAGGCTAAAATCTTCTATTTCGGTATAACATTGATTCACTCCCCCCTCCTTAGTTTTATTGGTTTCCAACAATTGGTATCAAAGCCTTGTGCCTCAGAGGAAGTTTAACATCTTGAGGAAGATCTTGAAACTAGAATCATTGAATATGGCTTTGGAGAAGCTACTTGAGATGGCACTTGAAGATTATGATGCTGAAAGATTGAAGAACTTAAAACTACAAGATGAGTTGAATTCTGCTAAAGAATTTATTCTTGTCCTACAAGAGAGACTATCATCTATTCAAGATAAGAGAAAGGAACTTTTGCAAAATAGGGATAATGAAGAGAAAAATGCACTTAAGGAATTGATAGGACCTAAAATTGTCTTGCAAAATCTGGTCATCCTGGTTTTATTCTACACTTTGGTCAAGGTATCAGGGTTTAGGGTTATGGGGGTTGTGTCTTTTATGATTAAAATGGTTTGCAAATATGTTTTCGGTGCCTGTTATATCCTTCTATTATATTTATCTCACTTAAGGCTGAGGGTTCTACTTTTGTTTGCGGGGCCATTTTCATTCTCTAGGGAAAACATTGGTTAACTGGTTTGTAAAGTATGTTTTTCCTAAGTAATCTACATGAGATTCCTTATAACCGGTCCCCTTTTATTTAAGCCTATGCTTATTTTTTCCTAAGTTCAGCAAGTGTTAAATACCCCGACCGTCTGTTAAAGAAATGATAGATCCAACGGCTAGCACTTCTCTGCAGAGATGTGAAGATTTTAATGATCACTGTATCACAAGATAATGTCGCTTGTTATCAACGAAATCGACAGGGTTAGTAGCATAACTGGTAAAAAAGCTTTGTATTACCGATTTGGAGGCGGTAAAGGTCAGTCAACTAATAGTTTCATCAATTTGCACATGTTCAAAATGAATGAGGATGTTTTATCTTGAGTTAAAAGGTGTTCGATTTTTAATCCTGAAGGAATTGATGGGCAGTATACAAAGAGTTAAAGATTGAATAGATTGGACAACCCATGTTTTCCTGCAATGGAAGTTGTGTGGTGGTTATGGACCGCGACATTGTGGGATGATGCCATGTGTCTTGAATTGACTAGAAAGACTTACAATGGGGCCGCTGATAGAATTCGACAGAAAGAGGAGGTTTTGCTGATGTGTCACAATTTTGTGGGGCCACTGATACAGATGAAAGAATAGGCGATGAGTCAACAAGGAGATGATTGTTGGATTGACCAATTAGGAAGGCAATCAATGACTAGTTTTCAAATTTCTTAATTACAAAACTAGGAGTCATTGTTTCGCTTGCGCAAATACTAATGATGGACGAGACATTGGTGTCCTTTCTTGAACAAATAATTAAAAAATCTTAAAGGTTTTTCATTCACATAAGGTTCATAGCAATTCTGAATAATTTCCTACTACTGAAGGAGACTGAAGCAACCCTCTACGACATAGAATTGTCATTTTTAGTGAAAACCAAAAGGAGTAAGTCTATTAGAGCTCTCCATGTGTTCTTAAAATGAATTGATGTTGCAAATTGTGAAAGATTGCAAAAACAAGATCAATTTGTTCTAGGATTAAGATATTAAACAGAAAATAATGAAATCTATTTGAATTTCTCTGGAAATTTGAAAATTTTGTGATAAGCCCTAGACTGGGAGATTTAGTAGAAAGCCCTAGTTCTAGAAAATTCCTCCCACACAGAAGCATTCAGGGGAAGTGAATTATATGAAAAGAAATATTTATGATGATTTCTTAGACTAGTTAAAGCCTTCCACAAATGATAAACAATAGGGGTAGAGATATGTGGATGGAAAAACCCTAGGGGAAGGGTTGACTGACAAAGCATTTTGATTGGTGGATGCTCATATATTGACAACTGGGTTAAAAAATTTTAAATTATGGTATGGACAAAGGATATTAAATTCCCCATTATCGAGTCCTTCACAGTATGATTTGGGAAAGTTGGTGGTACCAAGTGTTTTTATGGATGTCGATCTGCTTAAGGCTGTTGTAGATAGATACAACCCAGTTTCAAGAGTTATCAGAGGAAATGACGGTGAGATTTTGTTAACTATCAGAAGGGAAGAATTTCAAGAGATTTTTTACTTATATGAGCCATCCCATAGCCTAGTACCAATAAATTTAAATGAACAGAAGGAAGAGTATTACAAAATGAAGGAATTCATTAGAAGCAGTATCCTTCCAATGCACTTAGCTAGAGTGGGAAGTACAACATATAATATCGACCCTAGTTCAGAGGAGCCATTCTCGTTTGGTGCTTTCACTCCCTATTTTTCAGGCTACTTTCTTCTCTTTCTACCAAGTATTGGGTTTTAGTCCCATTATAGTAATGCCACCTGATTTCATTTACATGGATATGCAGATACAACATCTGGATTTTACAAATTTTTTTGACTTTGCCCCTTTTCTTAAGGAAAATATTCGTGAGGGGTTATTAGATATTAATAAGCAGGTGGTAGCAGTTAAATTCTCCTGGTATACTTTACTCATGCATATGTTCCTTTCAAGGAATGCAGATTATTTTGAGGGTAACATGAACCTCAAAAAGACAATAGATAAGCAGGAGATTCCAATATAGCTCTAGAGCATAGACATGTCATTGGATAGACAAGAGGCTATTTATATAAGATTTGATAACAACTTTGCCTCTAGATTAAGACAAAGATTGACAGCGAATCCACCAAGGATTCCTAAAGAGTTGCATGATTTTGAGACCCAAGGAAAGGGTGCCTCTTCCTAGAATTGAACATAATTGGGGAGACTTTCTCCCATACTCTGTAAGCACTGCGATCATAATTTATGGCATTTCCAAACAACCCCATGTACTACCCTTCAATGTTCCTTTGAGAATAGGTTTTGTTGAGGTAATGTGGCAAATTGGATGTATCTAGGATAAAGAATTGAAAAATAAAGGAAAGGGGTCACTTTTCCCTGATTACACCATTATCCCTTACTTTGTGATTATAAAGAGGGTATGAGCATTTTGACAAATTCTTTGCTCCATACCATTTGGGGGTAAGTATAGCTAGAAATAGTGATCCTAAAGGTTTCTTCAACATTTTTAGAAAGAGAATAAAAGGAACTTTGTTGCCCGATGTGCATAATTTTCTTGAGGACTTAATTAGGAATGAATTTGACCACACAATGCAAGAATGGAGAAAGGAGAAGTGGATAATTTTTAGAAAATTATGGGTTGCTATTTAGAAGATGGATCCAAATTATGATCCATTAAAGGAGTTTTCTCCATTCTATACCAAGATTGAATTTGTTATGAAATTTTTTGTTGAGTTGACTAAACTTTTGAGGAAGAAGCTAACGAGACTTGAAGAAGTTCATGGCCGACAACAATTAAGCTCACAGCCTCTTGTATCCTAGACAACAAGTGGAGTGATAGCAGAAAGGCTTGTTCAGGAGTCTCCACACAAAAGAGTTAGAGAAGAAATGAATGAGGAAGAGGATAATAGTAGTGATAGTGGGAGATTGATAAGAAGAAAGGGTAAGAAAATTATGAGTTCAGAGCCTTTCTCCAAGATAACAACTAGACCTTTTCATGGAGTTAGGATCATTGATCTTGAAGATTTTGATAGAAGTCCCTCACCATTATTTGTATCCATTTCATCGGTAAGGAAAGATTAAGCTTAGGTAGAGGGAGACAGGTTTGTTGCAACAAGTGTAGAAATGCAAATGGGTATTCCTATATTGCCTCCTATAATTTGGAGTTGGATTTTACTCCCTTGGATATTCAGGGTAAAGCTTTCAAAGATGCAAGAAAAGAGGCATGTGATAGCTTCCTTGAGGATGATGCAATTGTAAAAAGCCCAACCCTTTTGCAATAAGTATGGAAAACAAAGGTTAAGGAATACAAAGGAATAATTGCTGAGGAAATCCCAAAGGCTAGAAAGATTAGATCAAGAAATCCAAGAGGAAGTAAAAAGTAAAATGAAGGAAGAGTTCAAGGAAATCACTACTGATGAGAGCATAAAAATTATAAGTCAAAGGAGGAAGAAGCACGGTTAGCATTAAGAGGAACATACTTTGCCAATTATTATGCAACCTTGGCTATATGGGAATTAGAGGAAGGACCTAGGAAGCTTGAAATCAGTTATCTAAGCCCCTACCTGAGGGGAAGTTTGATTATAAAGAGAGCAGGTGATACATCAAGTGTGGAAGCTACAAAATTGAGTGTTGATGTTGCCAAGTTGGCACATGAGAATGCAAAAAAGGAAGCCTCAGAGAGGGCTGAGCTAATGAAGAAACTTGACAAACTTTTTAATTATTATAATGCATCTCAGAAAAGATGTGTGGAGTTAAAAATGAGAGCGCAACTCCTAGAGTAAGGACAAATAAAGGTTCCATATCCTGCACTTGAAGGGCCTTCTGAACCATCAACATCTAGGTCACCACCTATGATTCAAAAGGAAGAAGTAGCTCAATTAAATATAAGTACTAATATCCCTAGCATGATGTTAGTCCCATATGAAGAATGATGATGAGCTTGATACTACAAGATTAATTGAACCAAATGAGTCTTAGCTCCTGGACAAAATTATTGAATTAGAAAATAAATTAAAAGAATCAGAGAAACAATCAGCTGAGGAGCAGAAGAATATAGTTAGCTCTATGCTAACTCATTTAAATGAAAAAATTGAATGCTGGTTGAAAAATATTCATGCCTTATATTCTTTACTTTTTTATGCTATTCAAAATTTTAATGCTGATAAAGAAGTGGCAATTCCTGAGTTCACAAAGTGGTTACAAAGGGGGAATGAGCTTAGAATGATGTCTATGGCTTCTAAATTTCATGCTGAGAAGCCATATGCACTGCAGCCAACATATTTGTTGTTAAAATCAATGCATGAATCCCAAATTCTGCCAGAAAATATAGAAAGAAAGATAAGGGAGTTGATGAAGAGTTTTATTGAATTAGAGAAAACTCTTCTGCCAGATATTCAAGATAGAGAGGGAGAAGTTAAGCCTTTAAGGAAGAGGTAGAGAGAGTCATCAACACCCAGGTGGAAATGATTTGTGATGGGCTGAATATGAATATGCTAGAAGATAGTATGGATAAAATAATTACTACAGGGTTATTTTTTGAAACTTTTGAAAGAGAGGCAAACCAAGTAGCCTTTAAATATTTCCATATAGGGCAAAAGAAGATGAAGTAATGAATTTCAATTGGCCATCCGATGAAAAATATAACGCGTGGAGTGGCATGCATTTAAGTGATGAATAGAAAGTTGTAAACCGTTTATATAACTGTTTTTGTTTACTAGTGACATATATTTTGCAACTTGTAAGACAAGGTGGGATAGTTTTGATCACGAGTTTTGAAGAAGGTGGCTGGAACTTTTGATCTGATATAGGCAAGTTCGAGGATGATTGTTTTGTAAAACAGAATGCAATTACGCATTGTCATTCTTAGATGACAGGTATCTCCTCTGGTCTGAAGCTTGTTTACTCCCTTGTTTTTTATCAAAGGGAATTCAAAGCTATGAGATGGGGTTCAAAATTTTTGGTCCCTTATGTGTTCCAAATTTCTGTTTCTATATAGAAAAGTCTAGGTGAAACAAAAGGATTGTAAGAGGTCATTTTACAAAGAAAAAAATAGAAAAGGTTTTTGTGTCTATGATTTTTGCAGGTTCTCGAAGGAGTTATGTATGGATTGTATTCTTATGGAGACAACAGAATTAATGAATGAATATATGATTCAAACCCACTTCTCTCCAATGTATTGTTCTATCACATATTGAATGTGTATTATCAAGGATTTTATCATTCATTGCACTATTGTGGTGTATGTAACCTTTTGTTCATGCTTTGGTGTAATAGGTCAATTAAATGCTTGAATAAAATTGCAGAATGATAGAGGTCTATACAGGGATTTTGATAAGTAGTTTTGGGTGGGGATTACAAATATGATATATTGTAAGGCAATATCATCTTTTATTTTATGTTGTTAGATAAATTCTATCAAAAGTATAGTCAAATACAATATGAATTCATGTACGCAATGGACTAAGGCACTGATCATAGTTAAGTGAATGTTTGGGTACCTATTTGCTATTCGAAATCACCATTGGCTTGCTATAACTTGTTGAAAATCAGAATACTTTCATTTTATATGAACTTTATCATATGTTTTAGTCATCTCATGCTCCAAACTGGTTGAGGATCACTGAGGAATTTGCCATTTCTAAGCATTCTCCCTTATTGTTGAGTCATAATATGAGATTATCTTCTTTATTTGATGAATGATTTGGGAGTGTGGCATGAAATTAAAAATAAGCATGGGGATCACCCTCCCTGGTTTTGCAGAGCCTAAAGTGTAGAAGGATCTAGTATCCTTGTCATTGTTGGTCCAATTCTGAAAAATATTAAACAGCTGGAAGTGGCTTTTCATAGATATTATTAGGAGAAAACAACTTGGTCTCTGCCTTTAAGTCAGTGTAAACCCTTTTTTGGGCACCAATAAAAATGGCGATTATGTTGGGGAACTGAATGACAAGGAGTCTCTTGTTAAAGAGTTTTTATTTTAAAATATAATAGAAGTTTTTATAGTGTTTTTGTGGCTTGACGGTATAGCCTACATTTTTGTATTTTGGTTCATGTTTTCCTATTAAAGGGGTGTTCTACATTTTTGTGAAAAGGATATTCTAGTTTATGAACAAGGTTTACAGATTCTTTCAAATAATATCAAGTAGTATATTATTTGATATCCCAAAGTAATTTGCGTGGCGACTAAGGTTTTTATGCCAGTGCGTATATTTTTGAAAAATTCTAACAAATTTTTAAAACACTCTGTTACTATGAGTAAAGCAAAGAATACCAGACGTTACATGAAGTTGCACCGTGAAGAAAAATTGGAAGAGCTTAAGGGACCTCTGCAAAGACAAGGAATGAGAAGAAATGCAGAAACAAGTGTTGCTCCCTCATCATGGAAGCCCAAGCATAAGAATGTAAGTAAGCCATAGCTAAACTCAGTTCCTATGGTTCATGCATCATCTTCTAAAAGTTCTGAATTAGATAGTTTAGGATTTTTTAATTCTTTATTTGATACACCTATACAAGAAGAGATGCAACCAAAAAGGAACGAATTCACTCAAGTCCAATATTCAGAGAAGGTAAGGGGTCAGAGTAGAGGTAGAAGTCGTCAAAGAAAGAATACTATTGATGTACCTCCTCCTCTGGGTCTCAATTTTTTCTCATAATTATGAATCAGTACAAGAACAAAATAATGTGAACTTGATTGACTTAGATGACACTTTTGGATCTGAAATAACCTTACCAGATCGAGAAGAAGTTTTTGGAGATATCGATACATTGAAAAGAGAGCTCCAGGAATAGATAGATCTCAAAAGTAAGAGAGAAAAGGAAAGGGAGTATGAGGTTATTAAAGCTGTGATAGAAAGAGATGGTTTGATATTGTTGAGGGCCCTATTCTAAAGGGAGATTTAGATAAGAAATCTAAGAATGTCATAAGGGAAAAGGCTAAGAGAAATGTGGAAAATTAGAAGTTAGCTAATCTTAACCAACCAAATGTTCAGGTTCCTAGATTGGACTTGGATAAGGGAAAACAGAAGGTGCTTGCCATTAAGATAGATGATAAGAAGTCTTTGACTATCCTAGATTTAAGCCTAAAGTTATCCCAAATTGATATTGAGTTGGAAACAACTAGGATAGAAAATGAAACTCTTGCAAAAGAGTTAAAGAGAGTTGAGATGGAAGCCTCAAATGCAGAAATGAAAAGGAAAATTGATTTCCTTAAATTGTCAAATTTGACTAGTGCTTCATTTGTTGTCAGTCCATCCAAAACTCAAGCTATTTTTGGTGCAATGACAAATGTCATTACAAGTGTTCTATCTCAAAATGACCAAAATATTCAGAATACTAGGATTCCACCTGTTGAACAAAAGGGCCAGGGAACTACTCAAAATAATGGTCACCCCCAATGTCCTAAAGATCTCAACACAGCTATAGGGTTTAATACTAGAACATATGCTACTGTAGCTAATACTACAACAAATGTTGTAGGACAAGTTGCAATAGGGCAATTTCAAAGAAGACCTATCCATCTAGAGAGGTATAGGCAATTACATTTTGATGCGATCTCGTGATATCCCAATGTTATCCCAAATGATTTAAGGGATAAATTTAGTAAGTTCACAGGTAACAATGCTATAACTGGTGAAGAACACCTAAGAGAATTCACTGATAAATTGAATGTTTATGAAGTTGAGCATGAAGATGTGGTTATGAAGTTATTTGTACAATGTTTGACAGAGGATGCCATGGATTGGTATAGGGGATTACCAACTGCAAGTATTAGTTCCTGGGAGGAATTTGAAAGATTTTTTAAAGAGTAGTACGGTGACAAGACAAACCCCAGTTTCATGTTAAATGAGTTCAATAATATAAAAAAGTCATTGAACGAAGATGTGTCTGATTTCAATATCAGATTTCAAAAGGCTATGCATAAGTTGTTTCAAGTGTTAAGGTTGGATGACAATGTTTGTTTGACTACATATGTGAATGCATTTGATGCAAAAATGGCATATATACTTAGAGACAAGGACCCTCAAACTTTAAGAGATGCATTTAGAATAGCTATAAATGTGGAAGGAAATAGAAGATCTTTAGGTAAGCTAGGAAGAAGAGAGGATCCTAGATTTTTTAGGAATGCCAAAGATAAAATTGAGAAGTCTTTAGGTACTAAATCTAAAGAAGAAGAAAGATGGGACAAGGCACTTAATACCTTGAAGGATTTAAAATTGACTATGGCAAAAAATGATAAGAGTTCTATGCCAAAGAAGCCATCATTCAATAAATTCAATAGACCACTAAGATTGCAAGATTACCCTTACAATACCAACTGGAAAGATGGAAATCCTTTCCAACAATAGAAGGGTAAGCAAGAACAACAAATCCCTCATCCATTATAGAAACACACAGTGAACGTGGTGGATGATACTCCCTGGTTTGTTACTTGTCAATCACCTCATTTTCCTGAATATTGTGTCATAGCACAATTTATTTCTGCTAAAGATGATACACATGAAGAGGAGGAAGAAACCTTTGAAGGTGACAATGTTGATTTTCTTCTAATTTCTTCTTGTCTTGGAGAAGCAGAATATTATTCTGATATTGAGACTCAAGACTTTGATATGGACAATCAAAGGAAAATAAATGAAACATATCATCAAGTTTTTTTCTGATGAAGAATTATCTGTTGATGACCAAATGTGCAATGCTAAGCAAGGTGAGCGTTCTATGTCTTTAAGAAGACCCTCAAATGAAGAGATTGCTAAAATAACAGCTGCTATGGTGGCTCAAGTAAAAAGCAATTATCAATTGAGAAACAGGGTTGTAGGTGAAGACCAGGGCAAGCCTTCAGGTCTATTTGTCAAAGAATTGAAAAATAAAGGAAAAGAGATTAGGGAGGATAAATCAGTGAAAGAAGCAATCAAAATTAAGGAGGTCAAGAAAAAGGAATGGGCCAAAAAAGAAAAGGTTGCAAAACCTAATGAAATTTTTTCTCTAATTAAGATGAAAGCAAACATAGTTGAAGAAACCATTTCACCTGTTGGAGTAGATTCATAGAGGATACAGAGCATTGAACACAATATATCCAAGAAATATGAAGAACAACCAGGTATGCCACTTGAATTACCAAATTACATGCATGTTGATATGCTTCAGTTTCTTTCTCAAATTACAGTTAAGGTTCCTTTGCAAGAGATGTTAAGAATTGAAGAACATAGGGATAAAGCCATGGCTTGGGTCAAAGGTGCTTCTCATCCTATTGAAGTTGAAAATAAGAATATATCTCATAATATGAAGCAACAAATAATTAGAAATGAAGCAAAGGATAAAGAGTTAGAGGGAATAGTGTCCCAAATTCCCCAAATTTACCTTGAAGATACAGTAGGGGAGAGCCCCGATAATGTAGATCCTTTCTTTTTAAGTGTTATTATCAATAGAGGAGTTTTGAAAAATTACATGATCAACTCTGGGGCCTCGAATAATGTTATGCCAGTAAGGATAATACAATCTATGGGCTTAAACATAGATACTCCTCACAAAAGATGTTGTGCTATGGATTCAAGAGAGGTGCCTGTGATAGGAACTATAAAGGCACTACCTTATAAACTTGTTGCTTTTCCTGAGAAGGAATTAATTATGAGTGTCCTAGTTGTGGATATTCCATCCCACTATGGGATGCTACTATCAAGAAAGTGGAGTGCCTCTATGGGTGGAAGTTTTCAATATGACCTATCTTATACTACTTTTTGCATTGATGGTAAAAATATAAGGGTCAAAAGAGAATCTAGGGTACCATATATGATGGTACATACAGTGCAATTTGATGAGAATATGACCTATTTTGTAGATATAGAGATAAATGCTTTTAGGATCAAAGACTCTTCGCTAAAGAAAAAGGAACAACCTACACTATTTAATGAAGAAGTAGAGAAGTCATTAGGGCATGATGATTTATGGACCATGTATTTTGATGGAGCTATTTCTAAAGAAGTTTTAGGAGCAGGTGTATTGTTCATTTCACCCTGAGGAGAAACTTTTAAGTTTTCTTTTACCTTGTCTTTTCCATGTACAAATAATGTGGCCAAATATGAAGCATTGTTGCTTGGTATGAAATTATCTAAAAACATGGGATAAAAAATATTAAAGTGATTGGAGACTCTGAGTTAGTCATATCTCAGATCAGATTTAAATATGCGTCAAAAAACAAAAGGTCTAAACAATATAGAAATGTTGTATGGGACCAAATTGAGAACTTTGACGCATTTGGTATTGAATGGAAAGAGAGAAGTCATAATAGAATGGTTGATCTCCTGGCCAACATAGATTTAAGGCCAGAGGACATTACTTTTGCTGGAATTTCAAGGATTGAGATTTAGACAAGGCCTTCAGTCCTTGATAACATTGAAAATTGGCAGGTTTTTAATGATGATGATGATATTTTAAGATTTCTACACTGTGTAGATGAATATGAAAACCAGGAGATTGATTTTAGTGCTTTTATGCAAATAGAGGATGATAAAGAAATAGTCTTTGGGAAAGTAGTGATTCGATTAAAGACAAATAAAATCCCCAGAGGTTTGGTTGTTTTAGAAAGGGTATTTGACAATCAAGATAAAGCTAAGATTACTACTACTTCCCCACACCCTGAGCATTTAGAAGAAATTAACCTTGGGACGGAAGAAGATCCAAGGAAGGTATATGTTGGAAAGAAAATATCTCCTAGGGCCAGAAAGATGTTATTTGATTTATTGAGAAAATATAAGCATGTCTTTGCTTGGTCGTATGAAAATTTGAAGGCTTACAGGGAAGATCTATTTTAGCATGAGATTCCTTTGAAAGAAAATGCCAAGCCTTTTAGGCAAAAACAAAGGTCCATTAATCCAACATTAGCACCTAAAATACAAGAAGAATTAGTAAAGCTAAGAGATGCTAGGATTATAAGACCCAACATACATTCATCATGGGTGTCTAACTTGGTGCATGTCAGGAAGAAGAATGGAGATATCAGATTATGTGTTGATTTCAGAAACCTGAATATATCTTCATTAAAAGACAACTATCCATTGCCAAATATGGAAGCAATGTTACAAAGGGTAACATCTTGTGAGATTTTTTCCATGATGGATGGATTTTTCAGGTTACATCCAAGTGATGGTTAGAGAGTCAGAATAGTACAAAACAACATTTACTACACCTTGGGGAACCTATGTTTATGTAAGAATGCCTTTTGGTTTAACAAATGCAGGAGCGACGTTTCAAGGAGCTATGGATGTTGCATTTTCTGATATTATAAATATATTCTTAGTAGTATATCAAGATGATTTAACAGCTTATTCCAAAAAGAAAAGTGATCATTGTGGACACCTTGAAAAAATATTTAACAAAGCTGTTGAATATGGGATATCTTTGAACCCAAGAAAATGTACTTTTGGGGTAACTGAAGGTAAGTTGTTGGGTCACACTATTTCAAAAGATGGTGTGAGAATTGATCCAGAAAGGGTAATATTGATAGATAAAGTCCCTCAGCCCAGAACAGTGAAGGGTGTTCAATCCTTCTTTGGACAGATAATTTTTTTAAGAAGGTTTGTCACTAACTTTGCTGAAATTAGTAGACCTATATCCAAAATGTTAAAGAAAGGTGCAAAAATGGAATGAGGAGCCAGTTAAGGAATTCCAAGAGATTAAATAGGCTATTAAAAATGCACCTGTTCTAAAAACACCTGATTATAACAAACCTATGCAGATATTTTCATTTGCATCTTTTCATACTGTTGCTCCTATTTTATTGCAAAATAATTCAGAGGGTTTCGAACAACCTATAGCATTTTTTAGTAAATCTTTGCAAGCCACAAAATTAAAGTATGATTTAAATGAGAAACAAGCATATGCATTAGTGAAGGTTATTAAATCTTTTAGGAGTTACATGATGGGGGCAATAGTGGCTGCATATGTGTCTAGTGCTGCAATTAAAGACATTTTCACACAGCAGGAAGTGTCTGGAAGAAGATGTCGGTGGATAAATAGGATCCAAGAATTTAATATTGATATCCAAATCACTAAATTAGTGAGAGGAGTGGGATTGGTAAAGTTAATGGCCTAGAGTAATTTGGATGCAAATCAGATAAATATTGTAGAAGAAGATCACATGCCTTATAACTGTGATATGGATGGTTGCAAATGGTATGATGATATCATATATTATTTGTAGAGGATGAAATGTCCTGTAGATATGATTGATAAAAAAAAAAGGACATTAAAGTTACATGCTATTAAATATGCCATTATAAATGGGAAGCTTTTGTGGAGGAATAGTGATGGTGTTAGGTTGAAATGTGTGGACCAGGACTAGGCTCAGAAGTTGTTATCTAAATTACATAGTGGAGTTTGTGGAGGACATTATATGGCTAAAACAACTGCACACAAGGTATTGAGAGCTAGTTTCTGGTGGCCGACAATTTTCAAATATGCACATCAACTTGTCAAAAAGTGTGACCCATGCTAGAGATTTTTAGGAAAATTAAATTTTTTTAGAAAATTTGCCATTAAGACCCATAACTTTGCAAGCTCCATTTCAGCAGTGGGGTATAGATTTCATTGGAGAAATAACATGCAAATCAAGTAGTGGCCATTCTTGGATTTTAGTAGCCATTGATTATTTCACTAAGTGGGTTGAAGCTATACCCACTAAAAAGGAAAAAAGTAAGGTGGTAATTGATTTCCTTACAAACAATATATTAACCAGATTTGGATGTCGAAAGCAGATAGTCTCTGACAATGCAATGAGTTTCAGATCAGAACAAAATGAAAAATTTTGCATTAAATATGGTATCAAGATTTCTTATTCATCACCTTACCACACACAAGGAAATGGACAAGCTGAATCTAGTCATAAAAGTCTGATGAAGATTATTTAACGAATCCTAGAGAAGAATAAAAAGGCTTGGGATTCAAAGTTAAGATTAGCTGTTTGGGCAGATAGGGTAACAATCTAGAAAGCAATTGGTTGTGTACCTTTTGATTTGGTGTATGGTATACGAGCAAGGTTACCCCAAAATAATTTGATGGATATGTATAAATTTGTCCAAACTTATAGGAATGATATAGATGATGATATGCACTTGAGAATTGAAGCTCTAATAGAATTAGATGAAGCAAGAAGATAAGCAAGTACAAGAAATACGAGGTTATAGATGCAAATTAAAAACCTATATGATAAAAGAACAAGTGCAAGTATTTTTCAAGTTAATGATTTGGTGTTGATGTGGAATGCCAAAATAGAAGATAAAGGAAAGCATGGCAAATTTGATGCCATTTGGCTGGGCCCATATTTGATTTAGAACCAATAGGGAGAAGATTCTTATATTCTCCAAGATATACATGGTGATACTCTTGAATTGCCTATTCATGAACAGTTCTTGAATCACCACTTTTTTTGAAAGTGGTTATTTTCCATGAGCATTAGTTAGGTTTGTTTTATTAGTTTAGTTTCTTTTCAGTTGAAGTTACCCTATCCAGGTAATTTATTTTTGGTCTACTTTGTAATTGGTATGCTTCACCCAAAGATTTTGTTTTCTCACTTCATTCCTGAAAAATGAGCGTCCCCAACTAGAGCCACTGATAGGACCTAAAATTGTGTCTTACAAAATCTGGTCATCCTAGTTTTATTCTACCCTTTGGTCAAGGTATCGAGGTTTAAGGTAATGGGGGTTGTGTCTTTTATGATTAAAATGGTTTGCAAATATGTTTTCGGCCCCTGCTATATCCTACTGTTGTCTTTTTCTCACTTATGGCTGAGGGTTCTACTTTCGTTTGCGGGGCCATTTTCATTCTCTAGGCAAAACATTGGTTAACCAGTTTGTAAAGTATGTTTTTCCTAAGTCATCTGCATGAGATTCCCTATAACCGGTCCCCTTTTATTCAAGCCTGTGCTTATTTTTTCCTAAGTTCAACAAGTGTTAAGTACCTTGACCATCTATTAAAGAAAGGATAGATCCAACAGCTAACGCTTCCCCACAATCAGAGATGTGAGGATTTTAATGATCACAGTATCACGAGATAATGCCGCATGTTATCAGCGAATCCGGCAAGGTTATAGAATAATCGGTAAAAAAGCTTTATATTACTGGTTTGGAGGTGGTAAAGGTTGGTCAACTAATAGTTTCATCAATTTGCACATGTTCAAAATGAATGAGGATGTTTTATCTTGAGATAAAAGGTGCTCAATTTTTAATCTTGAAGGAATTGACTGGCAGTATACAAAGAGTTAAAGATTAAATAGATCAGACGACCCTTGTTTTCCCACGATGGAATTTGTGTGGTGGTTACGGACCGTGACATCGTGGGATGATGCCATGTGTCTCGAATTGACCAGAAAGACTTACAGTGGGGCCATTGATGGAATTCGACAGAAAGAGGAGGTGTTGTTGATGTGTCACAATTTTGTGGGGCCACTAATATAGATGAAAGAATAGGTGATGAGTCAACAAGGAGATGATCGTTGGATTGGCCAATTAGGAAAACAATCGATGACTAGTTTTCAAATTTGTTAATTACAAAGCTAGGAGTCATTGTTTCGCTCGCACAAATATTAATGATGGACAAGACATTGGCATCCTTTCCTGAACAAATAATTCAAAGGCTCTTAAAGGTTTTTCATTCACATAAGGTTTCATAGAAATTCTGAATAATTTCTTGTTGCTAAAGGAGACTGAAGAGACCCTCTACGACACAGAATTGTCATTTTTAGTGAAAACCAAAAGTAGTAAGTCTATCTGAGCTCTCCATGTGTTCTTAAAATGAATTGATGTTGCAAATTGTGAAAGATTTTAAAAAGAAGATTGAATTTGTTCTAGGGTTAAGATATTAAATAGAAAATAGTGAAATCTATTTGAATTTCTCTAGAAATTTAAAATTTTTGTGATAAGCCCTAGACTAGGAGATTTAGTAGAAAGCCCTAGTTATAGAAAATGCCTCCCACATGGAAGTATTCAGGGGAAGTGAATTATATGAAAATAAATATTTATAATGATTTCTTAGACCAATTAAAGCCTTCCACAAATGATACACAACAGGGGTAGAGATATGTTGATGGAAAAACCCTAGGGGAAGGGTTGACTCACAAAGCATTATGATTGGCGGATGCTAATATACAGGCAACTGGGTTAAAAATTTTCAAATTATGGTATGGACAAAGGAAATCAAATTCCCCATTATCTAGTCCTTGCCAATATGATTTGGACAAGTTGGTGGTACCAGGTGTTTTTATGGATGTCGATTTGCTTAAGGTTGTTGCAGATAGATACGAACTAGTTTCAAGAGTTATTAGAGGAAATGATGGTGAGATTTTGTTAACCATCGGAAGGGAAGAATTTCAAGAGATTTTTGACTTATATGAGCCATCTCCTAACTTGGTACAAATAAATTTAAATGAACAGAAGGAAGAGTATTACAAAATGAAGGAATTCATTAGAAGCAATTTCCTTCCAATGCACTTAGATAGAGTGGGAAGTACAACATATCATCTTGGCCCTAGTTTAGAGGAGCCATTCCCAATTGGTGCTTTCGCTCCCTATTTCTAGGCTAATTTCTTCTCTTTCTGCCAAGCATTGGGTTTTAGTCCCATTACAGTAATGTTGCCTGATTTCATGTACATGGCTATGCAAATACAACATTCGGATTTTACAACAGTTTTTGACTTTTCCCCTTTTCTTGAGGAAAAGATTCATGAGGAGTTATTAGATATTAAGAATTAGGTGGTTGGGGTTAAATTCTACTAGTATTCTTTACTCATGCATATGTTCCTTTCAAGGAATGCATATTATTTTGAGGGTACCATGAACCTCAGAAAGACGATAGATAATCAGGAGATTCCAGTATAGCTCTGGAGCACATACATGTCATGGGATAGACAAGAGGCTAGTTATATAAGATTTGATAACAACTTCGCCTCTAGATTAAGACAAAGTTTGATAGTGAATCCACCAAGGATTCCTAAAGAGTTGCATGATTTTATGAGACCCAAGGAAAGGGTGCCTCTTCCCAGAATTGAACATAATTGGGAAGACTTTATCCCATACTCTGTAAGCATTGTGATAAGAATTTATGGCTTTTCCAGACAACCCCATGTACTACCTTTCAATGTTCCTTTGAGAATGGGTTTTGCTGAGGTAATGTGGCAAATTTGATGTATCTGTTACTACTTATCAAATTGCCATTAGTTTTTATATTCAAAGTCATACTATATATTCTAGTCAGTTAGCACTACCGAATCATGCAGTCGATATAAACAGAGAAGTCGATATGCACAGTCTAGTCGGTTATAGAAGAAAGCAATCACAGAACATAATATACACCGAGTTGTCTACCGAGTATCTTTTTATGGCTACCAAGTAGTAAAGTTAACACACCAAGTTGTTATTCACTGAGTGAAACATGTTACCAGATACATTGAACCTAGACATGCATATGAAAATGTGTTACAAGATCGAGGCACATCTAACCGTTATTACATTAGAAATTGCACTAGAAGATTGTGTATGATTACGAGGTCAATATAACCAATGAAATATTTTGTTTAATTATTCATTTGAGGAATCTTGTTTGTAAGATCGAAGCAATGAATTGGATCACCATTTTAAGAGATCTATTTATACAACATGAGAAAAAGAGAAAGGTGTGAGTGTCCATGTATGAAGGAAGACTGTTACAGAGACACAGAGGTCACCGAGAAGGTTTTCAGAGAACAGTAGAAGAATAGAGTAAACAAAAGGGTTTACCGAGTTACTATATGGGTTACCGAGGTATGCTATAAGCAAGGTAATCTTATCTTGAGCACATAGAATCTGCTATAACATTTCAGATGTAAAGTTGCAGATGTTTGTAATGATTTTATTGTAATATTGTGAAGTTGAAAGAGAAACCTTTGACAGGGTAAAAGACTCTAACCAAGTCTATAAATTGTAAAGCCTCTAACCAGGTGTAGCATTCAGAATAAATATTGTGAAATCCTTTAGCAAGGTAGATCTAATAGATCTTGTTACTCTTAACAGGGTAAGCTATCAAAAATAGCTAAACATGTAGCTCTAACCGAGCATCTTTATTATTGCAGTAGTGAAGTTATGGGTGCCATCCCCACTGTAGTTTTTCTCTCTAACCAAGAGTTTCTACGTAACCAAAATATATGTGTTATGGAGTGAATCATGTATGATTGTTATCTATTTATTTTAGTTTTATTTTATGTTACTGCACTATTCTATTTATGCATAACAGTAAGGTTATTATTAAAGAAAAGTTTTGATGTACTGATTCACCCCTCCCCTCTCAGTACATTAGCTTTCCATATTGGGCCTAACAGTATCTAGGATAAAGAATTAAAAAATAAAGGAAAGGGGTCACTTTTCCTGGATTACACCATTATCCCTTACTTTGTGATTATAAAGGGAGGGTATGAGTATTTTGACAAATTCTTTGCTCCATACCATTTGGGGGTAAGTATATCTAGAAATAGTGATCGTGAAGGTTTCTTAAGCATTTTTAGAAAGATAATAAAAGGAACTTTGTTGCCCCATGTGCATAATTTTCCTGAGGACTTAATTAGGAATGCATTTGACCACACAATGCAAGAATGGAGAAAGGAGAAGTGGATAATTTTTAGAAAATTATGGTTTGCTATTCAGAAGATGGATCCAAATTATGATCCATTAAAGGATTTTTCTCCATTCTATACCAAGATTGAATTTGTTGTGAAATGTTTTGATGAGTTGACTAATGTTTTGAGGGAGAAGCTAGCCACACTTGAAGAAGTTCATGGCCGGCAACAATTAAGCTCACAACCTCTTGTGTCCTAGAGAGAAAGTGGAGTGATAGCAGAAAGGCCTGTTCAGAAGTCTCCTCATGAAAGAGTTAGAGAAGAAATGAGTGAGGAAGAGGATAGTAGTAGTGATAGTGGGAGATTGATAAGAAGAAAGGGTAAGAAAAATATGAGTTTAGAGCCTTTCTCCAAGATAACAACTAAACCTTTTCAAGGAGTCAGGATCACTGATCTTGAAGATTCTGATAGAAGTCCCTCACCATCAACTATATCCATTTCACTAGTAAGGCAAGATGAAGCTCAGGTAGAGGGAGACAAGTTTGTTGCAACAACTGCATAAATGCAAATGGGTATTCCTATATTGCCTCCTAATTTGGAGTTGGATCTTACTCCCTTGGATATTCAAGGTAAAGCTTTAAAAGATGCAAGAAAAGAGGCATGTGATAGCTTCCTTAAGGATGATGCATTTGTAAAAAGCCCAGCCTTTTTGCAATTAGTATGGAAAACAAAGGTTGAGGAATATAAAGGAAGAATTGATGAGAGGAAATCCCAAAGGCCAGAAAGATTAGACCAAGAAATCCAAGAGGAAGTAAAAAGTGAAATGAAGGAAGTGTTCAAGGAGATCACTCTTGATGAGGGTGGGAAAATTATAAGTCAGGTTGGAGTCTTGATAGAGTGGGATATAGCAGATGCAGTGGCATTTGACGCTATTAGGAAATCAAAGGAGGAAGAAGCGGGGTTAGCATTAAGAGGATTGGACTTTGCTGATGATTATGCAACCTTGGCTATATGGGCATTAGACGAAGGACCTAGGAAGCCTGACATCAATGATCTAAACCCCAGCCTGAGGGGAATTTTGATTATAGAGAGGGCATATGACACATCAAGTGTGGAAGCTACAAAATTGAATGTTGATGTTGCCAAGTTGGCACATGAGAGTGTGAAAAAGGAAGCCTTAGAGAGGGCTGAGCTAATGAAGAAATTTGACAAACTTTTTAAATATTATAATGCATCTCAAAAAAGATGCGTGGAGTTGCAAATGAGAGTGCAACTCCTAGAGAAAGGACAAATAAAGGTTCCATATCCTACACTTGAAGGGTTGTCTGAGCCATCAACATCCAGGTCACCACCTATGATTCAAAAGGAAGAAGTAGCTCAATTAAATATAAGTACTAATATCCCTAGCATGATGTTAGTCCCATATTATGCTGATGATGAGCTTGATACTACAAGATCAACTGAACCAAATGATTCTCAGCTCCTGGAGAAAATTGTTGAATTAGAAAAATAAATTAAAAAAATCAGAGAAACAATTAGCTGAGGAGTAGAAGAATATAGTTTTTCTCTGTGCTAACTCATTTAAATGAGAAAATTGAATGCAAGTTGAACAATATTCATGCCTTATATTCTTTACTTTTTTATGCTATTCAAAAGTTCAATATTTATAAAGAAGTGGAAATTCCCCTGTTCACAAAGTGGTTACAAAGGGGAAATGACCTTAGAATGATGTCTATGGCTTCTAAATTTCATACAAAGAAGCTATATACACTCCAAGCAACATATTTGCTGGTAAAATCAATTCAAGAATCCCAAATTCTACCAGAAAATATAGAAAGAAAGATAAGGGTGCTGATGAAGAGTTTTAGTGAATTAGAGCAAACCCTTCTACCATATATTGAAGATAGAGAGGGAGAAGTTAAGCCTTTACAGTCTTGGAAGGAAGAGGCTGAGAGAGTCATCAACACCTAGGTGGAAATGATTTGTGATGGGGTGAATATGGATATGCTAGAAGATAGAATGGATAAAATAATTGCTACAAGGTTAGTTTTTGAAAATTTTGAAATAGAGGCAAACCAAGTAGCCGTTAAATATATTCCATATAGGGAAAAAGAAGATGAAATAATGAATTTCAGTTGGCCATCTGATGAAGAATATAGCACGTCGAGTGGCATGTATTTAAGTGATGAATAGAAAGCTGTAAACCGTTTGCATAACTATTTTTGTTTTCTAGTGACAAATATTTTGCAACTTGTAAGACAAGGTGGGATAGTTTTCATCATGAGTTTTGAAGAAGGCGGCTGCAACTTTTGATTTGGTATAGGCAAGTTAGAGGATGATTTTTTTGTATAATAGAATACGGTTACACATTGTCATTCTTAGATGACAAGTGTCTCCTCTGGCCTGAAGCTTGTTTGTTCCCTTATTTTTTATAAAAGGGAATTCAAGGCTATGAGACAGGGTTCAAAATTTTTGGTCCCTTATGTGTTCTGAGTTTTTGTTTCCATATAGAAAAGTCTGAAACAAAAGGATTGTAAGAGGCCAGTTTACAGAGAAAAAAAAGAAAAGGGTTTTGTGTCTATGATTTTTGCAGGTTCTTGAAGGAGTTATGTATGGATTGTATTCTTATTGAGAGAACAAAATTAATCAATGAATATATGATTCAAACCCACTTGTATCCAATGTATTGTTCTATCATGTTTTGGATGTGTATTATCAAGAATTTTATCATTCATTGCACTGTTGTGGTGTATGTAACCTTTTGTTCATGCTTTGGTCTAATAGGTCAATTAAATGCTTGAATAAAATTGCAGAATGATAGAGGTCTTTACAAGGATTTTGATAAGTAATTTTGGGTGGGGATTAAAAATATGATATATTGTAAGGCAATATCATCTTTGACTTTATGTTGTTAGATAAATTCTATCAGAATTATAGTCAAATACAATATGAATTCATGTACCCAATGGACTAAGGCATTGATCATAGTTAAGTTAATGCCTGGGTACCTATTGGCCATTCAAAATCACCATTGGCTTGCTATAACTTGTTGAAAATCAGAATACTTTCATTTTATATGAATGTTATCATATGTATTAGTCATCTCATGCTCCAAACTGGTTGAGGATCACTTAGGAATTTGCCATTCCTGAGCATTCTCCCTTATTGTCAAGTCATAATATGAGATTATTTGCTTTATTTGATGAATGATTTGTGAGTGTGGTGTAAAATCACATATAAGAATGGGGATCACCCTCCCTGGTTTTGCAGAGCCTAAAGTGTAGAAGGATCTAGTATCCTTGTCATTGTTGGTCCAAGTTTGAAGAATATTAAACAACTGGAAGTGGCTTTCCATAGATATTATTAGGAGAAAACAACTTGGTCTCTGCCTTTAAGTTAGTGTAAACCCTTTTTTGAGCACCAATAGGAACAATGTGAAAAATTGAGTCAGGAGAACATGGTTATGAAGAATGAAATGCGAACTATGACTATGAGGTTGTCCAAGGATATTGAGGACATAAAGAAAAAGGAAGAAAATCTTGTTGTATCCCTGAAGAACAAATTTGAAGAATGTGATAGGTTGATTCATGAAAATGAGGTATTAAGGTCTAATTTGGTACAATCCTAGAGAAATGAGAAAGATCTTGAGAGACAAATGATAGTACTAAAAGATGATTTAACTTCTGCAAGTGAGTTCAAAGAAAAATTCAAGATCAGCTTAGCACAACTTGATGAGTTATTGAAGAGACAGAGGTAGATTGGAGATTCTAATGGACTTGGATTTGAGCAAGGACAAAGTTCCAGTACTGCTAATGAAGATCAAAACCATAAGGCACCGGTAAGATAATTCAATGCTTATAAATTCAATGGTAGATGTTTTGTTTGCAATAAATTTGGTCACATGGTTAGGCAATGTAGAAACAGAGCAAATTAGAACCCTGATTCTGCTCCCGGTAAATGTTCTAAATGCAATAAAATTGGACATAAGACAAAATATTGTAGAATGAATGTAAAATCTTATGCTTGTGGAAAATTTGGACATATGGCTAATCAATGTAGGTCAAGTAATTTCACCAGTTTTAGCAAGGCATCAAAAGAACAGTGTTACATGTTATGCATGCAATGAAGTTGGACATATTGCTAAGTTCTGCAGAAGTAGAAATCCACCGGTTGGCAATGGAGGATCAAATGATAAAGGCAAAGGAATTATGAGTACTCCACCCTT
This sequence comes from Cryptomeria japonica, assembly GCF_030272615.1. NCBI lineage: Eukaryota > Viridiplantae > Streptophyta > Pinopsida > Cupressales > Cupressaceae > Cryptomeria > Cryptomeria japonica. The sequence goes on along the minus strand of NC_081414.1, from coordinate 589,856,413 downwards.
AGTTCTAAATAATATCAAGATAGTGGAAATTGAGCCATCGGTTAACACAAATGTACAGACACATACTGAAACACTAGTTAATACATAAAACATTGTACATGATACTAACATTGAGGATACTTGTCCTCCATATACTAATGTACAGGTTGAGGATATTGTTCCTATAGAGGAACCGATAGTTGCACAGACTGCACCAAGTGGTGAAGCCACCGGTGCAAGCGACGAGGTAATAAAAGTTAAATCACCAGAGAAAATAGGGGAATCTGGTAAGGAACTAGTTATTGGCACATCATTATTGACAATTGACACTTCTCTAGTGGAAACAAAAAACATCACAGAGATGCGTCCCACATAACTAATGATGATGGCTGCTCAAAAACTGATGGAGGGAACCACAGACAAAGGGATTTTAGATCAATCCATAACTATTTTGCATAGATTGGTCTTGGAATGTAAGATTGAGAATGAAGCGAGCCCTTCTGAAAAGATTAAGATAATAAAAAAACACATCTCTAAAGATTTTCAATCATTACAACATATCTCTAACCAGATAGCACTAGAAAAATTCACTTTGGCTAAGAGAGCCGCTTTTGATCAAATCATTGACAGAGAGAAGAAAAAGATTGAGGAGAAGTTAATTTTGATAGAAAATTCTTTGAAAAAAGGTACTAAATATATACATGGTATGTTGCAATACAAATATTCTTACAACAAAAGTATATGAAAAGATAAAAGAGGTACAAGACAAAATTGCTAATATTGCTAACTCTTTTGATGCACTAACTTCATTGACGACATCTGTTGATGGACAAATTTTGACCTTGGAGAATCAAATTTATTCTCTTGAAAAGGAAAGAGATAAGATCATTCGGAGAGCCAGAAGTCTCAGAGGTTTGGTGAGTCCAAGATTGGATTCACTTGGTGTACATAAGAGGGAATGCATGTATATGCTTGGTAAGCCCACATCGACACAAGTTAATGAGAATTAATCACTTACATATTTAATGAGTGGACTTGTTTTTATTTCTGGCACATTCAAAACCGGCTAGAATACTTATGTGGAGTTATTGGAGAAAGCTTACCTAGAAATCTTGAAATTGGTCAAGCTCCGGTAAGACATTTTTTTAGAGGTATTCAGTGTACAGTTATCATTCTTTGACATTATTTTTACAATTTTTGGGCATTGATGTCAAAGAGAGAGTAGTATATATGTGGAAAAGAATGAATGGTTGCATACATTAGGGGGAGTTACAGAGTTTTTGGAGTATTGGAGATTTTGCATATTCAGCTCAGGGGGAGTAGGGCAGGATGAAACCAACAATTGAAACCATGATCATTTTTCACATGAGTGTTGCCATCAATGCCAAAGGGGGAGATTGTTGGAAATTGACACTCTACTACTTAGGTTTCATTATGTTGTCATTGATGGCAACATGATTTTGGGTCCCGGCTTCATATGGTGTATCGGCAGGCACTTCACAGACTTTACACTGACACTGACACCAACAGGATAGAAGATTACTTTGGTCACTGATAATGTAGGCCAACATGGTCTGGTAAAGGTCATCAGTATTAGAGGCTGACACATCTTGGATCTGGCATCAACAACTTGTTTTAATGCTTATTCATTTATGTTATATGGTCGACATGTAAATGTAATATCGTATATATCCTTGTAAGCCGACATAAGGCATAAATTTGTATAGGGTATATAGGGGAGATTGATTAGATCATTTTGTAATAAGAAGAGAATAAGGATAGACATGTGGAATGGATATATGGATGTAATGTAATGTGAAATATACCAGAGAGTCTATGTATGTGAGGAATTCATTGTAAGGATTATTCTGGTACTAAGGTTTAGGGTTTTGATCGGAACAAACATAGCTTAAACCGGAACTATATTTTGGCATTGGAGATGCTATACTAAGCAGTTCACACTTCTCTAGATTATTGTCTAGATTGTTATGTAGTCAGTGAGGCTCCTATTGTGATGAGTAGTGTGCTCTAGGTTGTAAGCCTTCCTGCAAGTGCAAACCCATCATATATTGTAATATCTCTTCATATGGCTATTGAATTGATATTGTGGGTCACAAATCCCACCATGGTTTTTCTTCATTGAGGTTTTCCACGTATAAATCTGTGTGTTATGGTTATCATTTATGTGTTTAGCTTATTGGTTTCATTACTTCTTTCAATTATGTTTATACTGGTATATCGGTTGGTGTATGTATGTTTTGTTAAGGCAAAAATCTTCTATTCTGGTATAAAACTGATTCACTCCACCTCTCAATGTTATTGGTTTCCAATAGTGTCATATGACTGCTAAAGTGGGGGTTAAATGTAGTGTTGTAAATTATACTCCCTTGCGAGGGTGGTACAATTTCACACTTAGGTTAGCACCCACCTTAGTGTGTCTTGCATCTTGCATTTCTAATTCCCCTTTAAGCATTTAAATAATTAATTTAAGTAAATCTAAGGTCATGTTTCATCACTTTGCACATTATAAAGTTGGGCCCTTTACCCTAAGTGTGCCCCTTTTCATCTTATTCCTCCAATGAATCATTTAATCATAAACCCTAATTATGTCTCATTTTGACCATTCAACCTTGATTTCATATATCAAAACATCTTGAAATCAACTGTAACTTTGGGATGCGCTCTAATATCATCATATGTAATGACCCCTAAAATTTGGTGAAAAGTTGGTCAGATCATGGCGGGAATGCACATGGTCCACGACTTTTTCCCCAAAATCTCGGGAGCACAATCCTATGATATAACAATTCTTAACCCCAAGATATTAGTGGGAAATTCAAATCCTAACGTCAGCCTAAACATGAAATTAAGATCTAGGGTTTCATACTTAAGAGCTCTCTTTCTTCATTTGAAGGGGATCCTCTTCTAAGAATCTAAGGGAAGGTTTTTGGAGTATTGGAGCCTTGTTTGCAGCGAAAGAGTAGATCTTTGAAGTTTTCAACAAAATTCAACATTCATCCATCAAACATTCATCAAACATCATTTCATCAATTGGGATCTTTTAAAGATGTACAAAAACAATAGGAGATCACCGACTGATGATTGGCTTGTACCTCTCCCTTGGGGTTGGGTATGGTTTCATGTCTTTTCATAAGATTCATTTTGATTCATACTCATGCTTGAGATCACTTTGGATTGTGGATTTAGAGAATTTAATTTGTCAATTATAAGAAATTAGAGTTTCTCCAAGTTGTTTACTTTCATTCTTAGGATCTTGCACACACACAAGGTTCTTGCACACACATTTTCAGTACATTATTGCCTATTCATGGAGGTGGAAATCACCAACATGGGGGTTTGACTAAGGCAAAACCCTATATAGCGACCCCAAACCTTCACTTTTTAGTTGTAGGTGCAGAAACAGGCATCTGGAGGTAGTTTGAGATCTGGAAAAGGCATCAACACCACCCAGAAGTTTCAAAAGTGCATAAATATATCAAGGATAGGGGTGTGGTGCCCTGGTCCTACCCAGGATAGTGGTGTGGCACCATGGTCCTACCCTCTATCAGTAGGACTTGACAGAATAGTACTTTGCAGATCTTAGAATCCCTCTTGTCAGTTGTAGCTCCAGAATTGCAGAATCGAGACAGTAGCATGGCATGCTAGTCCCAGACATTTCTTCTCATATTTTAGACAAAGGTGCACCTTTGGTTTTTCCTTCTGATCTATAATTTTTAGTAGTGTATCAGTTGTTCTTTGATCTACATTCTTAGATTAGGGTTTTCTTGCTTATTTTCTTTCTAGGTTAGATTGTATTTTTCATCATTCCTCTCTCTCATTTATAGCAAAGGAATAAACCTAAGAGGTAATCCACAACTCTCTCTATCTCATAAGAAGTAGCTGATGTGCATTACCTCCCTAGGCTCTTTCATATTCCATGAGTGTGTATGAGAGTGGGATTAGGGTTTTCATACTTAGTCTCACTTTCTCCCCTACACAATATGGACCCAAATCAAATCCTCAAACACACTACACCATCAAATAATTTGGCAAGATCATCTTCACCACACTACACCACCAAATATATCACATATCATGAATAATACCACCAGACCAATAAAGTCTTCAATAACGTGCACCACGATCAATGCAGACCACCAAAATGCATAGAACATGATCAAATAACATCAACAAGCAACATGATTTCCACCATAATCACTACAACAAATCGGATAACAAGATTCATCATTAACACCATCATTGGAGCTCAAGAACACTAGCTGACAAACTGAAAGATACACTTGCAAAGTTTCAAATCATGAACCATCCAATCAGAGGACACACATGAATGTCCCAAACACTCTCTAAAATATGCAACTCAAGATATAATCATTTCGGAGCAATATGGATCAAATACCGTAACTCTGTGAATACTACATACTGAAAAACCAATCCACATACTAGACCTCATAGTTTGATCGGATCATCACATAGATTCATGAAACTTGTACTGAATCAACTAGAGATAGGTATCCCAAAACCCATTAAACCGCATCAACACATATACAACATATCACCAAAACAACTCTCTGCAATAAACCGGTTCTCTGCAACATAGGAATATGTTGACATCAATGACAACAACACATTCCAACAACTCTAATATCCAACATGGGAACTATACTAATATTTTGTTTTGTTTTGCCTAGTTGTTTTTGGATCAAATTGAGCCTACTTGGGTAACACGTTTCATGTTGTGTGTTATGCAGTTTTTGGGCCGACATGGAATTGATCTATTTTGATATTGTGGATATATAAGACTGATTGATTTGATCATTTTGGAGATTGATGATGATATGTGAAGTGTGTATGAGACATTGTGTGTAGTTGCATGTGCATGGTTGGAAGATTGGTGCTCTAGTATAATGCATAATATCATAACACAACACAATAGCAGAGCATAGTGAGATCATGTGTTTTGTTCTTAACCGGAACTATACTCAAGCATTTGTTGATGCTATTAAATAGTTAAAACTCTCTTGTATTCCTTATAATAATTTTGTAAGGCAGTGAGCCTTTCGAGTTGTATCCCTTATTGTAAACATTGAGCAGTGAGCTCTAGGCAGTGTTTGAATCCCACCATGTTTTTTCCCTTAACCGGGTTTCCACGTAAAAATCTTGGTATTATGGTGTTGATCTTGACTTTGTGGTTTTGTGCTTTGTTTTTCTTCATTTGCATTAAGTGGTTAAAAAATTAGGTTATTAAAGTTAAAGTTGTTGAACATTGATTCACTCGCCCCCTCTCAGTGTTCCCTTGATTCCAACAATAGTAATGTTTATACATTAGTTTCTTCCAAGGGAAGAATTAAAAAACTTTGAGTAAATGTTTGTGGTTTTGGGTGCACAAATTGGATTTATAAGAAGAGTTTGAATGACAATATGAGTGAATTTGTTAATGTAAGGCATTGACATTTTGAAATGAACTAGTGGTTTTCCATCTGTTCATATTTTCTTGCTATGGTTTCATGTTTGACTCTATGACCTAAGATTGGGCACTGGTTTATTGATGGCTTGATGTGTTTCCAGAAACAAATTAAATTATGAAAATCCTTCTATACCCTCTTGCTATTAGGTGTAGGTTTTAAATGATATATGTTCTCATGGATGAATAAATGATACAAAATCAGAGTTAAGCATATTCTGGATTTAAATCATGTGCATTCCAATTAAATGTGTTGAGAGAAATATGCTTAAATGTAATACTCTTCTGAAATGTATAGGCATCCAAGAGTATTGCCAAGGTCTACCTGCCTAGGTTCTACAGAGCATGAAGTGAAGAGGAAATTTATTATTTCCTATTAATTGGCCAAATCTGGTGTTAAGATTGAGCATAAAGTTTTTCTATCTTTTAGATCTTAGAAATTTGTTGATTTGGGGCACCAACATTCACCACTCTCCTCATCCCCTATTTTGGTGTCCATGTCATCCTCATCTTTGAAACTGTATACACATAAAATTGGCTATGAGCGATTAAATAAATATTTTATATTTATTTAATAATTATTCTTCTATTAAATATTTAATTTGAAAAGATTAATTTATTTAATTCATTTCGTGTCTTTCTATTAATTAATGCTCATAAGATGAAGTTAAAAAGGCAACATTTGAACTGCACTCGCACAAAGCTCTGGGCCCTAATGGGATGACAATGGAGGTGTATTAGAAGTGCTGGAAATTTATGGGAGAAGACATTTGGATGGTGGTGGAGGAATTTAGAAGGAGAGGCAAATTTGTTAAAGAAATAAATAATACTCTGATAGCCCTAATTCGAAAAAAGAAAAATTGCCTAAGTATAGTAGATTATAGGCCTATATCTTTGTGCAATACAATATATAAAATCATATCCAAAGTAATGGTTAATAGATTGAAGATGGCTTTAGATAATCTAGTATCTCCAAAACAAAATGGTTTTACTCCCGGGAGAGAAATTGCCGATAGCATAATCACAGTTGCTGAAACAATACACTCGATGAAAAGAATCAAGACACAGGGGATGGTGATAAAACTGGATGTCAGTAAGGCATATGATTGGGTAAATTGGCTTTTCCTCTTTTCAGTTCTTGAAAGATTTGGTTTTGATTCCAAATGGATAAATTGTATAAAACACTGCGTATCATCAGTATCATACTCCATCATTGTAAATGGTTCTATAGTAGGTTTCTTTCAAGCTTCAAAAGGTATTAGACAAGGAGATCCATTGTCTCCCTTTTTGTTTGTATTAATGGCTAAGATTCTGGGTAGAAATGTCAAGAGTTTAGTTAAAAAGGGTTTTTGGAAAGGAGCATTCATTCATAACAGCATTGATCCTATCTCCCACTCTCAATTTGCTGATGATACAATTCTCTTTGGGGAAGCCACTGAAAAGGAAGCAATGGTTATTAAGAAACTTTTGAATGACTATGAAATAGGCTCAGGGTAGAGTATGAACAAGGAGAAATCAATGATATATTTCTTCAATACTAATGTGAGAATGCAAAGTAAAATAAAGGAAATCATGGGCTATCCTCAAGGCAACTTTCCTCTAAAATACTTAGGGGTTCAACTAGGTAGACAACAGAACAAAATGTGGGAGGATGTTATTAACAAATGTCAAGTAAAGGCCTCTTCCTAGAAGAACAAGTGGTTAACTCAGGCAGGTAGAATCTAGATGATTAAATTTGTTCTTTCTGCGATTCCCATTTATCAAATGTCATGCTTTAGGCTATCATTTAAGGCAGCAAAAGAATTAGACAATCTTTTCAAAAAGTTTTTGTGGGAAGGAGCTCAAGAGAAAAAGAAGTTTCCTCTCATCAACTGGGATACAACCTGTTTAATAAAATTGGAGGGAGGAGCGGGTCTAAGAAAAATGGATTTTCACAATCAAGCTCTTGGGGCTAAATTAGCATGGAAAATGTATTCTCAACCTCACAAAACATGGTGTAAGATTATGGTGGCTAAATATTTGGATTCAACTGAAGCAGAAAGGATATTTACAGTGGCCAACTCAATTAAGGGATCCCCAATTTGGAAACATATTTGGGAAAGCGGGAGCATATTAATAGAGCACCTGACATGGAAAATAGGAAATGGTGGAAAGGCAAAATTTTGGAGAGATTCATGGAATGGTGACATTTCTTTAGCAGAAGAAATAGACAAGGAATGGATTTATGAAGTGGAAACAAAGGTAGGCTATTATGTGGCAGATTATATTTTGGAAGGGCAGAAGGAATCAGATTGGATTAAATGGAAATCAGTTGGGGAATGGAAGATGGAAAAAAACATGCAGTTAAAAGACATTCTAAACAGGAAAAAAAAAAATTATATATCTTAACGAAGAAGATTAGTTACTATGGAGTGTCTCTAAAACTAGAAAATATAAAGTCAATATGGGATATGAGATCCTTAGGAACAGAATAAAGAATGTGGAATGGCCCTCAAAGTTGAGTTGGCATAAATTAGTATTGCCTAAGGCAGGGGCATTCCTATGGACAACTTTGCATGACCACATATTAACAGGGGATAAATTGAGAACAATTGGAATTGTTTGACCAAGTATATGCATCCTATGCAAGGAAAACGAAGAGACAATGGATCATCTTTTACTTTGGTGCTCGTACACTAAAAAAGTCTGGGATTGGCTATTGGATAAATTGCAGTTTGGATTAGTGAGAAATCTAACAATAAAAAGTTTTTTATTATCATGGCCGACCAATATCAATAAATCAAAATGGAGTATACTATGGGTGGTGAGTCCATTGCTGCTTGTGTGGCATATTTGGAAGGAAAGAAACAGAAGAGTATTTAATGAGGAAGCTCTGTCTTATGATATGCTAATTCCAAAAATAAAAAGAGATATAGAAGAGGTAATCAATGTGAAAGTAGTGGGAGGGAAGTATTGTATGTATTCTTTTTGGGACAAAGAGATGGAAAGACACTGGATTTTAATGAAAATTAGTGGATACAAACTAATGGAGAAGAAGTAGAACAGAGCCAGTGAAGTATGGATTCCTCCAAAGACTAGAAACTTCAAGATGAACTTTGATGGTGCTAGCCGAGGCAACCCGGGAAAATCTGGATATGGTGCCATTATAAGGAATGAGTTTGGCAATTTTGTAGGGGCAAAATATGGTTCCTTGGGAATCAACACAAACAACATGGCTGAATTGGTGAGATTACTAGTTGGAATGGAATGGTGTGTGGCTCACGACATTCAAGATGTAGAAGTGGAGGGAGACTCACAAATTATCCTGAATGGTATTTCAAACAAGAATTTTGAAAATTGGAAACTGGAGGCGGTACGACCCAAAATCCAGAAAATAAGTGAAAGTTTAAACAATTTCACCTTCAAACACATCTACCGAGAGGGCAAAGTGGCGGCGGACTAGCTGGCTAACAGAGGCATTAAATGTGATGACTCAATACAGTTGACAGAGAAGGAGGAGCTACTAGATAGATTGATAGAGATCCTTGCTACAAACAGAGGCAGATTTCCTAAAACTAGAATCGGTTGATAGAGATTTTCTGTGAAAAGAAGGGTGCATAGAGGACAAACGTGAAGGTTTCAATCATACCTCGATTGCACATAGCATTATGGGCTTGTCACATCCGAGAACTTTTCTTAAAGATAAATGTTAGACAGAGACTAAAAGAAGAGTCAAGCAAGAAAAGATAATGCTCGGGTACCGATAATAGGGATCTAGGAAGTCACATGGCTCCCGAGAGGCTCAGATAGTTCAGAAAAGAAAACTCAGAAAAGATATGAATTCAGTCAATAAGATTCTAGCAGAAAGAGGACAAAGATAGAAATGACCAAATCATTCTCCATCTTTTTAAGGCGAAGGTGAAGGCTTTTTTGCCAAGTGATTTTTTGGACAAGGTCTTAGGGGAGACTTGAAGGATTTGTGCTAAATATGGCTTTTTTCGAAAGGATCAGTTGTGTTAACTGTGAAAATGCATTGATTGCACAATTGAGAAACTTGTTCAATTCTGAAGAATATGTTTATGAATACATTAGGGGGCTTGTGGGCATTACCTTAAACACTGACAGACACTGGTGCGATGCTCTGGTGTTGGAAGCTGTTCTTCTTCCTTTGGCAGATATCATTGAAATGAAGGAAAAAGTGGTTGAATTAATAGCAAGTTTCATAAAACCCTTCATAGTAGATATAGTTGCAAAAGCCATTCTGGGCCTAGAGGAAGGAGTCAGAGTTAGTATACTGAAGGTACTTTCAATTTGAAAATTACCTTTGATCGGACTCTGAGGAAGAGGAAGAGAGTGATGGAGCTGACAAAGGAGAAGATAGTGAGAGTAGTGATGGAGGAGAGGAGGCTTTTGTGACCGGTCAGGAGATCTGGGAGATGGCCCGCAAAGAAGTGTGGAGGGAAGAGCAAGAGAGAAGGAAGAATTTTGGGGATGAGGCATGGGAAATTTTTAGATGCGCAGTCTTCAATGGAAACCTTGAACCATTTCATAGGATCACTGAGGTAGAAGAGTGGTGGCTTTCAAAGAGTTCCACATGTAAAGCAATCGCGATAAGTGAGCATGCTGTTGTGATATACCAAGCCATAGGAGGCCAGATGTAACCCCAATTTTGTGTTTGGGTCAGTGGAGGAAATTGGGATGTAGCTGGAGGGATAACCTTATGGGCATATTAAGGAAAGTATTTTATATGTATTTGGGTTGATTTAGATGGTTTTAGGGTATATGAATATCTATTACAATGTAATTTCAAAATTTTCAAGTAATATAGGGAGCTATCCCCATAAAAGATAGCACTTATCGATTAAAAATAAATAAAAAATTAATAATTTATTAATTAATTCATCCATTCTATTCTTCTAAAATAATTAAATATCTAATATTTAATTATCTCCTTCAATCAATTAAATATCTAATATTTAATAGTTATTCTCCTATCTTATAGTCTCAAATATTAAATGATTTCCTAAATTATTTAATCTTTCTTATCCAACTCACCTTCCATCTCCACTTCATCTTCCCTTTGCCAACTCATCCATCATGTGGCTAAGGAAATTAATATTTCTTAAATATTAATTCATCATTTATCTTCAACCTCCAAACTTAATGAATATTGTATACGTACACATATTTCATAACCAGCTTCTATATTCTCTCCAACATCCCTACATCTTAGGAAGGACTTGAGTCCACTTGTCCTCTCATGCCTAAATATTCTCCAACCATCCCTAGATTCCCTCAATCAACAACCCAGTCAAGGTGAGATGAGTGACACTTGTCTTCTCCTTCGCCCTTTCTCTCAACCTTCACCTTTTCTCATAACCATCCAAATCTGCAGATCTGATCATGACCGTTGATCTAAGACACATCATCTCATCCTCTCAAAGTCTATAAAATCAAGAGCTTCAGTTGAGAGAGAGTTAGACTTCAAGTGCATTTTCAAGCAAATTATTTGTAAAATTAATGCATCCATGAGTTTTAATCTTGAAGCAAAATAGCAAATATCATTTTAGCATAATAATGTAGTATTGCATATCATAGTATCAGTTAACTATCAGTTGTCAATCAATTCTTCATATGCCATCTTGGAAGGTATCAATGCATTGTCTAAGAGCACACCATCTGCAACCAAGAACAGTGGAGTTAGGACACAATGAGACATAAACCATGAAGGTAATATTAGTATTTTTATTTCATATGTATTTCATCTAGTTTCATTGGTTGAGTTTGGATTTCTTGTAGCATTTCCATTGGTATTTTGTGAGACTAACTTGTTGTAGGTAGCATTCTGAGGATGAAATTCAAGTCGACATAGAAACCACTCTCATCATCAACTAGTGTAGGTTAACCACCCTTCTAAACCCTATATTTAGAAGAAGAGGGAAGATCCTTAACATGCTCCATAATAAAGAGGGTTAAACTCATGAAGTATAGGGTTCCTCTCATTCTTTTTTATGCTCCTGAATTGCAAATTCCAATGAAGTAAGAAAGTAATATGGAAAGGAAACCACGAAGGAAACCTTCTATTTATGCCTAAAAATATTTAGCAGAGTAAAATGATAGCCAAAGATAGTAGTATATTTTCTATCTAAGGTAAAGTATTGCACAATTACCTTGACCATAGATGCCTAGAGAGGTTGGAGAGATGACATCATAGCCATCATTAGCTTTCTTAACAAAATTATTGTTGGCCATTTGGTGGAATTGATTATGTGTTGCATTGATGTTTTGTCATTAATGTCAACACTATTTGTTTGGATGCTTCATCGACACCCTTCTGGTCTTGGTAGGTTAAGTGGTTTCTGGTAACTTGGATCCGACATGGTCCGACAACTCTGGTATAATCTGGTGATGGAATTAGCTTGTTCATGATACTTATACTCATATTTGGTTAGTTGGTTTGGGTCTGGTGATTGGATGCTATCCTTCTTGTTTAGAAGATTGGTTTCTGGTTACGACGAGGGTTTCACCGATAGAGCTTTTGATGGAAATCTTTGATGAATTGCATAGGTGGTGTTGGTTCTGTAATACCCTAAAAATGGTCATCTAAACCATGAGCCCCTAATCTCGACAACGTCACCAAGGTCCTAACCAAAGACAATTAAATCAATCTTGAGCACACAATTAATTTCTTAAATCATCAATGTCACATGGCAAATCAATCACTCAATATTAATTAAATATTTATTTAATTAATTAAATCATTCCAAGAAAATCATTTTAAACAATTATCTTATTTTTTTTAATTGAATATCCTAGCATAGTTAATTAAATAAATCAATTTGCCATCAAATCTTCAAAAAAGGAAATAAATAAAAAAAGGAATTAATTGACCAAGAAAGAATTAAAAATTGAGAAAAGAAATCAATTGGAGATAATCTTGAAAAACAAATTAAAAATTGATAAATAATCTCAAAGAAAACAATTAAAAATAATTAAATATTAAAATTGAATAAAATAGAGAATAAATCAATTTTTTTCCTGATTTTATCTTAATTTTAGTTCAATTTCCTTTAAAACCGAGAAAAGCATCCAATCACATCAATTCACCTGGATTGTGCTTCCTCTTGGAAAATCTTGACTGCTCATCATTATTTGATCTCAGCCTTTGGTTTCTTTCTAAATTTTCTATAAATTCAGGCTCTCATCTCTCATTCAAAAATCCTGGAGAACATATTGTTATTATGTTGTTTTTTCTCTAGGTTCATTAATATTTGTGCATTCAGATATTCATATATTAGTTATTGCATACATATTTAGATCATTTATCTCATTTATTGCTTAAAAAATGTTAGATTAATCTTGCATTCATCTAGTTTAATCCATGCTCATATAGATTAAAAATCTTTTGTTTAGGTGTTGTCTAGTCACTAGATAGCTTAGCAATCTGAGAGCAATCTAAACTCGCATCTACTAGAAGGCAATTGGTCAATTTGTTATGGTTTTATTATTCATGTTTATATCTATCTAACCATGCATATAATGAATTAATTGAAGTGTTGTGTATTCTAGATATAGATTCCACTTTTCACACACACATTTTTGGCACCCACCATGGGGCAGAAGACTACTTTTTCTGCCTCAAAATCATTTTTTTTATCCTGCAAGTTTCGTCTATACAATCTCTGTGAAATATTGTACGAGTATTTTCACTACATCGTACGACATTATATTGAAGCCTGTTATTTGTCATATGACATTCTATTGAAGCCTTTTATCTGTCGTATGAATTATATAATGTTGTCGTACGACATTCTGTTCGGAATATTTGATTTTGTGTTCTGTTGTCCTATGCTCATTTCTAACTCGTATGAAAAAATCCTTTTGTCGTTTCATTCTATGAGAATTGTCGTATGATTTTGTTTTCTATTGGATTAAAGCAAGTTTCACTTTTCAGGGTTTTTCTTGAATTAAATTTTGATTATGTTAACGCTAACCCTGAATTGTCTTCTGTCTGCCTGGTATTTTCACAGCCTAACCAGTTTCTTGCAGGATGCTTGTCAAAGAATTTATCAGTCAAACATACGCCTGTCAAAGAATAAAAACAACATGACTACTGATACGTTGTTTTTGCAAGTTGCCTAAAGAGAATCAATCAAACATTGTGTATTCTTTAATTTTTTTGGGCACCTAACTTGCTATCTAGTTAATGAACAAATCTATGTTTTGTATTTTAGAAAATTCTGAGAGGTAGGAGAGTATGCTCTTGTCTTTTTTTAGACAATCAGAAATCTAGACCCTTGAGGCATTTTCTTTGTTTGATATTTGCACATCTTTAGCAGGTCTGCCCTCCTGAGGGGTTGAAAAACTCTTAAAGCCGTTACGACTAGTGTGAGGGGAATGACCTAAGTGGGAATGACTAAACGCCAAGTACTCCAACCCACTATAAAATAAACGTGATTTGATGAAAATCAAGTCAATGATAGTGCTCGGGAATAGCTCTCCTCAGTACCTTTGGGTATATTGAACCTTGGTTTTCAAGGCTGGGAGACCTCTTAATTGAGTTTATACCTCGACGCGTCAAATGAAACCCTTACTAGATCCAATTAAAATTAGAAGATACACCTGATTCACCTTCAAAAGGTTGATAATCTTTGTGCAAGAGAGATAGTAACTCTCCCAAGACACTTGCCATATCATGCCCCCATTAGCGTTTGGAGTTGGCTAATACGACATTGAGAATCCATTGCATGAGACTTAGTGGCCGTATTCTAATTAGCTATTGGGTGTGTACCTAAGTCAGCAAGAAAAAGTTTTCTTCTCTAAGCCAACTTCCATAGGGTTTGCATGCTGTGATTGGAGTTACTATTTATACTACGTGTTTTCTGTGTTTTCATCCCTGAAACTGAAACTGAAATACTAAAACTAGAGAAAACAAATCAACAACTTAGTGATAAAAATCTATCCATGTCGAAGCTAGTCTATCCTGGTAAAAAATTAGTCCACCTCAGAATTGGTCATACTCAGTTGTCATACTCAGCAATCGAAAAAACTCAGAATTCTTGTCTTTGTCCTGTTAACAGTCGTACGAGCCTGATCATTTGTAATCCTGCACCATATCCTGTGTCGTACGAGTATTCTAAATGTTCGTTTGAGATCAATCCTCTATCGTACGAGACCCAATAGTCTGTTGTTTAAGCTAAATCTTGTGTCATACGAGACAGAACTGCACTGAATACTTTGTCGTTCGGGACCTACCCATTTGTCGTACGGTACTAGACAACAACTCGTACGAAACAGAACTGTTGTCATCCTGAAGTTTTTATATTATCGTACAGTCTCAGAAATCCTATCGTATGAGTCTCTGATTTTGTGAGTCCAGAATAGTCAAACCTATCTAAAATAGTCTACAGTAAGCCCAAAATTGGTTATCATCCTCCAGAGCATAAACAACCTTGATAGTGTACCTCTGTCGTTGCGTTGCACGATTTTGTCGATCATCTCTCAACTAGTTCAAACAACATCTTATCGAACCTAAGTTAACTTAGATAACATCTTACACAGGATAGATCATTCCTGAAACCAGACCAGATCTTAGTAACTTCTCTCAATCACTACGTTAAATGAACTACTAGCTACAATTTGATCTTGACTTCTGCAACACATTTAGCTCTCAGTCCTATCGGTTACAAATGCCTGTTCAAACTAGAAACTCTCGCAGCAATACAGACAAAGAAAAGAAACACCCTTTTTGTCAAAAGACAATCCATTCTTTGTAGAAAACCCCTTTCACAATAAACCGTCCTCGTCACAGGTACTAGTTTACAATATACCAATCTTTGGTCAGCCCCTATCTCCCACCATGTCTAGGGAAAGACAAGAAAGAGAAGCTAGTAAACAAGACACTCACGATGACTTCAACAATCATGCCACTGACAGTGATTCCTCATCGACTTAATCTGAGCTTCCTGAACCTCTTGAGGCGAAGTACATAGATGTCAGAATGATAAAGAGTTCTGAAAAATGATGAAGGTCATCATGGCTAGGGAAAAGGAAGACTATTTCCTAGAATCAGCAAAGCAAGGCGCCAAGCTCCCTACTGGTTATAATGTGGAGGCCCTCTTCACTAAAGAGGAAGAGACACCGTGGGGAAAGATAAGAAAACAAATGCAAACATTATAAACTGAGGTCATAAAACTAAAAACCAAAGATAAAACACCAAAACAATATTCTCTGGACACAATATGCCCATTCCCATTTGACAAAAACCTTTACATGCCTCCATTTCCCTCAAGAGTAGAAATGCCTAAGTTTGACAAATATGATGGGAATATAGACCCCCAAGATCATATTAGAGAATTTTGTGCTTTATGTATGGAGTTCATGCATAACCAAACGTATCTCATGCGCCTTTTCCCGAGAAGTTTAAGGGGGAAAGCTATGGAATGGTTCTCAAGTCTACCCATGGGAATAAAATCTTTCAAAGAATCAATCCAACTATTCCTACAACAATACTCCTACAACATTCATCACTTGGTCACCATGATAGAAATTTGCAATACCAGACAAAAGACAAGAGAACCCTTTCTCACTTTTCTCCAACGATGGAGAAAGATGTTCTCTAGGTATTCACGGACTATCCCAGACCTTGAGAAAATGGATATCTTTGTCAGCAACTTAATCCCTAAATTGAAGTATAGTGTCTAGATGCAAGCACACCCTTCATTCAACAAAATGGTAGATACCGCCCTCAGAATGGAAGATGTGCTTATAAAAAAGGGAGATATATCACTTTGGAAAGAAACGTGACAAGGTTCTAGTTCTAAAGAAAAGAGCAAGTACTAGAAATATGACAAAGATAACAATAGAAACATTGTTAGTGATGGAGTGGTAGATACTGTCCAAGAAAAAACAAAATCCACAATATTTAACTTGGCCAGTGGCACGCAAGCGCTCAAGGCAGCTGAAACTACGGCAAAAAATCCTCCAAAGAAAACAAGAGAATGGTTTAAAAAAAAGCCTTGGCTCTCAAAACCTAAGTGTGATTTTACTCCTCTAGATGAATCATATGAATCCGCTTTTAAAACCTTATTGGAAAATAATCTGATAACATTACCAGACAATTCTAGACCATATGACCTAGAAATTAGACCCAAATGGTGGAGAGAAAATGAATAATGTAACTACCATCGGAACAAGGGACATAACATAAACAACTGCATGAAACTCTGACATGAAATCCAAGATCTCATTGATGCAGGAAAGATCGTTGTTGGAAATCACACGACAAATACTGATCATAAGGCCTTTAAATATCCCTTAACAACTTATGAACAAGGAGATTCCTCAAAATCCAAGGGAGGAGCTAGAGTCAATTATACCTACACTAACAATGATAATGTGATCAACATGATTGAATCTTCTCAACCTGAATATTGCAATGTGATCGTAGTCCAGGATCACCAAAGTCAAGCACAAATTGCTAATGCCGTGACTCACGCTCAAAGGAAGATTACTCTCCCAGGTCCTAGTTCCTCAACTTTCGATCAAACAACATCAAATCTACCAAATAGACAAACATATACAATCACGACCAAATCAAAACAATTGGCTTTATCATTTTCTCTTGTTTATAGTATTGTCAAACAATTGAAGAGAATCAATGCTCATATCTCCATTTTGGAACTGCTTAAGATCTCTTCTGCTCATCGAGAGGTCCTGGACAAGGCTCTACTTACCACTAGTGTCCCTAAAGATTTAGACGTAGATCGGTTTCAATCTATGGTGGGTCACCTAACCTCACCTCATTACCTCACTTTCTCTGAAGAAGATGACAACTCACTGAGTCACCCACATAAATTGCCATTACACATTGAAGCCATGATCCATAAACATCGAGTTAAACATGTTTTGATAGATGTAGGCGCTGGGTTGAATATCTGTACATACAATCTACTGACACAAATGGGATTTTCTGCAAACATTATTGATCCAACAAAGAAAATAACAATCAAAGCTTATGATGAAAAAGAAAGAACCTCTAAGGGTTTGGTGTGATTACGAATTAGGGTAGGACCTATAGAAAGAGATGTCATTTTTCAAGTCCTGGATCTTCATCTTTCATACAACATCTTATGGGGAAGGTCATGGATTCATGAAATGAAAGCAATACCATCTACGTTTTATCAATGCCTAAAATTTCCTTATAAAGGAGTTGAAGTCAATATTCCTACCGATACAAGCTATACCTGCAATGCATTAACGCAAAGTGATGATGCTTTTGTTCCTCATAATAGAGCAGCCTCTACAACTGAAAGTTTAGAATCTTTGCTAAAAGATTTAGAAAAGAAATTGAAAATCACAAACACTGGCATGGATGACTATAAGATAGAGCCTATACTCTCACTAATGTCTCTTCCTCCATCACCAAGATAGTCAGGAAAACCATCAGAGGTTATGAAGCCACAAACTTCAACTCCAAAAGTTAGGTATGATGGTCTCTTTATACAGTCCTCTACTTCTCTTGCAAGTGAAATAGAAGAGGATGATGTTCTCAAATCACTTTGCAAAGAAGATAGTGCAAATAAAGAAATATGACATTGTGAGATTTCCCTGACACAATATGATCCAGGCTATAAGAAGCTTCAATGCATGGGATATTTAGGTACTGGTCCTCTAGGAAAACGTCAAAAAGGTATTGTTGAACCTATTCAGTTACAAACTAAGTCTGCCAATGATAAAGCTGGACTGGGATATGATCCAAGAAAGTCATCAGATCAGAAGCACACATCCCACCATCAACTTAAGTGGAAGAAAAAGGTGCTAGCTTTAACAACACAAGAAATTAATACTCAACAAACTCAGGAAGAGTGTGATGATGAACAAAAAGAATTCCCCACCCAGGAAGAGGAAACAGATGGCAATCAAGTTCCAGTTATATCAGTTATAATACCATAGGAAGTAGAAGTCCCAGAGGATATGAGAGACAAAGTATACAGAATTAGAGAATTGTTTGCCCCGCTAAACATTCTGGTCACATATACTGGCAGACAACAAGTAGATGATTCAGAAACTAATTCAAATGAGTATGAATGGGGTCCTGACCACCTCTCAGATACATCTACTACAGAAACTCCTAAAGAATCCAGTGATATCACAGATGATGCACAAGAGTTGATATGCCTAAAAATGCAAAAGGAAATGGAAGAAATCAGACTAAAAAGACAAGAAGACTATGAATGACAGTTGGAGGAAGAAAGGACACAAGCAATTTCTTCACCTACTAACTCTCCCTCTAATGAGATAGGACAAATCAGGTACAGAACTAAAAAGAAGAATTAGAAGCTTTAGAAATAGAACCAATCATCAGTCCAGAAGAAGCTGAATGGGATAGACGATGGGGATTAACAGAACCATCAAGGTTATGTCCATAAGTGTGGCAAATGCAAGTACTCAATGAACCAAATCACGAAGGAACTTGCAACATCAAAGATGTGGGTATTGATACTATATATACTTTTAATAAGCCACTTGAAGATGAGTCAGAAAATTCATTGTATGACTCTGATAACTCAGACAGGAGCTCTATTTATAACAATAATTATTCAACAACACATTATGACTACTTTGTCATGAATGTTGAGATGTTGTCTGCTGACCCTGTTATTGTCACACCACGGTATGTAGTCCAATCTGAAGTAGGTGATGATGCTAGAAGTAGGTCGATTGGGTTAGGTCCACTAAATACTAACATGAATTTTGATAATTATGTTGTGACTCTTCCTGGTCTCGAGACACATACGCAAGGTAGTCTTCTGGAACTCGACTGGTCAGTCCAAAGCCATGATGATAGTACCGTGAACTCCCTTGATCCTATTCCAACCTTATCCTCAATACATCCTAAACTGATTGATTGCACTCTTTATAACCAACCCTTGAATGTACCTAGTTTTGCCAATGACTATACGTTAGCCTATTATCTCAATGCAGTTGAACCCATGAACTCTTCCACCAGTGAACAGAGTGAAAATAGGACTGAAACAGATATCAAGTATCTTAGTCGCAAAAATAAGAAAAATAAAAATAAAAGACTTGATGGCGAAAACCACATTGTGACGGTATTAGAATCTAAAAAAGAGAAAATAAAGGACGTACCTAAAGGTGAAAACCACTCTGAGGCACCTGAAGGTGAGATACTTGATATACTGCCAAGTCATTTTCAAGAGAGATCTTCCATATTGATCGAGCCAACTCAGCTAGTGAACATTGGGAGTCAAGAGACACCACACATCATTCATTTAGCTTAATCATTATCAGCATAAGAGTTAAAAGATTTCAGCAACCTTTTTTTAGAAAAGAAGATCAACTTTGCATGGACATACTCAGATATGCAAGGACTAGATCCTGATCTCATCATGCATCATCTCTCTATTACACCTGGAGTTAAACCAGTCAAGCAAAAAATCTGTAAGATGCATCCTCATGTGGCACTGCTAGTCAAAGTTAAATTAGAGAAATTGCTAAAAGATGGATTTATCAGAGCTATAGACTATGCAAAATGCATATCAAATATAGTACATGTATCAAAGGTAGACAAATCTATTAGAGTTTGCACAAACTTCAGGGATCTCAATAAAGCATTTCTGAAAGATGATTTTCCATTTCCCAACATTGACATGATAGTAGATATGACTACTGGATATGAGATTTATTCATTAATGGATGGATTCTCTGGTTACAATCAGATCAAGCTAGTGCCTGAAGATCAAGAATAGACAGGTTTCACGTGTGCATGGGGAACCTTTTGTTGGAATGTTATGCCGTTTGGGCTAAAGAATGCAGTAGCAACTTACCAAAGAGCAGTAACCACTATCTTCCATGATATGATGCATAAAAACATGGAAGATTATGTTGGTGACGAGATCTACACATATTCAAGAACTAGGCCTCATACTAGATAGAAAGGAAAGATTCAAACTCCGATTAAATCCTAAAAAAGTGTGCATTTGAGGTAACATCAGAAATTTTTTTTGGTTATATAATTTCAAAAAAAGGAATTGAGGTTGATCCTAAAAAGTTCCAAGATATAATGGAAATGCCTCCACCCAAGAATACCAGTCAAATGTGAAGTTTACAAGGCCATCTTCAGTCAATAAGGTGTTTTATATCTCAGCTAGTAGACAAAGATCAACCCTTCACAAGGGTATTAAGGAAAGGAGTTCAATACAACTGGGATAAAGATTGTGAACAACATTTATAACAAATCAAAGAATATCTTTCTAATCCACCCATATTAATGCCACTGATTCAAGATAAGCCACTGATCCTATACATATCAGCTACATATACTTCACTAGGGGCACTTCTGGCACAACAGGATGACAATAAAAAGGAATGAGCTATCTATTACATCAGTAGAACATTGGTGTCATATGAAATGAACTACACTATCATAGAGAAATCATTCTTGGCATTGGTCTTTGTACCACAAAAATTAAGGCACTATATGTTGGCACACTCTATTAAGCTGGCAGCTAAGATTGATCCACTCAAATATCTTCTCAGTAAAGCAATGCTTACAGGAAGATTGGCCAAATGGTTTATGGTTCTTATGGAATTTGATATTGAATATGTGGAACGTAAAGCCATCAAAGGATAGGTTATTGCAGACCAACTTGTTGATGCTCCACTTGAAGACAGTCAACCTCTGCATATAGAATTCCCAGATGAATCAATCATGCACCTTACTGAACAATCATGAAACATGTTCTTTGATGGGTCTTTCACTCAACATAGTTTTGGTACCAGAATACTTTTTATTAATCCTAAAAAATATTCAATTCTGAAAGCTTACAAGATTGTCTTCCCTTGCACAAACAACATTGCAGAATATGAAGCTTTGGTAAATGGGATCAAGTTGGCCATCGAGTGGAAGATTGTTGAATTACACATCCATGGAGATTCTCAACTCATCATCACACAAATCAATGACCTATATCAGATGGGAGATGAGAAACTAATGCCTTATAAGAGAATGGTGGATGATCTCAAGAAATACTTTACCTTCGTATCATTTCAGCAGATCCCTAGAACAACAAATAGAGCAGCGGATGCAATGGCCACTTTGGCATCTATACCACAGCTACAAGAATCTAATTTTCGCTTTGAATTCCTGGTGGAAGAGTTACATTATCTTGTCTATGATTGTCTCAATTCCTAGATGGTATGTTCTATTATTGGACATGACTCATCTCATTATAGCCACATTTACTCTTACCTGCGTGACCAAGTTGTCCCTACTAATCTTTTCTGAAATGAAAAAAAGGAACCTAATATGAAATGCATCACGGTACGTCATCATTGCTAACGACCTATTCAGGTGAGGTTTAGATAATAATTTGCTTAGATGTTTAGAAATTGAGGAGTCCCAATGCGCATTATCTGAGGTTCATGAAGGTGTTTGTGGATCCCATTTGAACGGTCTAACTTTAGCACAAAAACTACTAAGGGCTAACTACTACTATCCAGACATGGAGAAAGAAGCTATAAAATTTGCTAAAACTTGTGAAAAGTGCCAATTGCATGGGCACCTTATCCATGCTCCAACAAGGGATCTCATACCCTTTGTGACACACTAGCCCTTTCAATAGTGGGCATTTGATCTAATTGGCCAAATATCTCCTGCATCATCTAATGGACACAAATTTATTATCACTGCCACTAAGTACTTCACTAAGTGGGTAGAAGAGGTTCCACTCATCAAAACAACCGACAAACAAGTAGCTCTATTTATTCTTAATTATATCATCTGTAGGTATGACATACCTTCATCCATCATAACTAACAATGGAGGACAGTTCAAGGACAAATATCTGTTACCTTGTCATTCGTCCCTCATAACAAGAGTGAGTTGCCTTGCAAAAATTTTAGTTGAGTATTTGTCTTGTTAAAAATTCATTGGTTCAATCCCTAATCCTCCTGTAAATCATTTCTAGATCCTTAACATTAATGTTCAATGGTCTATTGAACCTCTTGAACCCCTTGAACCCTCTTCAACAGAGTTTGTAGTGTTCATTTAGGTACCGCAGGTTCTAAGTTGTATCTAAGACATTTTAGGGCTAACGTTCACTTAAGTGTTGTGCAAGTGATATGTCATATACTATTCAAACAGTTCAGGGAAGTTCAAATAGTTCATTCAGTTCAAGCAGGTTCATTAAGTTCAAACAGTTCAGGGATATTCAACATGTTCAATGAAGTTCAAAGGTTCAATGTGAAACCAAAATGGAGAGACAAAGCAATCAGTGGACAAATTTGGTCAACCAACAAAAGTTTGGAAGATGAATTTTATTCACCATTTACTTAGGCAGCGATTGATTATTTTTCCTAGAGGATTGCGAAAGAATTAGCACGAAGAATGTTTATAAATTTCAATGCAGCTTGTAAATACAAATTTTTTGAGATAGTAAAATCAGTCTCTATGCAAGGAGTATATCTCTCACTTCAATCATTGGATCAAGCTGGATTTTGGATATGTTTTATGAAACCTATTTTTATAAATTCTCACCAAAGGAATTGTGGAAATTCAATCTGGTCTGCAAGATACACTTGACAGAATACAAGTGTAGAACAAATAACATGTTCTGGTTTTTGTGACAGAAAAACTGTCATGTTGCGGGGGGATATCTTTTGATTCCACTGTTGGATTTTTCTCATTTTTTGATATATTGTGCATAGACAAGTTGCGCACGTTTTCACTAGAGCGATTAACTTAACTATGTCTCCTTCAAAAGATATGGTTGACTGAGTGCAGGTCTTTCTAAAGTGACCAACAACAACCGAGTTTGTTGTTTTTAAAATTTTTAACAAACTGCATGACTTATATTTGCAACGATGGAGCCCATAACTAATTCATAAAGCTTATGTATTTTAAGTTATAATGTTTTCACATTAAAAAATTATGATAAAAGATTACATTGAAGCCAATAAAGTATTGAAAGAATGAAGACAGTTATTTGTATCCAACTGTCAGCATATGATATGCCAGGATTCAGTTTTTTGAACTAAAAGTGTCTCACCGAGAGGAAAAGAAGGATAAATATGCAAAAGAAAGGGTAAAGGGAGGATTTTTAGTGACTAATTCTGGGAGTTTTTTGCTCCATTTTTGGTATTTTCTATTTTATCAAAGGGAGAATCAGACTGTTAAAACCTGGAATGGAAGAAGATTGGTAGATGTATTTTTGTGTCTTTGTCGCATAAGGATATATATATATATATGAAATCTGATCATATTGTTTTTGGGAGAAGGAAAATCTGTGTATTTTGAATCCGAATAGATACATGTCTTTGCATATGTTTATCTAATCAAATAACAGTAATGATCTTTCTATTATAGAAAATTATTATTCTTCTGACGTTCTTTCCTTTGAATGTTTGTTTACTTCTAAAGAAGATTCATGTTCGGAGACAGATTTAGTTTCTTAAATTTGTCCATTTTTATTAAACCTATGGAAATAGTATACTGAACTTTGTTTCAGTTGCTATCATCTCATATATTGAAAAATATAGGAAAAATTGCTTTCTTCTTTGTGAAACATGTGTCAGATATTGGCGTCTCATCCAAGAATGAAGTAGGTGGCCTTACACGCTTTCGGGTTAAAAGCTTCTATCCAGAAATAAATAGTTTAGCACATTCCTTGTAAATCTGCTAAGAGGGAGTTGTACCTCTCAATTCAGAGGAAGAGTATCAATCTCATGATAATCAATCCAACTGTTAGTGCTTTTTGTTTTTCATTTTGGGCATTGGGAGTTAATTTGCATATTCATTTTTGAAGGACAAATCTGTTCACTAACAGATTTTTTATTTTTGGCGACTCTGCTGGGGAGTCAGAATCAAAGACTAGTGCAATTTGTTTCCTCATATTTTTAGATTTATCTCTTTGCAAGAGATTGGTGACTCTGTATATAAACATCATGCTCAAGGCAAGAGCAATGAGAAAAGGGAAAAGACCAGATCCTTCGATCTTGGAAATTGTTGCAATAGATGATAAAATACTGCATGACTTTTTGGAGCATTACAAAGAAAGTATTTCTCATGCAGTTAGAAATAATATAAGTGTGGAAGATGATCATTCATCCACTCTTCTATGGAGAAGTCTTTGTGTTAGATTTCACAAGTTGAAAGAGATGAAAGAAAAGACATGGTTGTTGCATGAATATGGAAAAAGGGTATCCCAATTGAAAGAAGAATTAAAATTTGATGATGATGAGGCTCCAGTTATATCAGTTTCATCTCACTCCTACAGTTACCTTGTCATGAATGAGCAAGAAGTTCAACAAGAAACAGTTCAGTCTCATGCAAGTCAGACAATGGTAAGTGAAAATAATCAAGACAACATTGGAGAACATGTGAACTTGAATGAAAAAGGTTTTTTGAGATCTTTCTCTTACCCAGAAATAGAAACTTTCAGTTTTGATAATATGGAAAGTTATCTTGTTCCAAAAAGTATAAATGATGAAAATTTTCAGATTTACATGCAACCAGAGTATGAAGCTTTCAAACTTATTCATGAAGTTGGTGAAAATGATTCTTTATGTTTAAAAGCTTGTGATGAGTCCTTCATAGAATCTTTTCATTTTGATAGTAAAGCAATATTATGTCTTCCTAATGAAGAGTTGCAGTCCCAAGAACTGTTGACCGGTTTGGATAGTACTTCTTTTTTTAAAGAAGAGATCATAGAGAAGTGCTTGTCATCCATTGAGGAAGGGGATTTCAAGGAGAAGGATTCAAGTATTAATTCATTTCATGCATTAAGTTTGGATAGGGAATTTGCAGATTTAATTTCAGTAAAAGATGTTGAAGTTGTTTCAGCCAAGTTGAATCCCATGCATGATGAAGTGTTTCTCTATTATGAGATTAGTTCAAATGCTGAAAATTATTTTAAGAATGATGGTCTTAATAGTGGTGATTGTGAGAATGATGCAGCCTTTCCCTAGGAATTTCTGAGCATTACTTTTTTCAGCCAAAAATAAAACATTATTTGAGAAGTATTGTGCAGATATTTCTAGAAAATTCAGAAGTTCATGATGAAACATGGCTTTTTGGGCATGAATGTATATTCACAAAGTTCCTGGATTTTGTTAGTTTGGTGTTCAACATTGAAGAAGTTACCAGAAGAGCATGGTTTTGGGGTGCTTCATTTGAACACAAGCCATTTTTCCAGAAAGGCCCCTTCTTCTCCCAACCAGTGGATGGTTTTGTGTAAGAAGTTCTTGGCTTCAGTTCTCATGGTGGGATTTTCCTACCTGTATATTTTTGTAAATAATATTTCTGGTGTGATCTAGGTGTATCTTGTCTTAATTTTCAGCGTTGGTTTAGTGTGGGTTTTGGCTTGTTAGTTTTTCCTTGTTGCCTTTGCCCTCTGCAAGAAGCTTCATGTGCTTTGTTTTTCTTGACTCTGTTGCCCAATGGTTAGGCACTGCTCTTTTCGAAAGACATTATGGATTCTCCTAGTCCTTCACAGTTCCGGTCCCCAGTCAGAGCCAATGTTACCATGTCATTCGTCCCTCATAACAAGAGTGAGTTGCCTTGCAAAAATTTTAGTTGAGTCTTTGTCTTGTTAAAAATTCGTTGGTTCAATCCCTAATCCTCCTATAAATCATTTCTAGATCCTTAACATTAATGTTCAATGGTCTGTTGAACCTCTTGAACCCCTTGAACCATCTTGAATAGAGTTCGTAGTGTTCATTTAGGTACCGCAGGTTCTAAGTTGTGTCTAAGACATTTTCAGGCTAACGTTCACTTAAGTGTTGTGCAAGTGATATGTCATATACTGTTCAAACAGTTTAGGGAAGTTCAAATAGTTCATTCAGTTCAAGCAGGTTCATTAAGTTCAAATAGTTCAGGGATGTTCAACATGTTCAATGAAGTTCAAAGGTTCAATGCGAAACCAAAATGGAGAGACAAAGCAATCAGTGGACAAATTTGGTCAACCAACAAAAGTTTGGAAGAGGAATTTGATTCACCATTTACTTAGGCAGCAATTGATTATTTTTCCTAGAGGATTGTGAAAGAATTAGCACGAAGAATGTTTATAAATTTCAATGCAGCCTGTAAATACAAATTTTCTGAGATAGTAAAATCAGTCTCTATGCAAGGAGTATATCTCTCACTTCAATCATTAGATCAAGCTGGATTTTGGATATGTTTTATGAAACCTATTTTTATAAATTCTCACCAAAGGAATTGTGGAAATTCAATCTAGTCTGCAAGATACACTTGACAGAATAGAAGTGTAGAACAAATAACATGTTCTGATTTTTGTGATAGAAAAACCGTCATGTTGTGGGGGGAATATCTTTTGATTCCACTATTGGATTTTTCTCATTTTTTGATATGCTGTGCACACACAAGTTGCGCACGTTTTCATTGGAGAGATTAACTTAAATATGTCTCCCTCAAAATATATGGTTGACTGAGTGCAGGCCTTTCTAAAGTGACCAACAACAACCAAGTTTGTTGTTTTTAAAATTTTTAACAAACTACACGACTTATATTTGCAACGATGGAGCCCATAACTAACTCATAAAGCTTATATATTTTAAGTTATAATGTTTTCACATTAAAACATTATGATAAAAGATTACATTGAAGCCAATAAAGTATTGAAATATTGAAGACAGTTATTTGTATCCAGCTGTCAGCATATGATATGCCAGGATTCAGTTTTTTGAACTGAAAGTGTCTCACCGAGAGGAAAAGAAGGATAAATATGCAAAAGAAAGGGTAGAGGGAGGATTTTTAGTGACTAATTCTAGGAGTTTTTTGCTCTATTTTTGGTATTTTTTGTTTTATCAAAGGGAGAATCAGACTGTTAAAACCTTGAATGGAAGAAGATTGGTAGATGCATTTTTGTGTCTTTGTCACATAAGGATATATATATATATATATGAAATCTGATCATATTATTTTTGGGAGAAGGAAAATCTGTGTATTTTGAATCTGAATAGATACATGTCTTTGCATATGTTTATCTGATCAAATAACAGTAATGATCTTTCCATTACAGAAAATTATTATTCTTCTGACGTACTTTCCTTTGAATGTTTGTTTACTTCTAAAGAAGATTCATGTTTGGAGATAGATTTAGTTTCTTAAATCTGTTCATTCTTTATTAAACCTGTGGAAATAGTATACTGAACTTTGTTTCAGTTGCTGTCATCTCATATATTGAAAAGATAGGAAAAATTGCTTTCTTCTTTGTGAAACATGTGTCAGATATCGGCCTCTCATCCAAGAATGAAGTAGGCTGCCTTACACGCTTTCGGGTTAAAAGCTTCTATCCAGAAATAAATAGTTTAGCACATTACTTGTAAATCTACTAAGAGGGAGTTGTACCTCTCAATTTAGAGGAAGATTATCAATCTCATGATAATCGATCCAACTGTTAGTGCTTTTTGTTTTTCATTCTGGGTATTGGGAGTTAATTTGCATATTCATTTTTGAAGGACAAATCTGTTCACTAACAAGATCTAAATGAAATCTGTGAGAAATTCAAAATAAAACAACACTGGTCATTAGTATATTACCCTCAAGGTAATGGACAATCCGAGGCATCTAACAAAAACCTATTGACTATCTTACAGAGAACAGTGAACAAATCTAGGAAGGATTGGCATCTGCAGCTCAATCTTGCACTGTGGGCTTATAGAACAAGTATCAGAACACCTACTGGGGCTACACCTTTTTCTTTGGTGTATGGGTCCGAAGTAGTATTACCTATTGAGGTGGAAATACCGTCTCTAAGAGTTTCTTTGCAAGGTCTTGTTAGTGATGAAAAATATAGAATATCTAGATTACAAGAGCTCAAATTGTTAGATGAGTGTCAACAAGTGGCATTTGATCATCTCAGAGTGTATCAAAAGAGAATGTCCAGAGGATATAAAAAGAAGGTTCGATAAAGAGAATTCTAGGTTGGTGACCTAGTTCTAAGAGAAAATCCTAAAAATCAACAGTTTCAAGACAACAAAGGGAAGTACGAACCCAACTGGCTGGGTCCCTATATCATTACTACAACTTCTAGCTCTGGTGCCTATCAACTCTCAACATCGGAAGGAGAATAGCTCCGTGAATCGATCAACACCATCCATCTGAAGAAATTCTTCACTTAAATATTCTTTGCTCCAGCAGCCTATATAGCTAAAAAGTCCTGAAGAAATCATAAAAATCAGAAAAAGTCCTGAAGAAATAATAAAAAATCAGAAAAAGTTTTGAAGAAATCCTAAAATTCAGAAAAAGCCTTGGAGAAATTCAAAAAAAAAAAAAAAGGAAAGAAAAGAAAAGGGAAAAAGAGAGAAAATGCCTTGGTGAAAACCTGGTAAACAGGCACCTTGGTACCAAAAAAAATGAACCTTTGCCAAGTAGGTGAAAACCTGGTAAACAGGTACCTCTTGTACTCAAGCGGTCCATCTATCAACACAACATTGGCATTCCTGCTGTCTTGCATATTCGCTTTCGCTTGTACATATTTCAGTCACTTTTGTGACATCTTGGTTTGTTGGAAACCTCATGGCTTGAAACTGATCAATGTCCTAGTCTTACGTAATCGACAAGAACACATTACATGTCCTAAGAAGTATCAACCAAGTCAACCTTACGTCAGGGAAACCTGGTCATCCACTCTGAGTCAATTACCTATCTCCTGACTACTAAAGAGTCTTATCACTGAGTTAACAAGCAAAACAACATACCAGAAAACAATCACTAAACAGTTTGAGCTATGCATAAAAAATTTCTTTGTGTGCTATCTTTTATATTGGTTTTTGATTATTATCCCTCTAAGTAACTCAAGGAAGTCTATATTGACTAAGAGGAGCAAGGATTGGGGGCATAATGTCTTCTTTGTTTTCTACTTGTAGCAATGATCCCAATAATCTAGAAAAATCTAAATTAGCTGGGTGTCTGTGATAAGAGCCTTCACATCAAGGTGAAATCACCTCACATACCTCGACTCTGCTTATTTGAATGCTACAGGGAGGTTTCCATCATGTCTTTGTCTATTTTGAGGGAATTTCTTTATTGTGCAATCCAGGTCCCTACGAAATCTGTCCAAGGATATGAACAAAAAAAGGGGTCATCGCGGACAAGATAATTAATATTGCACATGAAAAGCAATGAACTCTAATCTGCCTGTTGTGGTTGTAAAATGCTCAGTGATGAAAATTAAGCTCTTCAAAATCTAGTGACTAGGTTTAGGATTGCATCTCATTGTGTATCTCATTTTGCATTTCATTTTAAATTTTGTGAATTTAGAGTGATTTCGATATGGTAACAATGATCTCCTTATTTTCTGAATAAGAGCTGGAAGCTTCATCATTTCTCAGCTAAGTGTTTTTCATCATCATTTCTCCAATTGAGTACTTGTGTTTTGAGATGTTAGCTGCATACATAAGCATCTTATATAGATTCATACATTTCACTATCACTCATTTACATTCATCTTATTGTATAGAAAAATGAAAAATTTGCATTACTAATTACTCATTCACATTCATTTATTTGCATATGAAAAGAAAGAAACATAGACATCCATGATCATTTGCATTAAATACATCCCTACTAAAAGAAATGCATACATGTAGAATACAACATATAAAAAGCATCTCAAAAATTGAATCAACACAAGTATAGTGAAGTCAAATTGGATCTCGTATATATATATATATATATAATATCAAGTCTAAGAGTACAAAATGATATCCAATGACATGTACAAACTCCCATCAGAGCAAGAATCGTATCAGCTACAAAAAAAGGGGTGTGTCTACAAAAATAATATCTAGCTCTGGGCCTCTCCCTCATCGCCTAGCGGAGGAGGTGGAGCCTAATGACCAGGATCCTGATGAGGTGCCCGAGCTCCCTTTGAACGTTCCATATAGTGCAAGTATTTTATAACCTATTGCGCAACTGGAACTATGACACTATATGCTGCAACATAGTAGGCTGCCTTGCTAGTCTGGTGAAGGACCTCTTGTCGCAAGGGCTCTATCTTTGCTCTCATCTCTGAGATCTGGTGATCGCACTCAACCCTAAGATCCACAAGTTGTCAGTCTCGCTCTGCTAGTTGAGTCTAAGCCAATGTCAATTATGATAGTAGCTCCACTAAACATGCTCTCATCGACCGTCCAACGTACATCCCCTGCTCTCTCGCAGGCTCTCCACCCCCATCTCCACCTCCAGCTCCACCCTGCTCCTCTCGTCACTGATGAACCTATCTTGGAGCTGCTCACTCCTCCTCAGCTCCACCTAATCTCACACCTATACCCCCAAGAGATCCACCCTCACCCCTCTACTATCCTACATCAGTTGGAACCCTCCTACTACTAGCACTAGGATCACCACCTGTCCACCTCAGAGCCTCAACTCTCTGTCCCTGCCTCTGACCCTATCCCTATCACTATGCAGGGGCATCATCCTCAACCTCCTTAATGTGAGGAGCCTACTCAACAGGATCCCTCAAACGAGGGAATGGATGCTACTAAAAAAAATCTCTATACTGGGGGAATACCCCTGCATCTGTGATATCACCCAAGTAATCCCATCTCAGTCTCTGTAGACTAGTCATTTCCTACATGGCCAAGGCATAGGACAACCTTGGTGACCATCCCTTCCTCTGCTCATCCGCATATCGTGCATATGCTGTAAACTCCTGTGATATCCCCTGAGGTCGACCATGCTGCCTCATCACCCATGATACTACAAACCGCTCCACTATCATCTGTGATCTACCAATAAGAGGATGAGTAACAAAAAGGTCCCTACGTACCAGCCTCCAGTCATCCCATGGCTCTAAGCCCCTATAAGGCCTCCATACCATGGCTATCAAGTCATCCAACTGCTATTGCCAAAAATCCATCTTGCCCAGATGGGGCTGTGTAGTGTAACTGACATACCTATATACAATCGGTTTCCCAGGTTCTCTACTATCATCAACAATATGCTGACAAACTAGGAAGTGCTCCCAAGCCCAAACTTGTAAAATCAAAACACCAATGGCCATGCTCTTGCCCTCCCTGTACACTATCTCATGCATCTCACGATACATGTGGGCCAAAATGCTCGAACCCCAGCCAAGCCTCTGAGGGGTCTCCATCAATCTCTCCAGCATCCAGCCCCATCCACACTGAAATCCTTGCTAACCTCTATTTGGCATCAGAAAACAACCAATAAAACCTACTAGGATGCAAGCCAGAGGAAACTCATCACACCTGCTCATCATGATGTCCCAACTGATGGAACGTGTTAGGATATCAGGATCCCTAAAGACATGCCTCACTGCTTGTAATCCGGGAAGGTGTCCTGAATCGTAGTCCACCTTATCCCCAGCAAAAGGGATATAGAGGATCCTACATACATCCTTGGGAGTGATAGTCATCTCCCCAACTGGTAAGTGAAAGGTGTTATGCTCAGAATGGAATCTCTCTACCAATGTTGTGAGCATATAGTGATTCACACAGATATCGGGTAATCTCAACAAATGTGTCAAGCTGCACAAGTCAATATGAGCCTGCTCAACCTCTGATATCTGTCAAACTAAAGCCATGGTAGGTGGATAAAGACACTTGAAGAGCACATGAGGCAATCGAACCTGCAAAATCAAACAATGGAGTATTAGAATACATTCCAACTAAGCCTACAAGAGGAGTAAAACATCATGCAAATCCAACTACATCAATTGCAAAAACAAATTTTCAAGTTTAGACCTTCAAAAATGCTCACTGTTTTCCAAATGACAAAACACAAAAGATCAGAAACTTAGATGAGTCAGGATTGAGCCCCGTACGACAAAAGACTCCCAAACAACAAAATATTAGACTCCAGATGACAAAATGGTCTTTCAAAAAGGTTGTCGTATGACACAAGGGTGGCCCTAGAACGACAAATCTAATGGTCTGAAATGACAAAATAAAATTTAGTAGTTTGTCGTACGAGACAAGATCTTGTCTCGCATGACAAAATGAGAAAACCCGAATCAACATGCCAAAAAACTTGAAAAATTAACAAAAAAATTCAAATTTGGAATGAATAACAGGCTTAAGATAGATCACTTATTGGTGGCTCATAGTGTCACGGTCGATTATGTCATCTCTGGCACTCTTGATGCTCATGAGTAGGGACCACCATTTTTCTCACATAAGGATTTTTAAATTTTCAAACTTTGGAGGGTTAAAATGAATTGAAAATGACACTTTTGTCCCATATATAGCCAAAAAACCTAATTTTTCAACTTGCTCCAATAGTCATGAAAATTGTACCCTTAGCTAATTCGCTCGTTCTGACTCCATTTTTAGGATCGAAATAAAAATTCAAGATCATCTTGCTAGTAAATTTCACAAAGTATGGATCACTTAGCGCTTTTCATCAAAGGTTCATTCTCTCTTCTTTCATTGCGCTCAATTTCTCATGAATCAACGCTGAATCTCAATTTAATTTCTACAAATCAACTTTGCGCTCAATTTCTGATCAATCAACGCAAAATTTTCAAAAAGCTCCTCTAAATCAATTTGTGCTCAAAACAACTCATCATCACTCAATATTGCCTATAATCCTGTAGCCTCGCTATCTTTCGATTTCGCTCCCAAGGGGGCATACTCGTAACCTTATGACCTCACACCTTCAATGTCGAGAAAATTTTTAAATCTTCATTGAAATTCGAGCAAAACATCTTTTTCAACTAAATAAAATCAATCAAATCCTTATTGCTATGGGGCATCTCATCTTCGTCACTTTATATCAAGTTGAGATCTCCGATCATCTAAATCGAATCATTCGCTAGGGGCATATTAGTTTCATCGCTTCAAATCAAGCTGATATTTGTCTTTTATCTGAATCAATCTCTTAACATTAATTAGTTTCATCGCTTTTCATCAGGCTGATTATTCGTTTAAACTCAATCAAGGGTTTAAAGAGTATCTTTGATCACACTCAATCTAAGCAGGTGTTCAGTTTCGTCGCTTTGAATCAAGATGAACAGTTTATCTTCGCTCATCGTATCTTGATCAATCAAGTTCAAGATTGATTTTTATCTTCACTCACTGTGTCTAGATCAATCAAGTTCTAGATCGGTAAGATCCGCTTCTTGATCAATCAAGTTCAAGTTCGGTATCTTTTGTTTTCTATCATTCCTAAGTTCAATCAATTTCAAGATCGGTATTGCTTTAATTAGACTTCATTCAACTTCGTCGCTTTTGTAGCGTCGTAAATTGTACGCACTTGCTAGGGTGGTACAATTTCACACCTAGTTTAGCACCCGCCTTGGCGCATTTTGCATTTTGCATTGCATTTCCCCTTTAGCACTTAATTAATTAAATTAATTAGGTCTAAGGTCCTATTTTATCATCTCCCATATCATAAAGTTGGGCCCTTTCATTAAAGTGTGCCCCTTTCATTTTATTCTTCCAATACATCATTTACTCAAAACCCTAATTAGGTCCTATTTTGAACTTGGGGGCTTGATTTCGGGGGTCAAAACATCTCGAAATCACCTGTAACTTCGGGATTCTCTCTAAAATCATCATATCTGACGGCCCTGAAAATTTGGTGAAAAGTTGTCGGGACCATGGCGCCCGTGCAACATGGTCCCGGACATTTTTCCCAAAATTTTGGGAGCACGATCCAATCATAAAATAAAGCTTAACTCCAAGAAATTGGCGGGACATTCAATCTCTAGGTCGGCCAAAATACGAATTTACAACCTAGGGTTTCATACATAAAAGCTCTCTTTCTTCATTTGAAAGGATCGGATTTTTGATTTTCAGGGCCTCAGATGCAGCGAAAGAGCAGATCTTTGAAGACTTCAACAACATTCAACATCCATCTATCAAGTATTCATCAATTTTATTCATTCATTTAGGGCTTGGAAGACATTGAAGAACAATAGGAGATTACCGACTGAAGATTGGCTTGTACTCCTCCCTTGAGGGTTGGGTATGATTTCATGTTGTTTTCATGTCTTTGCATAAGCTTCAATATATCATTTATTCATACTTTAGATCACTTTGCATCTTGATTTAGAGCATTTACATTATCATTTACAAGCAATTAGGGTTTACTTTCTAGGTTGCTCTAGTTTGCTTTCTTGCATTTAAGGACCTTGCACACACACTAGGTCTGCACACACAATACATTTTACAATACAACTTGGCTATTCGTGGAGGTGGAAATCACCGAAGTGGGGGTTTGACTAAGGCAAAACCCTATATAGCCACCCAAACACCTTTTCAGATATAAGTGCAGGTTTCAGGACTCGGACGACGCCGCAGGTTGCAGATCCGGGAGAAGCAGACTGAGACCGACCTTCCCACCAAATTTCAGAGAAAAAGACCAGGACAGGGGCGTGGGGCGCCCTGGTCCTGCCAGGATAGGGGTGCTGGGCGCCCTGGTCCCTTCTGGGTGCCCTGGTCCCTACTGGGCACCCTGGTCCCTGGGACAGGGGCGCTGGGCGCCCTGGTCCGACAGCATTTTCAGCATTTTTGACAGCTTTTTCCAAAGTGCAAAAACAACAGTTTCCGGAGCAGTTTCAGGGGCAGAATCAGGACAGTGGCGCCCGCGCCCCCGTCCTGAACATTTTCAGTCAGATTTTAACTCCGGGTACGCATTTTCATTCTTGTCTTATCCTTGTGTTTACAGCTTTCCATCATTTAAGTTCAATTCTGCAATCTTGTCATTAGTTCCTACTTGCATTTTGAGGTTAGGGATTGAACTTGCATCATTTTATCTTTCAATTTCAACAAGGGAATAGAAATCCTAATAGATATCCCATGGCTCTCTCTTTCACAAAAAGAAGTAGCCAATTGTGTGATATCTCTAGGCTCTTTCATATTCCGTAATGTGTGTCAAAAGGTAGGATTAGGGCATGTTAACCTAGTTTCACTTTTTCTCCTACACATTTTGGTGAACCCGACGTGAATCTATCATTGCTTCCTCTTGCATTGCATTTGTTAGATCTAGATCTAGATTTAGTGTGTTTTCATTTCATTTTCATTAAAAAGAAAAAAAAAAAAGGTGTGTTTCTTTGCATTGTGTGTTTA
Source organism: Cryptomeria japonica (assembly GCF_030272615.1). Lineage (NCBI taxonomy): Eukaryota > Viridiplantae > Streptophyta > Pinopsida > Cupressales > Cupressaceae > Cryptomeria > Cryptomeria japonica. The sequence goes on along the minus strand of NC_081414.1, from coordinate 589,820,892 downwards.
AATTTTATGCAATTTCAAAATGTTAGATTTTTATTTGCAAGATGATCATATTTGTGATGATTATGAGTTAGATGAAGCTTTAGATGAATTTTTGAAACCTAAATATACCAAACCTTCATTTTACCAAAAACTCATAAACCTTGTTACTATGCCATTTAGATGTGATGAGAAAGATAAGTCAAATGGTTCCTCTCAAGGGTACATTCCTATCAACTCTTCCACTGAATCTAGTAACATGGTTGTGTTCAATAATCCCCTCTATGAGGAAATATCTCCTTTTGAATCAAAAGATAAACCTTTTAATAGATATGATCATGCTTTGTGGGATGATGCCCTTGATGCCTTTGTGTCTCCTAAAAAATGCTCCCTTCATGAGGATCCTTGTCTGCAAGAAGATGACATTATCCCTACATTTCCTAGTGATGGCCTTTCCTTTTCCAACAAAATTCCCCCTAGAGATGATGAATTAATGATAAATGCTTACCCTTCTCCTAAAGTTTGTCTTACCCATAAGCATCCCTTAGAGAAAGAAGATGAAATAATAAGCAATTTCCTTAATTCTCTCTCCCCTAAAGATCATATTGAACATATTTTGAGGAAAGAGGATGAGTTTAACACATTTATTGATGCTTTCCCTCCTAAGGATGAAGAATTAATAAACAATGTTATCTCCTCTCCCGAAATTGACAATACTTTAAACATTCCTTTCAACAACCTCACTATTTGTGATGAACCATTAGAAGAAGGTATAGATTATTCTCTACCCCTAGCCAAAGGGGATGAAATCAAGATTGGAAACTCCCTTGATAGTTTCTCCCCTTCCTTGAATCTCAATTATTCTCCCTCTAAAAATAAAGCATCTCCCTCTCCTCAACTTGGTTCTACTCATAAGGAAACCCTAGTTCAAAGCAAGATGGTTAACATTTCTTTCAAAGATCTCCCTCTCAAAAGTGAGACTTTAGAGAGTAGTGTTGATCCTTCTCCTAGAGAGTTTATTCCCCATGTAGATCCTGTGATGATAGAGGATGATATGACCTTTCCTCTTCCTACTAGAACATCAATGCTTACCCCTTGTCTCTCTCCTAAAATTGATTTAATCCGTGATAAGATTTTAGTGCAAGAGAAGACTATCAATAATTCTTCCAACACTTTTGTTCATTCCTCTAAACCATCCTCAATCAATTTGATACATGTGAATGAGACACCTAACAAACCTCTCTTCACTGTCCAAGGTGCTTGTCCTTCTCAAAATTCTCAACCTTTAAATAAGCCTATCTTAGTGGTTCAAGGTGGTTATGCTAATGATTCTTTTTGCACTCCTAAGAAACCTATTATTACTGTGCAAGGAGGTTATTCTTCTAAGAGCCCTTATGAGTATGCTAAGCAACTGACTAGAGAGAATTATCATGCGGTTGCCCATACCTATAACACAAGAAACAATAGGCAACCTAGTCCTCCTCCAGTTATCCCCACTTCGCTTCCTCCTTCCCAACCTATTCTTCCTCAAGCTCCTCGTATTTCACAAATGCTTAGTAAGGACTATGATCTCATAGAACAACTTAAAGCTACCCCTGCTAAGATATCCCTTTGGGATTTGATCCAAACTTCTTCCGTTCATCATGGAATGTTACAAGATGCCTTGAAAGATTTGAATGTTCCTCCACCTAATACATCTAGTAATATAGTGTCTTTGGTTAACTCTGTGATGAATCCTAAAGCTCAAATTGTGTTTACTCAAGATGAGTTGCCTACTAGTGAAATTCAACATCAATATGATCCCTTGATGATTGTGGTTATCATAAATGACACTGTTATAAGACGAACACTGGTAGATAATGGCTCTGGCCTTAATGTGTGTAGCATTAATCTATTGCATAAGATGAATGTGGATACATCCCTTATTGAGCCTGACTCTCATCCCATTCGAGGCTTTGATAATGTGGCTAAGTCTTCATTAGGTATTATCACCTTACCCATCACAGTGGGACCTGTTACTTTGCCCACTCCTATCCATGTTATGTCAGGAAATCTAACATACAACTTGTTATTAGGGAGGCCTTGGATTCACAGTATGCAAGCTGTCCCGTCTACATTGCATAGACAAGTTAAATTCATTTATAACAATAAGACATATACCTTGAAAGGTGACACTAATCTCCAAGCTTGTTTGCAAACATCTACTTCCAAAGGGAGTTCTTCTAAGCCTTCCTCTTCTAGTAATGACTCTTTGAACAAGATACCTATGGATAAATCATCACCCTCTAATAATCAAAATTCTTTGGATGAGTCTGAAGATCCTGAAGAAGATCCTTCTCGACTTGAGTCTACACATGAAAAGGCTTTTGATCCTGAGAAGGTTCTCGCGGAAGACGATTGGGGATCTCTTGATTTTAATCCCACCTTTGTAGGTGAATATAGGGTTCCTCCTAGAGATCTTAAAGGTAAAAAGAAGGAAGAAACTAGAGATCAATCAGTCTTACCTGAATCTATGAGCAATAATTTTGTGGCCGCTTCTCAAACTTCTTCTCCTCACACCTCTAATTATGAAGAGTTTGATTCTTTGTCTTATGAAAAACCACCTTCTCTTCCTGAAATGGCTGATCGTTATGGTCGTGGTTTTCGCATTTTTGCTAAGCATGGGTATCATGGAAATGGTTGTGGCGCTCATGAACAAGGGATAAAAGTTCCTCTAGAGACTAATTTTCACAATTATGCCTTTGGACTTGGCTATAATCCCTGCAAATGCACTAAAGCATCTAAAAGACCATCTCTCAATGTGAATTCTATATTTAGTAGTGATGATGATCTCACTTCAACTAAATCATCTTCTACTTCTATCAACTCTCATTCCCCTCATAAGGAAATCTTGGCAATGAACAAATCTCTTTATGAATCCCCTCAAATTTCTAAATCCACTTATGAATCTTTATCTCCTATTCATCATAAAGTCCTTTCCTCCAGGGATAAGGCTCTAATAAATTACACTCATCCCTCTTCTAAGAGTTCTTGTGACTTTTCTTCTTCAATTTTATACATGTTTTTGATCTCACTTATAGTTGAGCATTTAGCATGTCATATTCAAATACCTCATTCAATCTATCATGTCTTTAAATAACAGTAATGGCTATTATGTTGCTCATCATTATGTGACATTGGTAGCTCATTTACTGGGGGCTCATTGTCATTCGTGATGGTACAATTTCAAGTGCAATCATTTTTTTTTTTTTTTGAAGCAACATAATAGCCTAATTTTCTTGTTCTTATGGGGACAAGAGTGATTTCATACATCCCTTATTTTGCTTATGTCCAAATCTCTCCCTAGAAGATTGTGTAAGTCCTTCTCATCGAGGCAATGATCTTTCCTTATTTTTATCTAAGGATCCACTTTTTACTATTTTGTGGATGGTGTGAACTTTATTACTTGATGTTATTCCTTGTATGCATTTGTTGTTATTTGTTCAAGGATTCTCTCTTACAAGAGGTGTAAGTCCTTGACTACAACCTCTTTTGCACTTGGTAAAATACATCTATAATGAATTCACTCTCCCAATTGGGTTAAAAGGAGCATCATCCTTCATTAAGAATCACTTTCAACTCGCAAAAGAAGAAAGTATTGCATTCTTATTCTCTTCTTTGTCTTATTCTAGAAGATGTTATATTTGTCTAAGACAATTCCTCTTGGGGATAGGTGTCTTTTGTACAAAGATCTCTTCTCCTCTAAGGATCTCCTTTACACATACTACAAGATATCCCTTTTCAACTATCTCATCCTTGCTTAAAGAGTGCAAAACTCTCTTGCTTGGATCTATGACATTGTTGCATTTTTGGGGTATCTTCTTTTGTGATGAAGGTAGGTATCCTTGTTCTACTTTGCTTATGACATAAACATTACACTTTTTGAGCAATGGGTCATTCTCGAAACCAGAGCACAGACTCTTAGAGTGATATGTCACCTTTTTGTACTATACATATATAGGTTGTAGCATACTCGGGCATAGACTCCTATGAGGTGCTTCTAACCTCACTTACACACACATGCACGAGGTTGAGTGGAACTAGCGGCATAAGGCTAGACTTTCTCACTCACCTCCCTTACATGGATCACCTAGACAGACTCTAGGGGCTAGTTTTCCATGTCCTTTTTCCCATGGATCACCTAGACAAGATCTAGGGGCGAGAAGTCCATGTTTTTCTCTCTCACTATTCTTCTCATGGATCACCAATGTGTGTGTTCATGCTTTTTTTTTTTTTTTTTCTTTCTTTCTCTTTTCATTTTGTTTCCATTTACATCCTTCATCTTGTGTTAGAGAACTCTCAAATCCTCACACTCTTTGTTGTGTTGAAATTGAGATTTAGTCCTCTTTCTTACCAAATGATTCTCCATTAGTTTTTGATCTCATATCAAATCTTCTTGTGAGCATTTGTCATCAATATTCTTTAACAATTCGAAGTGGTAAACATGATACCCTGTTTCAACTCACTAAAATTAGCAAGCCGAAACAGGGGGGGGCATATAGCTACCCTCAAATTTTCATCACCTTCCTTAGTAAACATTAGGTGATTTTGTGATCTAACGTGTGTTTTGTAGGGTGTGGTTCCTAACTGTGTACTGCAGATACCGCTGGGGGCTTCGTTCGACAGACTTATGGATATATCCTTTTTCAAATAATGTTTACTTTTCTGTACTTTAGCTTGCATATGCATGTAGTGTTCATATGACCGCTAAAGTGGGGGCTAAATGTAGCGTCGTAAATTGTACGCACTTGCTAGGGTGGTACAATTTCACACCTAGTTTAGCACCCGCCTTGGCGCATTTTGCATTTTGCATTGCATTTCCCCTTTAGCACTTAATTAATTAAATTAATTAGGTCTAAGGTCCTATTTTATCATCTCCCATATCATAAAGTTGGGCCCTTTCATTAAAGTGTGCCCCTTTCATTTTATTCTTCCAATACATCATTTACTCAAAACCCTAATTAGGTCCTATTTTGAACTTGGGGGCTTGATTTCGGGGGTCAAAACATCTCGAAATCACCTATAACTTCGGGATTCTCTCTAAAATCATCATATCTGACGGCCCTGAAAATTTGGTGAAAAGTTGTCGGGACCATGGCGCCCGTGCAACATGGTCCCGGACATTTTTCCCGAAATTTTGGGAGCACGATCCAATCATAGAATAAAGCTTAACTCCAAGAAATTGGCAGGACATTCAATCTCTAGGTCGGCCAAAATACGAATTTACAACCTAGGGTTTCATACATAAAAGCTCTCTTTCTTCATTTGAAAGGATCGGATTTTTGATTTTCAGGGCCTCAGATGCAGTGAAAGAGCAGATCTTTGAAGACTTCAACAACATTCAACATCCATCTATCAAGTATTCATCAATTTCATTCATTCATTTAGGGCTTGGAAGACATTGAAGAACAATAGGAGATTACCAACTGAAGATTGGCTTGTACTCCTCCCTTGAGGGTTGGGTATGATTTCATGTTGTTTTCATGTCTTTGCATAAGCTTCAATATATCATTTATTCATACTTTAGATCACTTTGCATCTTGATTTAGAGCATTTACATTATCATTTACAAGCAATTAGGGTTTACTTTCTAGGTTGCTCTAGTTTGCTTTCTTGCATTTAAGGACCTTGCACACACACTAGGTCTGCACACACAATACATTTTACAATACAACTTGGCTATTCGTGGAGGTGGAAATCACCGAAGCGGGGGTTTGACTAAGGCAAAACCCTATATAGCCACCCAAACACCTTTTCAGATATAAGTGCAGGTTTCGGGACTCGGACGACGCCGCAGGTTGCAGATCTGGGAGAAGCAGACTGAGACCGACCTTCCCACCAAATTTCAGAGAAAAAGACCAGGACAGGGGCGTGGGGCGCCCTGGTCCTGCCAGGGGCGCTGGGCGCCCTGGTCCCTTCTTGGCGCCCTGGTCTCTACTGGGCGCCCTGGTCCCTGGGACAGGGGCGCTGGGCGCCCTAGTCCGACAGCATTTTCAGCATTTTTGACAGCTTTTTCCAAAGTGCAAAAACAGCAGTTTCCGGAGCAGTTTCAGGGGTAGAATCAGGACAGTGGCACCCGCGCCCCCGTCCCGAACATTTTCAGTCAGATTTTAACTCCGGGTACGCATTTTCATTCTTGTCTTATCCTTCTGTTTACAGCTTTCCATCATTTAAGTTCAATTATGCAATCTTGTCATTAGTTCCTACTTGCATTTTGAGGTTAGGGATTGAACTTGCATCATTTTATCTTTCAATTTCAACAAGGGAATAGAAATCCTAACAGATATCCCGTGGCTCTCTCTTTCACAAAAAGAAGTAGCCAATTGTGCGATATCTCTAGGCTCTTTCGTATTCCGTAATGTGTGTCAAAAGGTAGGATTAGGGCATGTTAACCTAGTTTCACTTTTTCTCCTACACAGCTTTGAATCAAGCTAAACACCTCACTTTTCATCTAGTTCATGATCAATCAAGTTCAGAACCGGTATCTCCTAGACATCAACTATTCTTTGAACCAATGCGCTTCTCACACATTAATTCAAAGAGGGGCAAATGTAATACCCTAAAAATGGTCATCTAAACCATGAGACCCTAATCTGGACAATGTCACAAAGGCAATTAAATCAATCTTGAGCACACAATTAATTTCTTAAATCATCAATGTCACATGGCAAATCAATCACTCAATATTAATTAAATATTTATTTAATTAATTAAATCATTCCAAGTAAATAATTTTAAACAATTATCTTATTTATTTTAATTGAATATCCTAGCATATTTAATTAAATAAATCAATTTGCCATCAAATCTTCAAAAAAGGAATTAATTGACCAAGAAAGAATTAAAAATTAAGAAAAAAAATCAATTGGAGATAATCTTGAAAAAAAATTTAAAAATTGATAAATAATCTCAAAGAAAGCAATGAAAAACAATTAAATATTAAAATTGAATGAAATAGAGAATAAATCAGTTTTTTTCCTAATTTTACCTTAATTTTAGTTCAATTTCCTTTTAAACTGAGAAAAGCATCCAATCACATCAATTCACCTGGAGTGTTGTTCCTCTTGGAAAATCTTGACTTCTCATCATCATTTGATCTCAACCTTTGGTTTCTTTTTGAATTTTCTATAAATTCAGGCTCTCATCTCTCATTCAAAAATCCTACAGAATATATTGTTATTATGCTATTTTTGCTCTAGGTTCATTAATATTTGTGCATTCAGATATTCATATATTAGTTATTGCATACATATTTAGATCATTTGTCTCATTTATTGCTTAAAACATGTTAGGTTAATCTTGCATTCATCTAGCTTAATCCATGCTCATATAGATTAAAAATCCTTCATTTAGGTGTTGTCTAGTCACTCGATAGCTTAGTAATCTGAGAGCAATCTAAACTCGCATCTACTAGAAGGCAATTGGTCAATTTGTTATGGTTTTATTATTCATGTTTATATCTGTCTAACCATGCATATAATGACTTAATTGAAGTGTTGTGTATTCTAGATACAGATTCCACTTTTCACACACATAGATTCAACTTCTGATAGAGTTTCACGATGCTATTGGTGATCTTGTTCGAGACTTGGTAGATGGAGATCATTGTTGAAGTGTGTGGACCTATACTTGGTCTTGATTGATCTAGGGTATGGATTGACTTTAATAAAATGTGTGGATAGGACTTATTGATGTATTTACAGGATGTCTCATGTGTTGATATTATCTATTTGGTCTAAGGCCGACATGGTTTGTAATTATGTAATCGGTTTATTATCTGGTTGTTGACCTGATTGTTTATGGTCGAGGGTTTGTATATATAGATGTAAGATCTCATTGTAGATCATCATGGTTATATGTAAGAGGTCACGGTCAAGGAATGCAATGTGCAAATAATGTAATATCATTCAGGTAGAGGAGTTGGTCAATCATTGGAGATCAAATTGGGTTTATATAAGAGGATTTAGTCCTCCGATATTGAGCTTAACCGGAACTGTACTCACGCATAGGAGATGTTATCTTTTGCAGTTCAACACTTCTCCGGATTGTAGTCTAGATTTATATGTGAACCAAGGGAAAACTCTTGGTTGCAAGGTTAGATTGAATCAATGAATAAAAGACATAAACAATCAAATAACGAAATATGAAAACAACCTTTATACCTTTCCAAGAGAGTTCTCTTGTTCCTCTGATTCAGACTCTTGTTGAAGCCAAGAACGCGCCTCTTCCTAGCTTGATATGATCAGTCCAATAGGAATGATGTGGTTGGCTCTCCAATATTGTGCAAAAATAATATAGGATGGATTGATGATCAAAGCATGAAATGGCAAAGTATGGATGAGTGCAAATTTTAGTATAGTAAGGTAATGAGGATGATTTCTTGGGCACAAAATAGCAGCACGTATTTACTAAATTTGGAGATGAGATATAAGAGGATGGAGTCCTCAATTTATAGGAGGAAAAGAGGATAAATGGAGGGCTAGGACTGACCCAAGATGGAGGGTTAGGATCTCTTGTGAGCCCACACAAGGCCCAAGAGGAGATGACAAGACAAGTGTGGAGACCAAGTGATATCCCTTAAAAGAATTTCTTGTCTCCACGCTCCTCAAGGCTCATTGGGAAGACTTCCCAATGTGCCTAGGGACGAACAAGGAATAAAATATTCCTTGAGGGATGGGGATAAAGAATTTAAAATTCTTCAAAAATGATGTTCATGGGGATTGGAGGACTAAGGAGGAATTAAAAATTCCTTGGAGGATGGGATGCCTAGAGGAATGTGAGATTTTGAAAATCTTACATTTACCTAGGAAAAGAGCATTTAAGGAAGGTGGTTGGATGGAAGGGACAAGGAGTTGAGTTTGTGGCTAATCATGATGATTAGCCACTAGAAACTAATTAGGAGAGGGGTTAGAAGAATGATTAGATGGGATTAGGGTAGACAAGATTTGTAGGAGGAATTGACTAGGAGAGAGAATAAGTGGGGGGAGTTAAAAATTAGAAGAATAATGCTAAGTGAGTTTAGGGAGCTTCTAGAAGAATCCATTAGGTTAATGATGGATTAGGAAAAAGGTGATTTGTACGAATCACCTAGATTAATTAATTAATTGAAATTAATTAATTAAAAGGAAGAATTTGAGAAGACTTAATATTAAGGATTTTTAGAAGAATAAAGGTGGATTGATTTAAACAGACTATAGTGACAACATTAATTATATTTAATTAATATTGAGGAGGTATAGGAATTGGCACAATTAATAAATTAATTATGCAAAGAACTTAAAATAATTAAAATAATTATTTTTAACTGTCTACATTTTCCCCCTCTTTTATGTAGTTGCAAATTTGGCGATGGGTAAAAGATAGAAGAAAAAAATAAATAGATGCCCCAGTGTAAAGAATGGGTGGTGTATGCCCCTCGATAATTTTTTTCAATTTTTTTTGTTAAAAATTGATGAAAAATTCTCAAGATGAAGAAGAAAGAATTAGGGTGGAGGAGATAACTGAAAAAGAAAGAGGGAGAAAATGAAGAAAAATAGAAGAGGAAATAGATGGAGGGAGACCATGAAGGGAATGGACCCTCAAGGGGGTCCATATAAGCCACAAAGGGCCCAATGAGGAGTCATTGTTACACACAAGCCTTGGAGGCAATCCGAGCCTAGAAGGAGAGAAGGAGAGATGAATCGCATTACCACACGTGAGCATCGTGCTGAGAGGATCCGATAGTATGAGAAACCCATAGGCTATTAAGCACCGGTACGTAGGACTCCTCCTTTGTGTTTTTTAGGTTTAGGGTAGAATTAGGGCCTAGTTTAGGGCCAAACTTTGGTGAGGTGGATGCACTGATTTCTGTTTCAGCGTGCATGCCTATAGGGTAGCGTGAGCACTATAAAGTGGAATGAGCACTCGCGAGTGAAAGGAAAAAAGAAGGGGGGTTTGCGGGGGTCACTGGTGTTTAGTGCGTGTGCTTGCGCAACTAAGAAAGCGCTCAAGGTACTGCGTGGATGCTCACGCTAGAAAGTGGCATGAGTGCTCGCGAGCGAAAGGCAAAAAGAAGGGGGGTTTGCGGGGGTCACTGGTGTTTAGTGCGTGTGCTTGCACAACTAAGCAAGCGCTCAAGGTACTGCGCAGATGCTTGCGCTACTGCACTAGCATTTGCGATGGAGAAGTTTTAAGGTTAGGGTTAGGATAGGTTAGGGGTGTCTGCTAGCATGTGCACCTATAGAATGGCATGAGCGCCACAGTTTTGGCGTGAGCGTGAAGTGAATTAGCGCATGCGGTGGGGAAAGAAAAAAATAGAAATAGGTTTAGAATTTTTGGGATTCGTTGAAGGTATGGGTGTACCCAAGGGTAGAATAGGACTCAAGGATTTGGAATGATAAATTGGATTGTTGGATGCAGGCTGAGTTGGGGTTGTTAGCATCGAGGGAGCATTGGCCCGCTACCATGAGATTATATCGATGGTTGTGGTCGGATGGGTTGGAGATCTTAGCTACTCTAGAGTTGCATTTTGTGGGCAGGTGGTCGAGGATTCGAGCTCATACTATGACGATGATGGCTTTAGTTGAGAGGTGGGACAATAGAAATAAAACCTTCCATCTACCTACTAGAGAGGTGACAATGACTCTTCTAGATGTATGGAGGATCTTGAAGATCCCCATTTGCGGTGTCATCCTGGAGTACCATTTAGATGCAGCAAATTTTTACCTACGGGAGGTTTGCGAGTATGAGACTTTGCTGATGTTGGATAGGAGTAGGATGCATTTGGGTAGGATGATGGGTATTCGGCGTATTCCTCATGTGGTACTAGTGATTTGTGGATTTTTGAGTGAACAAATTATACCGGATCTCGAAGGGCATGGGTTTCCTATTGGATGGAGCAAGTGTATTTACTTCATGGTACATGATGGCATGTAGTATGCCTAGGGAGCTACAATGTTGGCTCAGTTATATCACGATATGCATCTGGTGGTGTACAAGGAGTATGCTATCTTGTCTGTAGGAGTGACACTTCTCCATATCTGGGCTTGGGAGCATATTATGGTTACTCATCCACTAGGTGTATAGGATAGGCAGGGTTGTCTACTATATATAGATAGGTACAGAGGCCTCCTACATTACACCCAGATAGGGTTTATATGGTTTTGGCACCAGATCTTTGATGAGCTTATGCAGTTTACATGGCGACCATTTTAGGGTTGTGAGAGATGGAGGGGGGATTGGCAGCTACACTGGGCTAGAGTGGAGATGTGGATGTTTGGCAGGTCAGTATATATCATGGAGTATTATTCACCATATAGAGTAGCGAGAGAGTTCGGGCAGGTTCAGGACATAGTGGGAGACATACCATTATATCCTTGAATTACATGAGAGGTGAGATCTTGGGGCTCGACAGCAAGTCCATTGGAGGGCAGGACCAATTTCCAGACAGCGTCATACTTGGTCTAGGATGAATGACTAGGAGAAGGAGAGGATTCAGGGATGATAGGGGGATACAGGAGTTGGTGGGAGGGGCACTTTCCAATACGTCTTACCATTCCTAGGGTTTTGGAGGAGGATGAGTTGTACCCAATAGTAGACCAGATAGTTGATGGAGAGGATGATAGGCCAGGTGAGAGAGTCATGGTTGTTGTAGGGTGGGGTGCTAGTGGACCAAAGAGGATTCTTAGGGTGGTATGGAGGAGGGATCCCAAGGTGGGAGAGGAGGATGCAAGAGCAGTACCAATAGGAGAGGCCGCTGAGGGAGGGATTGGTGGGGGAAATGATGTTGTACCCATAGATATTTCTGAGGCACAGTGGAGAGAAGGGTAGGAGTGTCATAGGATGATCTTGACAGAGTGCAGCATGAGAGAGACGTGACCTGGGCGAGGCTTCACTCCCTTGAGGATGAGATATAGATAGAGAGAGATGGGAGGGAGAGCCTAGAGGCAAAGATGGATCGATCATGGTGGGAGATAGAAGATTTGATAGAGAGCCTCCATATAGCGAGAACAAAGGCAGATGCTCTTAGGGAGGAGAGGGAGGAGTATGAGCGGATGCTAGAGGAGGCATGGATAGAGATGACTATTAAGGCATTATAGGATGCTCTCTATCAGCATGATGATGAGCTAGAGGAGTTACGGGGCCAAGCATAGAGGTTAGAGGCATATGTGATACGACTGTGGGGGAGAGGGATGCAGCCCATCAGATGTTGGTTCCTGTAGGTCTTGGGTAGATGTACTCTAACATGATGCAGTAGAGGGATAGGGTAGTGAGGGTAGTTTAGGAGGCAGGCTACCATATAGGGCTATACCATGGAGCAATACATGTGGCGTAGTGAGCAGTCTTATACACAAAGAGTGTGCGATTCCATAAGACATAAAGTCAGTAGCCCACACAAAGTTAGGAGACCGGTGGATCGGTGGGTTTTAGGTCACCTAGAGGAGGGGGAGTAGGAGGATTAGGTGGAGGAGGTGCAAAGGATGGGGCTGGAGAGACAGGAGGGGAGAGATAGCTCCATTTTGGCTTGTGTATCATATTTTGACCCTTTGGGGTGATCATTGTATTATGATAGATGTAAGGAAGTTAAGTAGCGGAAACAACTTCCTACACTAACCTTGAGAGGAGGGTAATGCAAAACTTTTTCAGATCATTACAACAGTTACAGAAAATAGAAATAGATATAATAGCAATCATACCACAACACAATGATTTACGTGGGGAAAACCCTTTCGGGAGAAAAACCCCACCCTCCAAAAGCAGCTCAATATTTTATTCAGCAATCAAAAACAGATTACAAAATACTTGCAGAGCAAGCTCTTCGTAGGAGTACCACTAATCAGAGATTCAGAGGCAACTCAATAGCCATAAGACTCTTACACACAACCTCTATCTCACACACCTCATAAATAGGAGATACAATACAAGAAACCGTCAAACGGTATTACAAAACCATGGGCTAAAACCACCCAATAAGGTGTAGCCGACCTTATCTCCCTTCTAGATGCCCTATGACATGTTAAAGCACACATCAACACATGTCGCTCCCTTTTACAGCTCATTTATGTATTCGATACAAATTATTTTTCCTATTTCAGGAGTACAAACTTCCGGAGGCCATAACTTGAGAACCGGGTGTCCGATTGACGAACCGTTTGAAGCGCCGGAAAGCTCGCGAAGTGCTCTATCACCTCGTAACCCGCTTCACCAGTTATAGCAACTTTTCAGGGCGTTTTGGAGCCTCTAAAGTCCCCAAAATTAAGTTTAAACATTTTATTGCACCCCTCCAAGACGAAAACTTTAATATCTTCAAAACTAGTTGTGACCTTGCGACGCAACTTTACCGGAATGCTTATCTAGCCAACCAGAAGCTTCAGGGAGAGTTTCGCACCATTTCGTGCTCAAATAAAAACTTACTATAAATAGTAACCTCGCATAAATGCAAGGTTGAGACACCATTTTTCCCAACAATAGACATACTCATCTTTTTGAGCTTATATGCATATATATGATTTGCGACGGTGGATGATGTGTGTATTTTATTATGATGGACTTTATTTGTTTTTATGATGTGATGCATAGATGATGATTATGGGTATGTTGTGTTGACCTATTTGTGACACAGTGTGGATGCTTATATATATATGCTTATGATATGCTGCTGACATGTTTATGGATGCAAGATGAGTGATCATGTTTTTGATGTGTATATATGTTGTATATGTAGATGTATGATGGATATATAATGCAATTGTAGATGTAAATAATTTATGACAAATGATTAATTAGTGCAGGTGCAGTCTATATGAGGAATGAATCATTGATGCTATGGAAATGATGTGATCTAAATGAATGATGAAATATATGTGTAATGTAATGTAATGTAATCTAAATGAATGAATTAATGTCATCTACTATGAATGGATAATGCAACTTAAATGGCATATGTAATGAAATGTAAATGCAATCTATGTGGTAAATGTTTGTGAAAAATGAGAATCTAAATGAGTAATGTAATGAAATGAATAGGTAATGCAACCTAGATGGATAGACAATGAAATCTATATGAATAATGCTACCTAAGTGGATAAAATGAATGAATAATGCAAAGAGGGAATATGCTGGTAGTAATACAATTATCTTAGATAGAAAATAGAAGAATATGGAATAGTAGGGGGCAGAATTGAGGACTCCTTGGGGTTATTAGATTAGGACTTTATGGAGTGATGGTGAGAGTTGTGCACAAAAAAAAGTGGAGAGCCAACCTAGTTTGATATTGCCCTAGGTAACCTACACCACTGATTATAGGAATCAGGATGCCATGAGAAACCCAAGGTGTGGATTGACTCACAGTCAAATAGAAATTCCTTACACACAACTATGCAAGTGTTGAGGAACAATAATACAAAGTGGTGGGTACATGCAAGGAAACCCTCAAACACACTGATACCTCTTGTACATGAGAAGGTAAGTTTTGATAAACATTAGTACCAGGTCCCTGGTTCATACAAGAGAGATCCAAAACATGCCATGCTATGAAAATATGCCCTAGCATGCATCTATTTTAAACATACTTGGATATGGAAAATTTGGGCAGTCATAGATAGGTGCAGTCATAGGGCAAAAGATGCAACTCTAAATGAAAAATCCAAGAAATCAAACAAGTCACTCATTCATGACCAACAGACACCTCTTGCCAAGAGTAGGTTTAGGATGGAAGATTAAATTTCTAGGTGAGGGAAGGATTCATCCCTAGGGCAAAGGATAGAGTGGGTGTATTTTTGGATTAGGCAAGTGATCATATGACCTTGAAGATTAACTTGTGGACTTGGGACTGACCTCAAGACTTAATGGGACAAATTTTATTCATGATCTAGGATAAGAATCATCATCATATGCGTGATTTATTCCAAGGTGGGAGAGGGGGGGGATGTCATGATGGGAGAATTGGATAATGAGGGTGATGGAGTACTGACCTGATAGACAATGAACCTAGATTATTTACCTTGGTGCCTACATGGAGGTTTTCATCAAGGTACTTGCCCATAGCACCACAATGTGGTTTTCACTGATGGACAAATTTTGTTTTTTTTGTGTGACAAGGTGCCTGTTTACCAGGTTTTCACTAGAGTGATGGTCTTTTTTCAAGATCTTTTTCTCATTTTATGTATTTTTCATGATTTTTTGACAATTGATGACTTTTTGAGGACTAGGCATAGAATCTTTTTAGGTGTGTGATATCATTGGATCATCCAGAGGATCTCCTTCAAGAGTAGCCAATTGATAGGCCTTTTATCCATATTTTGTTGTGATTACATATGATCCAAGCCAATTAGGCTCGAACTTGCCTTTCTTTTCTCTTTCTTGAAGGTTTTTCTAATTCTCCATGAGGACAAGATCACCAATTTTAAATTCTTGGGTTCTGACGTTCTTGTGGTAACTCATGCATAGGTGATTCTAATATACCAGGAGATGGTTCAAGGCCTTGAGGTGCCTTTCATCCAAAAATTCTAGCTCTTGTAGTCTGGCAATTCTGTATTATTCATCTGGTAGGATATTTTGCAGTGACACCCTTAGAGAGGGGATCTTGATCTCAAGTAGGAGGACACCTTCAGAGCCAAAGATAATGGAATAGGGGGTGGCACCTGTGGGTGTGTGGATGGAAGTGCGGTAGGCCCATAAAGTAGGGTGGAGTTGGAGGTGCCAATCATGGCCAGCTTCATTGACTGTCTTTTTGAGGATTTTGATTAGGGTTTTGTTAGAAGCCTCAGCTTGACCATTACCTTATGGGTACTATGGGGTGGAGAAGTGATGTTGGATGTTGAATTTTTGGCAGATTTCTTTAACATCTTGGTTTTTTAATTGTTGCCATTATCTGTAATGATAAGTTTTGGGATCCCATATCAACAGATCAAGTAGTTCAGGTTGAATTTGGATATCTGTTTACCAGTGGTGAAAGTAAGAGGGATGGCCTCTACCCACTTGGTGAAATACTCGGTAGAGGTGATACTGAATTTATGCCCATTGGAGGATGTAGGGTGGATTTTCCCAATGAGATTGAGCCCCCACTGTGAGAAGGGCTAGGGTGTAATGAATGGTTGCATTTCTTGTGATTGCGCATGGATCTTGTCGCCATGTTGCTAGAAAGGGATGCATTTCTTCACATAGTTATATGCATCTACTTCCATTTTAGGCCAGTAATATCCTATTCTCAAAATATTTGTATCCAAGGTGAGCCCTCTTAAGTGTGCCCCATAGATGCCTTCGTGCACTTCATGTAATGCCCACTCAGCCTCTTGTTTATCTAAACACCTTAAGAGGGAACCATTGAAATGCCTTCTAAATAAGGTGTCTCCAAGGATAGTGTAACAAGGACATCAGTGGATGAAGGTTTGTTGTTGGGTTTTGGTAAGGTGTGGAGGAATGGTGTTATTTTTTAAGAAAGCAAAGATCACTTGGTACCAGGGGGATTCGGGACCAACGAGTTCACACACCATTTTGGATTTTGGTAGATTGTATGTCAATATGAATAATTGCTCAACCAAGAACTCACACTTCTGACTATGTGCTGGCATTTGAAGGAGGGAGCCAATGGTGGCCATTACATCTGCAACTCTATTGTTTGTTCGCAGGACTTGATCAAACTTGATTGTTGTGAAGTGCTGCTTAAGATCTTCACCCATGTTGCGATAGGGGAGAAGTTTATCATCTTTTGTTTGATATTCATCATTGACTTGTTTTATGATAAGTTGGGAATTACCATAATCTTTTAATTCCCTTATCTTCCATTGGATAGCCAAGCATAGTCTAGTAATGAGTGCCTCATATTCTGTGATGTTGTTGGTACATGAAAAATATATCTTGTATGAATTTGGGATGAAATCTCCTTGAGGTGTGATCAATGGTATTTTTTCCCCTGATCCATTTTGGGTGCAAGAGCCATCAAAGTACAACTACCATGTGGAGGATGTGGTGACAATCATTATGAATTCATCTGGTAGTTCTGTAAGGATAAGATGGTCACCTAGAAGTGGAGCATCATCTAGTTGGTCTGCGATAACCTTTTCCTTGATTGCTTTTTTGTCTACATATTCAATCTCAAACTCGCTTAACAGTATGACCCTTTTAGCAGTTCTTCCTTTGAGGGAAGCTTTTGACAATAGATATTTAAGAGGGTCAATCTTAGAAAATAGTTTTGTTTTGTTGTTTAGCATGTAGTGTTAGAGTTTATGTGCACTAAATGCCAATGCTAAGCATGCTCTTTCAATGGGGGTATAATTGAGTTCATACCCCATTAGTGTT
This sequence comes from Cryptomeria japonica, assembly GCF_030272615.1. Classification (NCBI taxonomy): domain Eukaryota; kingdom Viridiplantae; phylum Streptophyta; class Pinopsida; order Cupressales; family Cupressaceae; genus Cryptomeria; species Cryptomeria japonica. Next base: position 589,803,600 of record NC_081414.1, on the reverse strand, counting down.
CGACTGATGTAATATATGGCATGTTCCTTCCCTCTATCATTTGTTTGTGCCAATAATGCCCCCAATTCTACTATAGTAGAACATATGTATAAAATAAGAGGCTTTCTAGGAGTAGGAGGCATAAGAACTAGAGGTGACGCTAGATATTCTTTGAGTTTTTCAAAGGCCTTTGACACAAGCAATCCCATTTGAATTTTGTGTCTTTGCGCAATAGGTGTGCAAATGGATGGCATTTATCTACAAGCTATGAAATAAAATGTCTAACAAATTGGAGTTTCCCCTGGAGGTTGTGCAGTTGTGTGAGGTTCTTTGGGGGAGGAATTTCCATGATGGCTTTTACCTTTGCAGGATCGACCTCGATTCCTCTACGAGAAACAATGAAACCTAGTAGTTTTCCTGATGTGACACTAAAAAACACACTTCTTAGGATTGAGGCATAGTTTGTATTTTTCCAATCTTTCAAAGATCTGCCTTAAGATAGGGATGTGCTCCTATCTTGTCTTTAATTTGCCCAGAATATCATCCACATAGTCCTCCATAATTTTGTGTAAGAGGTCATGAAAAATTGTTGTCATGGCATGCTGGTATGTGGCTCCGACATTTTTGAGGCCAAAAGGCGTGACCCGGTAAGATAAAGTCCCCCATGGTGTTGTGAACTGTTAGGGTTTCAAGCAGATCCAAAGCAAATATGAACTAACAATTATATGCAAATTTAAATACAAAAGATAAAGAAATAAAACAGGACACAGATAACACAGAGATTTAACGTGGTTCACCCAGAATGGGTTACGTCCACCAAACACAGCCGTCCAATCTTTCTTATTATCCAGCAAAAACAGTACATCAACCTTACAATGCCTTAAGCATCCCAGCCGCTTATAACATGCGTTTTTAGGGCAACAAACAAAGTCGGCCTTTTTTAGGGTTTTATTACAATGTCAGTTTTCATCAACAAAAATGGCAAAAAAAAAATTTCTCGGGGGATGCCGCCCCCGAACCCCTGCCCGGCCCCGGACCCCGGCGAGGATACGTGCTGAGTGTACAGTACTTTGCTAATCAGTCACCACATTTCAACAATCTCCCACTTGGAGACTGATCAAGCTCCACACCGAACAATCTCCCACTTGGAGACTGATACTACATGACACCACTGTACATGCAACATCCGCTAGATAAAACACTATGACTTGACTAGTATAAATTCCACAATTATCAATCAAGAAGACCAACAGAAACTGATGAAGAAATCAGCTTCTCCTGTGGAACTGCCTTTGTGAACATATCAGCAGGATTCTCACTTGTGTGAATCTTCTCAAGCCATAACTGAGCCTCCTCCAAAATAGTTCGGATGAAGTGGTACCTGAGTTGAATGTGCTTTGTCCTTGAATGAAAAGCAGAGTTCTTCGCAAGATGAATGGCACTCTGGCCACATTTCAACAGTGAACGCCATTTTGTGTTGATCTTCTTCCGCAATCCTGATTTGATTATATCCAGAAAATCCATCCATAAGTGACAGCATCTCATGTCCTACTGTAAGGTCCACAATCATATCTATGCTGGGGAGTGGGAAATCATCTTTAGGGCAATCCTTTTTTAGATCTCAAAAATCAATATAGATGCAAATTCTCCCAGTAGGTTTGTCGACAGGTACAATGTTGGATACCCATTTAGTAGTCTATTGGCTTGACGAATTCTATGTCCAACATCTTTTGGAGTTCTGCCTTGACTAGGAGTGCAATATGTGGATACATTTTGCGCAACTTCTATTTTACAGGTTTTGCATCTCGGTGGACAACAAGATTATGAACCACCAAGTTAGGATCTAGACCTGGCATGTCAACATAGGACCATGCGAAGTTGATTTTTCTTTCTGTGAGGAAATTGAAGAAGTCTTGCTTCTCTTGCTTCGTGAGGGACTTGGCAATGAGAACATTTTTTGGAATGCCTTCAGTGCCCATATTAATACTGTATATTTCCTCTATTAAAAAATTTGACCTGTCTTGTGGAAGGTGACCAATGGTAGGGAGGTCAAGTCCCTCATCCTCAAGTGCCTTTTTTAGGTTTTTACTTTCAGATATGCCCTTTGTTTTTACTTTTTGCTCATCCAAAGGTGCCTCGGAGAGGTTTTCACCTAGGAAATCATGTTTTTTCTTTTTATTATCTTTTTTATGGCTAAGGGTATTGACCTGACTACCAAAGTATCCCTTTTCATGCAATAGAATCTCATGTACTCTATTGCAATCTTCCAAATTTCACATAGTTAGGAGAGTAATGAGAGCGTTATCATTAGCGTAGATATCTAGAGTGGGTTTGTCTCGTTGACCACAGTCTATTGGTTTAGGATGGAAAAGATGTAGCTCGTGTGAAATGGGAGAGGTTATGGAGGTGATGGTGTTTACGTGAGTGTCAAATAACATGTCATTTTCATATTCATAAGGCATTTTGTGGAACTCCTCTTCGTCAGAGTTTTCGATATCCAAAGAAGGACTTGAAGGGGCACCAGTGATAGTGATCTTAGGCATTGGGGTATACCCCAAGCCTCTATTGTACTTGTAGGAGATAGGATTTATGGGTGTTTTTCTTCCTTTCTCCTCTGGTCCCACCCCGTGTCCTTTGTAACCCATTTTTTCGACTGTAGGTGATGCTTTTGGATACATTTTTTTAGGTATTTTTGCTAGGTCTTCATCTTCTTCCCAATACAACCATGAAGAGACATATGTGTCTAGGATCTCCTCATCAAGTGGGCCCCATTGGTGAAAGGTGGTATCTTTGCATTGTATAACAAGTTTTTGATCTTTTTTGAGTTCTTTTGGCTTTCTGAATGACTTGGGAGATAAGGGGAGGTTGCCTATTAATAAGACATCCTCCAATTTGGATTCTCCACAACCATTATCTAGGATCTTGATTTGTGGGTATGCTTGGGATGAGATGGAGGCAACATTTGATGTGTCAAATGGAGGAGTTGGCGAGGGTCTATTTAGTGGGCAATTATATGGATGTTTCCCCTTTAAGAGCTTGTAGTATTGGAAAGGTTGTGGATCACCTTTGATAGTGATCTCTCTTCCATTGAAGGGGAATTTGATGCATTGGTGATAATTGGAGGGCACAACCTGCAAGGAGTGAATACATGGGCAACCAAGAAGGATATTGTAGGGGAGATCAAGAACTAGGACTTGGCAAGGGGTTTCAATTGTGATAGGGCCTACTTGAAGAGGTAAGGTGATCATTCCTTTAGAAACTCTTTCTACATCAACATATGTTTTTATTGTGATCCTTCCTATTGTATCTACCAAGTCCTCAAAAATTCCCAATTGTTTTATTAACTTGTATGTACACAAATTGAGTCTGGATCCATAGTGGATCGGGATACTTCTCACCTTATGTTTCTAGATAAGTGCTTTGATGTGCAAAGTTGTATTATGGTCTCCATCTGTAGGAGCATCATTGGAAGTGAACACAAGGTGTTGCTGGGCGGCAAGGTTTTCAATGAGAGCTTGAAATTGGGTAGCATTAATATTATTGGGAACACGAGACTCAAGGAGGAATTATTCCAAGATTTCTTTATGGACAGGGGAAGTCTTGAGAAGCTCTAGGATGGAGATCTGTGTGAGGGTCTTCCCAAGTTGGTCAAGGAGGTCATATTGTAGTGTAAGACATGGGGGGGAGGGTATGGGGGAGGGACTCCTTGAATAGCGACTCTACCTCGGCGGGTGGTTACATTGCAGTCATTCTGAGAGTGGGAAGCGGAAGGTATGGCACCTTGAATGACTATCCTAGTAGGGTTGGGTCTACTTTGGGAAGGGGGAGGGTTAGCTCCTTGGATAGTTATGACGCTGACATGATTGTCTGTGGGCTCAATGCGACCTACTAAAGAGTCAAAGCCTATTATATGATTAGTGTAGTCATAGTTCATAGTGTTAGATGGTGAGCCTTTTCCTTTATCATATTTTGGGAAGGGTTCCTGGTACATTTTGAGTTTGTCATTTCTATTACCAAGTTTTGAATTTGCTACCTCAATTTCACCCCTATCAATGAGATCTTGTATGTAGATTTTAAGCTTCTTGCACTTTCATGTATCATGCCCCTTGATACGATGATACTCACAATATTCATTCTCATTATACCACCTAGATTTGGGTTGATTGGGGTTAAACGAGTGAGTAATTGGGAAGACCATTGTACCTTTTTGAACAAGCTTTTGCAACACCAATTTAATGGGTTCAACAAGAGGAGTGAAATCTCTTGGAGTCCTGTTATTGGATCGAGGTGGTCGCCCTTGGATTGAGACATTGTTATGAGGCTTTTGAGATTGATTTTTATTATTTTGATTGTTGAATTGGTGATTGGTGGTGGTGGGATTTGGAGGAGCAACCACAGTCTGGACCCATTTTGCATCAGTCACACCATCATTAACTACGTTCTTGTTTTTGGACCAAAATTTTGGTTTATCATTATGATAAGAGGAAGAATTTTGACTTGATTTTTGGTAATGTTTCAAGGTTCCTTCCTCTAACAAGACACTCTCGAGGGCTAGGCCCTTATCAATAAATTTTTGGAAAGATTTAATACATTGAGATGTCAGAGGCCTTGATAGTTTGGGCACCAAATTCTTTTGAAATATTTCAATTTGGTGTTGTTCTGTCATGTCCCATTAGAATTTCTTGATGAGGTGTCGCCATCTTTGCAAGAAGTTAGCAAAAGTTTCTCCATCATGGAAACATCATTAACCATGTTGTAGGCATAGTGTGCCACAAATTTCTTTGCTAAGTCTGGGAAGGAGGTAATGGAACCTCGAGGTAAGGACAAGAACCATGCAAGAGAATCTCCTGTGAGACTCTTAGGGAAGAGTCTTCGAAGGTATAGGTTGTTATATGAGACTTCTTGACATAGGATGTGAAATTCCTGAACATGGTTTCGGGGGTTCCCTTTGCTCTCATACTTCATGAACTTAGGGATCTCAAATCTATGTGGGTATGGGGCAACTGATATAGATGGGTCATAAGGACAAGGATAAAATTCCTCAAACAAGTAAGGTTTCCTTTTGTTAGTCCCTTCCTTCATGTCTTTGGTGATTTTTTTCATGTCCTGGATTTCTTTAGTGAGGTCTTGTTGTGGATTTTGGACATGATGAATTGTGTTTGCCCCTAGAATCAGATGAGTTATGGAAGGTCCACCACCACTAATGTATTGATATGTTGAGGAAGCGGGGATGTGAGATGTGATGACCGATGTCACAAGGACTTGAGTGATAGTTGGTTGTGACTTACAAATTGTTGTGACAGGAGGAAGTGAGGCTCAAATGAAGTTAGCGATATTGCTGATGGGAATGGAGGTTTGTGGAATAGAAATGTATGGTTGGGTAGAATAAGATGGTATAGAGGCATGTTGGAGAATAGATGAGATCAGATTTGATAGTGGCATAGATGGTAATAAGGAACAAGGCAGAATGGAGACCACGGGGACAAATGTGATGGGGGGTATTGATTGGGGTTGAATGATTGGCGGGGCCACAATTGATTGAGTTTGAATAATAAGTGCGATGGTATGAGTGGGAGCAAGGTCTCCTTGTGGTTGTTGACCAAGGATGGATCTTTCAAAATCAGGTGGGCATTGAGCTCCATTTTCAAGGAGAGTTTGTAGAAGAGCACTAGGATTGTGTTGGATAAATTTCTCCAACATTTCTTTGCTATAAGAGTCTTCTAAGAAAGTTCACACTTTCAGAGAGAGTTCATCTTGGTCAACCATATTAGGATCTTGCAGTTTATTTTGAATGCTAGGCTGCACACTTTGTGTAGGATCTTGTGTAGGGTCTTCATATAGGACACTAATGTCTGTCATACCATATTGATGTTCGCCCATGTTTTTATTTTTATATCGAGTTGTGACCATACAAGAATAACCTTAGAAAAGATTGATTGGAGAAAGAAAATTTTTGATGAGAGGACTTAGCAAGGCTCTTGGATTTTATAATTTGAATTTGATGAAAATGGATTTTGTTGATTGATAGGGTCCTCGGATTAGGAAATGGATTTGATTAGGATTACACCTTAGTCCTTGGATGAGGCTTTTAGGTGGGAAATGTTGATGAAACAAAAAGTGAGGTAATGACCAAGTTGGGTAGAATTTAGACCTTGGAATGATGATCAAAAGTCTTTCTTCCACTAAGGGTTGACTAATGACCCTAAGCAAAATAAAGACGTGAGATAAGAGTCTTGATTGACTCAAAGGATAATGCAAAGGTACTTGGAGAGGGTTTTTCTTCAAGCACAAAGCCAAGTGAATGATTGATTAAGGATGAGGTCAAAATGAAACTTCACAAGGCATGCAACCTTAATGTGAGGTTAAATTGGATTAAAGAATGATTTGATTTGGATTTGAGAATTGATTTGATAATTTAAGGTGATTGATTTTGTGATCAATTGATGTGCCAAGTCCTTAGGAAAAGATTGAGGATGATTAATTGAAGAGGGATGATAGTGATGATTAGAATAAATTTGGTGACTAGGCTATCCTTGACATGAACATGACTCAATAGATGATTGGTTCAGATGGCAAGTTGTACGAAGGGATACAACCACCCTGATTTTGATGATAGTTGGTGTTAAAAGAAAAACCTGAACCTTGATGGAGGGAACAAACTCTTAATTCATCACTAGCATCAAACTCATTGCTATGACCATGGACATAATTGTGGTAATGATGCAAGAAGGTCCTATGTTTAAGCAAGAGTTTGCGGTTTTTGTACCAAAATTTCCGTCTAATAAGTTGTGCTCGTGTGAGATTCTTCTTCTTGATAGGTCAGTGGATTGACTTCTTAGGATGCTTATATGACTTGGGTTTATGAAACATGAGAGGGACAGAGTTTTGACGCAATTGGGACTTTGTGTGGAAGGTGATTAGGATGTGACTTGGGTATGACTATGATTGGAATTGTGACTAGGAATTTGACTTGGATGATTGTTTGTTTTTAGACAAGTATTTTTGCAAAGTGTTTGAGGATAATGGAGTGTTTAATCTACTCTTGGAAAGTAAGTATCAAGCAAAGAAAACACAATAATCAAATGAATTTTAACTCAAAGACACTCATGCTCATATACAACATTCTTACGGCTAGCAAGGACAATAGTCATTAGATCCCAATTGGTTTCCCAGCTACACTTACCTAGAGTGGACACTTAGATGCTTGACCCCACTGGCTCCCCTCCACAACACTCACTTCTCCAGGGTAGCCAAATATCAATTTCCATGAAAACTCCTCATGGCGAACTTCGTGTCTCTACTAAGGGCCGTAAAAATGTTGGCGGCTTCGGAGGTCTGACCTCTTGCACCAATGACTAGAAGGTTTTTGGCCACTATGCACAAGGTGTTTAGTATGGCTTCCCATTAGGAGCTACCCTTCACAGTTGCACAAGTGCAATTGAGGCCTATAGCCCAACGAAGCACTAAGAACTTAGTAGTCACGCAAGTGTGATTGAGATCTCTAGGATCCTACTAAGCACCCAATGTGAGAGTGAAATCTCATATATCCCCAACCATTGACTCTTTCAATCTTAATGGCCTATTTATTATAGTGAGTTGGGAACCCCAGGTCCGGGTGTACTCACTTAGGTCATTCCCCTCTCACCGGCTCAAAGAGCAACTTGGGAGGGCAGGCCCGCTAAGGGTAAACATGCAACAAACATGAAAAAATTAGAGGGTCTGGATTTCTGATCATCTAGATAGACGAGAGCATACTCTCCTACCTTTATTCTTTTAACAAGCACAATGATTTATTTACCCCCTAATTAGATCTAGGTGCCTAGTAAAAAAAAGCCACAATGTTTGTTTGAAACTCCTAGGCAACCTGCAAAACCATTTGATTAGTAGTTTTATATTTTTAAGTCTTGGACAATCAAAGAAGCTGCACAAATCACCAAAAAAAATGCAATTAGTAGCCACAGGCATGCAGTCAAGCACATTGAAGCACCTACGCAAGCACTGAAATGCCTACGTAAGTGCTGAAGTGGGCCGAAAGAAAAAAAGAATGCAGAAAATAAAATAAAATAAAATAGAGTTGCTGATTTATACCTAACTATCACGCTGTTCTGATTTAGTCGTGCTGAAGCACCTACACTTGCGCTAAAACACAACAACTCAGAAAGAAAAAAAAAGTTAGCGGTTAGGCGAAAATTTCAAATTTTTAAATTTGGGCGAGATTCTGAGAAATGGTCGTGCTGATATAGATTCGCCCGCGCTGAAACGTAGGCGTACGCACTGAAACATGAGCATACATGTTGAAAGAGGTCAATACAGTCAACAGTATTCAAAAATTCAAAACTTTAAATTTAGGCGGGGACCCAGTAGAGCGCCCGTGCTATTCGCAAGTCGCTCGCGCTGAACCAGGAGTACTAAAAAAACATCTAATTAGAAATACTAACTAACAATTTTTTTTTTCCTAGATTTTATTTTTAATTTTTAATGTGTTTTTGGCTGTTAACAACAAGATAAAAAGAAGAATGAGAAACAAAAAAGATTGTTAGATTAGGTAGCAAATTCTTAGATCGGATGCATTATTCTAGAAGTGCTCATGCCAATGTGCAGAACTATAGGGGAGCGGCAAAATAAATTTGAATATGGAGCGCTCACACTGATGCGCGTACACACACGTTGAAATGCCTTTTGCTCATGCTGATCCCGAACCGGTTGCACTACTTTGTAGTCGCTCGAGCTATTCCAATACCTGCAATCAAAACTCACAAAGAAAACTTGAAAAATATTAAATTTAGGGATGTGGGTCCCACCGAGTGTGCCAAAATGAACCAAGGGAAAAATATTGGTTGCAAGGTTAGTTTGAATCAATGAATAAAAGACATAAATTAATCAAATAACAAAATATGAAAACAACCTTTATACCTTGCCAAGAGAGTTGTCTTGTTCCTCTGATTCAGACTCTTGTCGAAGCCAATAACGGGCCTCTTCCTAGCTTGATATGATTGGTCCAATAGGAATGATGTGGTTGGCTCTCCAATATTGTGCACAAATTATATAGGATGGATGGATGAGGAAGGATGGATTGATGATCAAAGCATGAAATGGTTAAGTATGGATGAGTGCAAATTTTGGTATAGTAAGGGTATGAGGATGATTTCTTGGGCACAAAATAGGAACATGGATTTACTAAATTTAGAGATGAGATATAAGGGGATGGATTCCTCAATTTATAGGAGGAGAAGAGGAGAAATTGAGGGCTAGGATTGACCCAAGATGGAGGGTCGGGATATCTTGTGAGCCCACACAAGGCCAAAGAGGAGATGACAAGACAAGTGTGGAGACCAAGAGATATGACTTAAAGGAATTTCTTGTCTCCACACTCCTCAAGGCTCATTGGGAAGACTTCCCAATGTGCCTAGGGAAGAACAAGGAATAAAATATTCCTTGAGGGATGGGGATGAAGAATTTAAAATTCTTCAAAAATGATGTTCATGGGGATTGGAGGAATAAGGATGAATTAAAAATTCCTTGGAGGATGGGATGCCTAGAGGAATGTGAGAGTTTGAAAATCTCACATTCACCTAGGAAAAGAGCATTTAAGGTGGTTGGATGGAAGGGACAAGGAGTTGAGTTTGTGGCTAATCATGATGATTAGCCACTAGCAACTCATTAGGAGAGGGGTTAGAAGAATGATTAGATGGGATTAGGGTAGACAAGATTTGTAGGAGGATTTGACTAGGAGAGAGAATAAGTGAGGGGAATAAAAAATTAGAAGAATAATGCTAAGTGAGTTTAGGGAGATTCTAGAAGAATTTATTAGGTTAATGATGGATTAGGAAAAAGGTGATTTGTAGGAATCACCTAGATTAATTAATTAATTAAAAGAAGGAATTTGAGAAGACTTAATATTAGGGATTTCTAGAAGAGTAAAGGTGGATTTATTTATTAAATAAATCAATCAAAAGACTATAATAACAACATTAATTATATTTAATTAATATTGAGGACGAATAGGAATTGGAACAATTAATAATTGAATTATGCAAAGAACTTAAAATAATTAAAATAATAATTTTTAAGTGTCTACAATATGTAGTCAGTGAGGCTCCTTTTGTGATGAGCAGTGTTTTTAAGTGTCTACAATATGTTTAAGTGTTCCCACCATGATTTTTCCCTTTACCAGATTTTCCATGTATAAATCTTGGTGTTAAGTGGATGGATTTTATTCTATGATTACTGTTTATGCTTAATTGGATTAATTGTTATTCCGATATTAAAGTTGTAATTGTTTAATGTTCTTGTAATCTGTGACAACTGTTTCACCCCCCCCCCCTCTTAGTTGTCTTCTGGTTATCTGAACTGTGTAACAATTGGTATCAGAGATTTGGTCCTTTCTGTAGAAAGCTTAAGTACTTGAGGAAGATCCTACGATGACTAATAGTTCAAGTTCATCCAGTTCTTCTGGAGCTATCTTTTGAAGGGATATTCTGAGGCTTGATGGAACAAATTACATAGTATGGAAGATTCGAATGGAGACTCATGTAAGATGTCTTAGCAAGGATATTTGGGAGATCACAAAGAATGGTGTCACACCCTATAATCTAGGATCTGGCAATCCTCCTCTGGCTAACCTAGACAAGGAGCTTGAGAATGATTGTAGAGAAAGAGAATACCTCGTGTATGCACTTTTTGATCAGCAAATAATGGGATTAATAGACAAATCATCTGGAAAGGCTATATGGGATAAGTTGGAGACTCTTAATGAAGGTGACCCTGCAGTGAAGATTTCTAAACTTCATGGTTACCGGGTGGGATATGAAAACCTGAAGATGGAAGAAGATGAAAGGATTACTGCATTCATGGAAAGGGTAAATGAGATTGTTATGGGAATTGAATGTTGTGGTGCAACTTTGAGCAAAGATGAAATTGTTTCTAAAGTCCTAAGAGCCCTACCATCTACTTACAAAATGAAGGGTAATACTATTAATGAATTGAGAAGAATGGCTAATACATCTATCAACATAGATACCTTGGTTGGGAAACTATCTGCTTTTGAGCTTAAAGCATTTGGCCCTTCTGGAGCTGTGAAGATTGAACCTTCTTTTCATGCATCTATATCTACAACCGATAAGCAAGATTGGAAACCTTTATATGCAAAAGAATTGGAAGATATGAAGAGAGAAGATGATGAGTTTGAGCAACTTGAAGAACTATTTTCTAGAAGAGTACTGAAAGGACCAGTAGGAAGTGAGTATGAAGGAAAAGAACCTTTTAAATATTTTGCATGTAATAAGATTGCTCATTTTGCATCTAGATGTCCTAAAAGGAATTCAAGATTTGAAGAAAGAGTTAAAAGATTATTTAAGCCTAACCCTGGATATCAGAACAAATACAAATACAAGAAACACAGAGACAAATCATGCTACATAACGGATGAGGAAGGCATTACTAATTTAGATGATGAACTAGTAGAAGACTCTGCTAGTGGATCAGGCAATGGGAAGGAATGGGTATTCCTAGCTATCAAGGAAGATGATCCGACACTAGAAGAAAATATACCTGAGGAGAAGGCACTTGCTGCTAAAATTGAAGACAAGGATGAATGGGTAATTGACAGTGGTTTTCCACATCATATGACTAGAGATAAAGGGAAGTTTTTATCTTTGCAAGAATTTGATGGTGGACTAGTTAGATTTGGAGATGACAAGGCATGTATGATTAAAGGAAAAGGAACTATATCATTGGATGGTAAGAACAATACTGACAATGTTTATTATGTTGAAGGTTTGAAGCATAATATTTTGAGTGTAGGAAAATTGGTAGATAAGGGATTTCAATTACAATTCAAGGATGGAAAATGCAAAAATCATTAACAGATCTGGCTTGGAGATTGTGACTGGTACACAGACAAAAGGTAATATATTTCATTTAATATCTGGTGAGAAGACATTTTTGATTACACAGATTGATGAGAGTTGGTTATGGCATAGAAGGTTGTGTCATGTGAATTTTGATTGCATTGTGAAGATTGGTTCAACTAAGGTAGTTAGGGATATACCTAGGATTATGAAGCCTTATAATCTGGTATGTAAATAATATCAAATGGGTAAATAGGTCAGAACCTCTTTTGGGAGTATACAAGATAAATCAAATGGTGTTCTTTATCTTATTCATACTGATTTATGTGGTCTTGCTAGAGTTAAAAGTTTTCATGGTGATAGATAGTTCATGCTAATCATTGATGATTATCCTAGAATGATGTGGGTTACTTTTTTTGAGAGAAAAATCTAAAGCATTTGAAAAGTTTAAAATCTTTAAGGCTAAAGTGGAAATTGAGATAGGATTGAAGATTAAATGTTTGAGATCAAATCATGGTGGAGAATTCACATCTGGTGAGTTTAATAACTTTGTGACAAGCATGGTATAAGAAGACAACTTTTTGCTCCCTGGACACCTCAACAGAATGGAGTTGTGGAAAGGAAGAGAAAAACTATCTTGGATGTTGCTAGAACAATGATGATGGAAGATAATCTACCTCATATCTACTGGAGAGAAGTAGTCTATACAATAGTTTATACATTCAACATAGTACATATCAAAGGAGAAAACGGTAAGACACCTTATGAATTATGGTTTGGCAATACACCCAGTTAAGTATTTTAGAATTTTTGGTAGTAAATGTTATATCAGGAGAGATTATATTGTTGGAAAATTTGATCCTAGATGTGATGAAGGCAAATTTCTTGGTTATTCTAATGAAAGGAAAGCATATAGATGTTATAACAAGAGATTGCATAGAAACGTGGAGAGTGCTAATGTCAAAGTAGATGAGTTGAACAAAAGTCAAATCAGAGTTTATGAGAAGGAACCGGCAATGAAAATGATTATATCTGAACCAGTAGAACCTTTACCAAAACATAGAGTTGAACCAGTTACTCCAGCAACATCAGAGAATTCTACAATAATTGAAGAACAAGGAAGAGGAATAGAGAGTCAGAAGACTCCTAGGTATGTGAGACTAAATCATTCTGAAGATCAAATCATTGGGGATAAAAGCAATGGAGTGATGACAAGAAGAAGACTGACAACTAATGAGGTATGTTTAGTGTCACAAGTTGAACCGATATCAGTAATTGAGGCATGTAAAGATGAACATAGGTTGAAAGCCATGGAAGAAGAATTAGATTAGATTGAGAAAAATAACACATGGACTTTGGTTCCCTGGCCTAAAAATAAAAATGTTATTGGAACTAAATGGGTTTTTAGGAATAAATTAAATGAGGATGGTCAAGTTATAAGGAATAAGGCTAGATTGGTTTGTAAAGGATATTCTCAGAAGGAAGGAATTGATTATGGAGAGAATTTTGCACCTATAGCTAGGATTGAAGCTATAAGATTATTTCTTGCCCATGCTGCTTACAAAAACTACAAGGTTTATCAGATGGATGTTAAATGTGTATTCTTGAATGGGGATCCTGATGAAGAAGTTTATATTGAGCAACCTGATGGTTTTTCACTATTAGATGATACATATATGGTTTGTAGGTTAATGAAAGCTTTATATGGATTCAAACAAGCACCTAGAGCTTGGTATGAAAGGTTGGATAAATATATTTTGAAGATTGGTTTTACTAAGGGCAGTGCTGACAGTAATTTATGTTATAAAATCACTGATGATGATATACTAATTGTTGAAGTATTTGTTGATGACATTATTTTTGGAGGTGAAGATAAATTATGCATAGAATTTTCAAAGAATATGGAGAAAGAATTTGAGATGTCTATGATTGGTGAGATGAAATTTTTCTTAGGTTTGCAGATTACTCAGACCGACAAAGGCATTTTTATCTGTCAAACTAAATATGCTAAGCAATTGTTGAAGAAATTTGGTATGGGAGATTCTAAACTAGTAAGTACACCTATAGTTATAAGTGAGAAATTGACAAGAAAAGATGTTTCTGTACCGATAAATCCTACAAGATACAAATCTATGATTGGAGGTCTGCTCTATTTGACTCAAACTAAGCCTAATATTATGAATGTTGTTTGTATTGTTTCAAGATTTCAGAGTGATCCTAGAGAAAATCATGAGATGGCGGTGAAAATAATTTTTAGATACTTGCAAGGTACATCAAAATATGGTTGTGGTACCCTAAGGATGATAACTTTACTTAATGTGAATATACAAATGCTGATTGGGCTGGAGATGTTGATGACCAGAAAATAATTTTTGGTGGAGCTTTCTTTCTTGGAAAGAAGTTGCTTTCATGGATCAACAAGAAAAAGTCATGTACTTCTCTATCTACTACTAAAGCTGAGTATGTTGATGCTCCTACTAACTGTACACAAGTTTTATGGATGAAGCAAATATTGAAGGATATAAAGGTGGATTGTGATGCACCAGTAGTTATTCACTATGATAACTCTACTACTATTGATATATCAAAAAAATCGGTATTTCATTCTAAAAAAAAACACATATCTATCAATTATAACTTTTTGAAGGATAAGGTGGAATCAAATGAAGTTAGACTATTTTATGTGAACACTAAAGAACAGATTGAAGATATTTTCACTAAAGCATTATCCAAGGAATCATTTGAGTACCCGAGAGACAAATTGGGAGTTTCTCCCCTCTGATAGAGACTTGATTGATGCGGTATGGAATCAGTCTAGCATGCACTCTCTGAGATACTATTCATTTTGGCACAAATGTGGGATGCTACTACTTAGGGGGAGTAGTCAGCTTTGTGATTCAGAGACTTATGTTTTTGATTTGATATTTCTATCAGATTTTTGGCATTGATGTCAAAGGGGGAGAGATATTGATGTGAAAAAGTTAAAGAATGAAAAAGAAAATTCAAAAGGGGAGAGATATAAAAAGTACAAGGGAAATATATTCATAGCTATATGTGGGAGTTTGTTGGTTGTCTTTCACAATGGGAGACTTGTTTGGCATTTCTTAGTACTTAGATATTTTTCACATCTAGTGTTTCCATCAATGCCAAAGGGGGAGATTGTTGGCCATTTACTGGAATTGATTACGTGTTGCATTGATGTCAATTCTAGTTGTTTGGATTCTTTATCGACACCCTTCTGGTCCTGGTAGGTTAAGTGGTTTCTGGTTAACTTGGATCCGTCATGATCCGACAGGCTCTGGTATAATCTAGTGATGGAATTGGCTTGTTCATGATACTAATACTCATATTTGGTCAGTTGGTTTTGTTCTGGTGATTGGATGTTATCCTGCTTGTTTAGAAGATTGGTTTATGGTTCCGGTGAGGGTTTCACCGACAAAGATTTTGATGGAAATCTTTGATAAATTGTATAAGTGGTGTTGGTGCAGCTTTTGATAGAGTTTCAAAATGTTATAGGTGATCTTGTTCGAGACTTGGTAGATGGATATCATTGCTTAAGCGTGTGGACCTATACTTCGTCTCAGTTGATCTAGGTTATGGACCGACTTTAATGAAACGTGTGGATAGGACTTATTGATATATTTCTGGGATGTCTTATGTGTTTATATTATATGTTTGGTCTAAGGCCGACATGGTTTCTAATTATGTAATTGGTTTATTATCTAGTAGCCAACCTGATTGTTTATGGTCGAGGGTTTATATATATAGATGTAAGATCTCATTGTAGATCATCATGGTTATATGTAAGATGTCATGGTCAAGGAATGTAATGTGCGAATAATGTAATATCATTTAGGTAGAGGAGTTGGTCAATGATTGGAGATCGAGTTGGGTTTATATAAGAGGATTTAGTTGTCTGGTATTGAGCTTAACTAGAACTGTACTCAGGCATTGGAGATGTTATCTTTTGCAATTCAACACTTCTCTGGATTGTAGTCTGGATTTATATGTAGTCAGTGTGACTCCTTTAGTGATGAGTAGTGTTCTCTAGGTTGTTGGCTTTCCTGCAAGTGTTGGCCCCTTCATTGTAATTCACATACTTATTGCAAAAGTATTATCTGACTGTGGGTAGGCTTCCCACCTTGGTTTTTCCCTTTACCGAGTTTTCCACGTATAAATCTTGGTGTTGTGTGGATGGATTTTATTTTTTGATTACTATTTATGCTTAATTGGATTAAGTTCTATTCCAGTATTATTGTTTTGGGTTCCGGTATTAAAGTTTTAATTGTTGAATGTTACTAAAACCTGTGACAACTGATTCACCTCCCCCTCTCAGTTGTCTTCCAATTATCTGAACTGTCTAACATTTGTTGGTATTATGGATGAATTGATTATGTGTTGCATTGATGTTTTGTCGTTGATGTCAACACTAGTTGTTATGATTGGTTACCCGCAGACAGGTTTTGGCTACTGGTAGAAGATCTAGTGTTACCGACAGAAGAGACTATCTGTTGGTTACTTCCAACATGTTTGGATCAGTGAAGTTTTCTTGATTCCATGTGTTATATGCTCCATGAGCATGTTTTGGTCAGTTGGTATTGGCTTGGTAATCAGATACTATCATACACTCTTGTAAACCCTTACTGACATTGGTTCAAGGCTTTATCAACAGAGCTTTCACTAAGGAATCATGATAGGATGCATAAGTAGTGCTGGTACGGCTTCTAGATGGATTTCAGGATGCTGAATATATTCTTTGATCGTGCTTCAACTGCTTGAAGACATTGCTTTGGCATGTTGGACCTAGAATAAGTCTGGTGCTTATCTAGTTTATGGACCGGTATCATGCTAACGTGTACTCTACACGTTACCAGGATGTTTCAGGAGGATTTATGGATTTTTTATTGTTGTTTTGGTCTTAAGCCAACATGGCATATCATTTTAATATGGAATTATGTAATGATATTATTCTAATATATTTTAGGTGGCTGACCTAATTGGTTTAGGTGTTAGGTTTTGTATAAAATGATGTAAGATCTCATTGTAGATCATGGGGATTATGTATCATGGTCTTGGTATGCAATATCATATGTGAAGGAGATCTGGTTGATCAAAGGTGATCGAATTGGGATTAAGGAAGAGGTCAAAGGCCTCCAGTATTAAGCTTAACCAGGGTTATAATCAGGCATGGTAGATGCTATCTTGGGCAATTCACTTTATTGGATTGTTGTCCATTTGTCTTGAGGTGGTTTTAACCTATGTAGTCAGTGAGACTCTTTTTTTAATGAGTAGTATGCTCTAGGTAGTGTGCCTTCCTACATGTGGAGGCCCCTCATTGTATCACATACTTTCTATAGAATTATCATCTGACTGTGGGTAGGCTTCCCACCGTGACTTTTCCCTTTCCGAGTTTTCCACGTTCAAATCATGGTGTTATGTGGTATGGTTTCTTTGCATTGATTATCTGGTTAATTGTTAAGTTGTATTGTTTACCGATATCAGTGTCTACCAGCATTTGTTTCTTTTTTACCGATATTTGAATATTTTTGTGCTTCAGTTTGAGGTTGTATTGTGGATTAAATGTTATAATTGTTAAAATCCGATTCACCCCCCCCCCCCCCCCCCCCACTCCTCTTAGTTGTTCACCAGTATCCTAAAAATTGGTATCAAATCTTTGGTCCTCTTTTGTAGAAGCTTAACCGCTTGAGGTAGATCCTATGGCAATTAACACTTCTAATCCACCAACAACTATTTTTCAGAAGAGAAATCCCTAAGCTTGATGGAACAAATTATGGGATATGGAAAATTTGAATGGAGACTCATCTTAGATGTCTTGGCAAGGATATTTGGGAGATCACTGAGAAAGGATACACACCTTATGATCCAGCATCTAGAAATCATGCTCTTGCAGACTTGGATAAGAATATTGAAAATGATTGCAGAGCTAGAGAAGCCCTCTTGTGTGCACTTACTGATCAGCAGATCATGGGATTAACTAATAAATCATCAGCTAAGTTTATGTGGGACAAATTGCAAACTCTAAATGAAGGTGATCCTACTGTCAAAATTACTAAACTTGATGGTTACTGGGTAGGATATGAAAACTTGAAAATGGAAGATAATGAGAGAATTGTTGTATTTATGGAAAGAGTAAATGAGATTGTTATGGGAATTCAATGTTGTGGAGGATTTCTAAGTGAAGATGAAATATTTTCCAAAGTCTTGAGGGCCCTTCCACCATCTTACAAGATTAAGGCAACTGCAATTAATGAGTTAAGAACAATGGCAAACACTTCAGTTAATAGAGACATTCTGATTGGGAAATTATTTTCTTTTGAGCTTGAAGAATTTGGATCTTCTAGAGCTGTAAAGTTTGAACCTACTTTTCATGCATCATCATCATCATCTACTAGCAAAAGTGATTGGAAAGCCCTATATGAAAAAGAATTGGAAGACAGGAGGAAAGAAGATGAAGAACTTGAGTAGCTTGAAGCCTTATTTGCTAGAAGAGTACCTAAAGGTCCGACAGGAAGTAAGTATGAAGGAAAAGCACCTTTCAAATGTTTTGCATGTAATAAGATTGGTCATTTTGCATCTAGATGTCCCAAAAGGAATGCAAGGTTTGAGGAAAGAGTTAAGAAATCATTTAAGCCTAACCAAAATATATATAGATTCAAGAAAAGTAAACAATGCTACATAGTAGATGAGGAAAGAGTAACTGATTATTATGGAGATGAATCGGCAGAAGACTCTGCTAGTGGATCCGGTAATGGAAAATAATGTGTGTTCTATGCTTTAAAGGAAGATGAACTGGAACTAGTTATCAAAAATGAAGAAAATGCCCTGGCAACAAAAGTTGAAGATAAGGATAAATGGGTAATTGATAGTGGATGCTCACATCATATTACTAGAGATAAAGGGAAATTTTTGTCCTTGCAATAATACAATGGTGGTCATGTCAGATTTGGAGATGAAAAAGCATGTATGATCAGAGGTAGAGGTATTATTTCTTTGGATGGTAACCATAATACTGATAATGTCTATTATGTAGAAGGTTTAAAGCATAATCTTTTGAGTGTTGGTCAATTGGTTGATAAGGTTTTCCAACTTTAGTTTAAAAATAGAAAATGCAAAATCATTAACAAGACTGGTTTGGAGATTGCAACCGGTACTCAGAATGGAAGAAATATCTTTCACTTAAAAAATGGTAAGAAGACATGCTTAATTGCTCATATTTATGAGAGTTGGCTATGGCATAAGAGGTTGGGTCATGTTAATTTTTATTGTATTGTTAAGATCAGTTCAACTAAGGAAGTTAGAGATATACCTAAGATTATGAAGCCTCATAATCTGGTATGTGAGGAATGTCAATTGGGTAAGAAAGTTATAAGTTATTTTAAGAGCATACATCATAAGTCTAATGATGTAATTGATTTGATTCATACTGACTTATGTGGTCTAGCAAGGACTAGAAGCTTTCAAGGTGTTGGGTATTTTATGCTGATTATTGATGACTATTCTAGAATGATGTGGGTGACTTTTCTAAGGGAGAAGTCAGAAGCTTTTGAGAAATTCAAGATCTTTAAATTGAAGGTTGAAACTGAAACTGGATTAAAAATCAAATGTCACGGATCAGATCAAGGAGGTGAGTTCACTTCTCATATGAAATTAACAATTATTGTGAGACAAATGGAATCAAGAGACAAATATCTGCACCTAGGACTCCTCAGCAAAATGGAGTAGTGGAAAGAAAGAACAGAACCATTTTGGATGCAGCAAGATCTATGATGATGGAAGCTAAATGGTCTCATATCTATTGGAGAGTAGCAGTGAGTACAACACTCTACACATTCAATAGAGTTCACATCAAAGGTGAAACCGGTAAGACACCTTATGAACTATGGTTTGGACATACACCTACAGTTAAATATTTCAAAAAATTTGGAAGTAAATGCTATATCAAAAGAGATGATCCAATTGGAAAGTTTGATCCTAGATGTGATGAAGGGATATTTCTTGGTTATTCAATTCAGAGAAAAGCATATAGATGTTATAACAAAAGATTGCAGAAAATTGTTGATAGTGCTAATGTGAAAGTGGATGAATAGTACAGAAATCATTCTATATCATATGACAAGGAACTAGCAGTGGAAATGATCATAACTGAATCAACAATGCCTCAAACGGTATAGGAAGCTGAGACAGTTACACTAGCACAATCAGAAAATTCAACTGTGACTGATGATCAGAGAAGTGGACCTGAAGTTCAAAAGACACCAAGGTATGTAAGATTAAATCATTCTAAAGATCAAATCATTGGAGATAGGAACAAGGGAGTTATGACTAGAAGGAAACTGGCTAATGAAGAGGTATGTCTTATTTCTCAAATTGAACCTGTAACTATTATTGAAGCTTGTAAGGATAAAAATTGGTTAAAGGCTATGGAAGATGAATTAGATCAGATAGAGAAGAATGAAACTTGGACTTTAGTTCCCCAACCTAAAAATAAGAATGTTGTTGGAACTAAATGGCTGTTTAGGAATAAATTGAATGAGGATGGTCAAGTTGTAAGAAACAAGGCTAGATTGGTTTGTTAAGGATATTCTCAATTGGAAGGAATTGATAATGGTGATACTAATGATAGGAAGAGCACTTATGGTGGAGCTTTCTTTCTTGGAAAGAAACTGGTTTCATGGATTAACAAAAAATAGTCATGCATTTCTTTATCTACTGCAAAAGCTGAGTATGTTGCAGTAGCAACTAATTGTACTCAAGTCTTGTGGATGAAGAAAATGTTGAAGGATATCAAGGTAAAGTGTAGTGAACTGGTAGTTATCTACTATGATAACTTTGTAGCTATTGACATGTCTAAGAATCTGGTATTTTACTCCAAGACTAAGGATATTTCAATAAAGTATAACTTTCTGAAGGACAAGGTAGAAGCAAAGGAAGTCAAATTGGTTTATGTGAACGCTAAAGAACAAATTGCAGATATATTCACTAAACCACTGTCTAAGGAATCATTTGTGTATTTGAGAGACAGGTTAGGGGTTTCTACCCCTCCAGGAGAGACTTGATTGTTGAAGTTTGTCATCAGTCTAGCATGCATTATCATAGACATTATTCATTCCTGCACTGATGAGTGGTGCTAATACTCAGGAGGAGGAGTTAGCTTTGAGGTTTACATTATTGCTTTGATATTTTTGTCACATTTATAGCATTGATGTCAAAGGGGGAGTGATAGTGATGTGAAAAATCATTCAAAACCTTACAAAGATATCATTCATAGGGGAAGAGATATTGATATTCACATAGATTATTGGTTGTGTTCCACAGGGGGAGACTTGCTTGGAACTTCTTGGTACTTAGATGTTTTTCACATCTAGTGTTGCCATCAATGCCAAAGGGGGAGATTGTTGGCAATATGGATTAATTGATTATGTATTGCATTGATGTTTTGTCATTGATGTTAACACTGACTGTTATGATTGGTTGCCAACAAACAGGTTTTGGCTACTGGTAGAAGATCTAGTGTTACTGACATAAGAGACTATTTGTTGGTCACTTCCAACATGTTTGGATCAGTGAAGTATGCTTGATTTCATGTGTTATATCCTACATGAGCATGTTTTGGTAAGTTTGTATTGGCTTGGTTATCAAATACTATCATACACTCTTGTAAACACTTATCAGCATTGGTTTAAGGCTTTAACGGTAGAGATTTCACTAAGGAATCATGACAAGATGCATAAGTAGTGTTGGTATGACTCCTAGATGGATTTCAGGATGCTGAAGATATTCTTTGATTGTGCTTCAACTACTTGAAGACATTGCTTTGGTGTGGTGGACCCAGAATAGGTTTGGTGCCTATCTAGGTTATGGACTGGTATCATGCTAACATGTACTCTACACGTTACTGAGATGTTTCAAGAGGATTTATGGATTTGTTATTGTTGTTTTGGTCTTAAGCTGACATGGCATATCATTATAATATGGAATTATGTAATGATCTTATTGTAATATCTTTTAGGTGGCCGACCTAATTGGTTTAGGCATTAGGGTTTGTATAAAATGTTAGGAATCCCACAGATACTGAGAGGGGGGGTGAATTAGTATCTAACCGGTAATTATAATTTCTTAACTTAAAACATGCAGAACATATTATAATAGTGTACCGGTATGCAAGAAATAATGCAATAAATAGAATCAAGAACATCCACATGAAAAGCACACCATAACACAAGGATTTAATGAGGAAACCTGGTGTGGGAAAAACCTCAGTGGGATTTGTGACCCACAATATTCACTCACTGGACAATAAGAGAATATTACTTAGAATAGGGGCCTGCACATGCAGGAAGGCCAACTACCTAGAGCTCACTGCTCAATGGGAAGTCTCACTGACTTACAATGTGGATTATACAAATCCAATATCTTGTACTACTTTACAATAGCATCTATAATGCCTGATCCAGTACCAGTTGTTGCTCTGCTTCTTACATAAACCCTTCAACCTATATTTCGCATAATAGGTATGCCTTATATTTTTCCTTATCGCTTACTTATCTCCTACAAAATGTCTACAATGATCTCTTTTATATATGAGTCATTTTACAATTTGCCAAGTCAACTTACAAAGTTTTTTTAACAATAAACAAAATATAATATAACAAAATCCTGTCGGCCTCGATGCCGGTATACTTCCTTTCTTTGTGTCGGTGCTGGTGTCCTGAGTACCGGTGTAGAGTGTGATCTGTTGATGTCAGTGCACTAACTTGTCGGTGTAATGCCTTGCCGATGCCATAGGATTGCAAGGTTTCCATCACTGACAAAACCTTCAATCACCTACAATGTCTCATTAGAGTGTGCATATGCCAACAATCTCCCCCTTTGGCATTAATGGCAACACTCATGAGAAATTTAAAAAATGTATCAAAAAATGTGAAGTCCAAAAAATGTTACCAAAAATGTGTGTGCTCCCCCTGAGCATATGATTCCTATGATGTTGAATTTTCTCATCCCACTACTCCGCCTTTGGCATCAATGACAAAGGTTGTCAAGATGTCAGTAGAGTTTGTAGTTTCAACCTTGTAACTGGGTAGTTACAATTTCAAATAGATCCACCAAAATCAAGTTTATACTCTCCATGAACTTTTTACTATCTCTTATTGCTGTCTCTATTCTCTTAGCTGTATCGGTGAGATGTTGCAAATGCTCTGCCGGTTTTTTTTGTCCCTGTATTAGTGCCTCAGATACTTCCTTCCGTAGTGATGCTAGATAGTCCAATCTTGGACTCAGTTTTAATCTTAGATGCTTTGCCTTATTCACTATTCTTTCTTTCTCTCTTTCCAATTTAAGTAAATCTTCCTCAAAATTTGTTATCTTCTGTTCAAAAACTGATAGTGTATCAGGTGAGTTGACAAAATTATCTGCAAGTTTATTGATTTCATCTTGTACCTTGCTCATCTTCTTGTCTATATCTATAGTCAAAAGGTTTGTCTTATAGGTGTCTTTGTACAGATTTTTGTACTCTTTCAATAAATTACACAGTTCTGGTAGAAGTGTGTCAAAATCTCTGTTACACTTCTTTATTTGCTCATCAAAGAATTTCTGCTTTTCAATTTCTACTTTATCCTTCAGTGTCTCTTCCTTTATTTTCTCAATGTTTTCTGTGATATATTTACACAAGGTATCAAGTTGTCCTAAAGAATATTTATTGTCTATATTACAGTTAGGAGCAATTACCTTCAAAATTGGTATGGTATCATCTATTGCCTTATAAGCTTGTGAGCTGCAGTCTATTATCTTTTTGATTGAATCTAATAGTACCTCAATCACATTAGTTGATTTGTAGCTTGATGATGAACCAACATTTTGAGTACCGCCAGTGGAAGTAACCAATCTTGTATTGACCTCTGGTAGGTCTGTTTGTGTTTGCATTTCCTTAAGCAATGGTTTTTCTACTTCTCCAGTTGCCGGTGGCACTGTTTCCTTCTATTCCTGTTCCTGTTGCTGTTACTATTCTGGAGCCTTTTGCTCTATTTGTTTCTCTGTTTGTTGCATTGTCTTAGTCTGAGTCTAAGTTTCTACTTTTTGCTCTTTGTCCTCAGCTAGTTTCTCCTGTGTGTTGTCAGTTTGTTCAGCTACCGGAGGCTCACTAGCCATTTCAGTCTTATCAGCTGTATCTTTGTCTACCATAATGTTGATCTTTTGAGTATCAACATTCATAGTATATAATACTTCAGGATTAGGATTACCATCCTCTACATCCATACTTTCAGTTGTCGGTTGATCTTCTATAGCTGTTGTTTTTATCCGTGGAGTAATCAAAGGAGGTGGGGGTAAGTTGTCTTTAACCTTGATACTAGGTGGTCCACCAACTTTACCTTTACCCTTGTCTCTTTCTTTCTGATAAACTTTTATAGGTTTGGGGTTCCTGTATTCTTCTTGTTTTTCTTTTTCAACTAGGAATATATCCCATCCATTTTCTATCTCCTCAGTCACCTCATTAACTCTTCCAACCATTAAAGCAATGTGCCGATGTGCAGTAGAAAATACTAACTAGTTGGCTTGAGCAATTAGGTCATCAATTTTTTTGGGTGAATTCACCGGATATACAGCAAGTAGCTTTTCAATCTTTATTTTCTTGTCCAGTTCTACTACTACTTGTCTTCATGCTTCCAGTCTCTTAAATAGTTCATCTAGAATTTCAGTTACTACTTCCATCAAAAATTTCTTATACATATTCATATGCAATATAACACTGTTTTCAACTTGTTCTTTTTCATCAACTGTCAAAGTGTCATATATTTTCTCTATATTCTTCAATTTTCCTTCCTCTGTAATTTCATTTAATAGTATATCAAGAGGGGCCAAGTCCTTGTTTGTCCTCTTCTTCTTTTTGGGTGTCAGTTTCTTCTTCTTTGGTGTAGCCTTTCTTACCGGAGATCTTACTGCTTGTTGTTTTTGTCTTGTCCTCCCAGGTGAGGGTGTGGTTGCCGGTGAGGGATCTCTTTTCCTTGCAACTCTCTTGAAAGTTGTAGGCATGTCACTCTCCGAAGAAGTACCTATTGGTGATAGGTGATTTTCAAGTTGTGGAGCTGCTAACTCATCCTCTGTTATACCGATTTGTTTTAACACATCTTCTTTGATAGCTTTTGCCTATCTGGAACCTTTTCTTACAACTGACTCAACCTTTTTCACTCTTTTCTTAGATTGTATTTGGCTTTCAATAGTTTCTACACTACCAAATACTTCTTCCTTAGGTTCTTTAGGGGCTTCCAGAAGTGCTTTAGCATATGTTTCAATTATATGATCATCTATTTCATAACCCATCTTTGTTACCCAAACTATCCTAGGAATGACTGCTTCCATCCAGATCTCATCTTTCTTGATTACAAAGCATATTTCATCTTTATATTTGTCGACAATCTTTTGTGATAACCTGATTCTTTTCTTCATTTTGGCCTTTAGTGCTTGAAAGAAATCATGGATATTGTTTTCCTTGTCTTCTCCCATGTTATTGAATAGTTATGTTAACTGTTTACCTACCGGTATATCATATCCAAGTTCTTTGTATCCTATACCGGGAACCTGCTTGGTTATATGTAGCATCGGACATACTAGCAGATTTCCAAGCCTGAAAGTTCCTTTCTTGTCCTTCTTAATCTTTCCAAGGTTGTCAATTAATTCATCCTTTAATCACTCACATACATCAATCTTTGCATTATCTATGACCATATGATAAGCACTCTTGATGCATAAACTTGAAACTGAATTAAGTCTATTTGCATGAGTAGCTTTATACCCTAATATCATGTTGATAAATCTCACATTAATGTCTTTTACATCATTTACTCTTAAGGACCTTTTATTGGATGTGGCACCAGTTAGGTTTGTAACTAGGTCATTGGATACCTTCTTAGTTTTGTCTGGTCTTTTACCGGTGGTCGGTAACCCTGTGACAACTTTCACAACTTCCTTAGTGATTTTGTGGATTGCATCTAGCCAGAAAAATTCACCATGTACCCTACTTAAGACTATCCTAATCACATCCTTGGGGAATTCAGGAATGCTAAGGATCTCTGTAAATCTTAGGGTTTCAATGATCTTGTGTTCATCTTTTACATTGCTGGATTTATCACATATCACAGTTTTAAACATGGTTTTAATCTCTTCATCTCCTAGTTCCTCAATGTTACAGCAAATATAAATTCTGGGGTCGTCAGCATAAACAACTCCCTTAGGAATTTGAGAAAAAACACCTAAGGTATCATCTTTCTTTGCTACCTCAGGAACTAATTGAAATATGGGCCTAGGTCTTTTTATCACTTCGACAACAGTAGGGTTTGCTATACATTGTAGGTCCCAGAGACAACTGAGAAAGGTGGGGTGAATCAGTTGTCTAATAAATTCAAATCAAAAACTTATTAACCAACTTAATGCTTAATACCAATAAATCAGTTAAGTATGTCAGTAGACAGTGTTAATAGTAAATTGCTATACCGGTAAGAATTAATGCATGAAACATAAGCACAAAGCCATCCACAACACATGACACCAATATTTGTACATGGAAACCCTGTAAGGGGAAAAACCATGGTGGGAAACCTTACCCACAATCAGATGATACTACTGCAAATAGTAAGTGTACAAAAGGGGTCTGCACATGCAGAAAGGCCAACAACCTAGAGCTCACTACTCAATCACAAATGGGAGTCACACTGACTACAGCTGGATGGTTAAATCCAATAAGAATGTACTGCACAAAATTGTATCTTCATATGCTGAATTTAGTACCAGTGTAATGCTAATATGCTTCTACAAAAACCTAACTTCACCTTCAAATGATGTCTTTGTGTATGCCTCTACTTTATCTTGCATATACTTTCACTTGAATCTTTTTCGCATTCCACACTTGATCTTACAAATAAGATCTTACATTTATACCATACCCTAAGACCAATTTTAGTAGGTCGGCTCTACAAGATATTACAATAAAAATATTTTACAAACAATACAATATCCGATGCAATAACCGATTGAACGTGTCAGCTTAATGATTTTACAACAATAATAAATCATCTCCATAGCATGCCATGCTGATCTGGAAAAGATAAACCTATAGGTGTAACCCTAGATAACCTGGACCTATTTGCCGGTAAAAGAAAATATGCAAATAAGAATATACCAATGATTATTACTTAAAAATAAAGTGTCCACATGATGTCTTCGACATTACCAAGTGTCTTCCATGTCATTCCAGGTACCAGTGAATCATTATATCATGTTGGTTAATCATATACTGGTAACTGTTGCATAGTTTACTGTTTGCCGGTGAATGTTGCTGGATCTCCAAAGTAGGTGTATTTAGTAGGTGTTGACATCAATGACAAAACCATACCAAAATACCAACATATATTCAATTGCAAAGGTGGATGCCATGATAAAATACCTTTTACTGCCTTTAGGACAGATGATTGCTTGAAGTGTTCTTGCCTCTTGCTCAAAAATGCCTTAGCTCAGAATCTTCACGCTTTTCGTAGGTTTGAAATCTTGGTGAAATGGGATGGAGCTAAAACCTCAAATTTATAGTATCTTTTCACCATCTACCATATTAAATGCATGCCGGTTAAGTATTCACTTAACATTGTCTATCGGTAACAAGTAATTTCCAACTTCTTGTCTCTAACCGAGGGAATAATAGCACATGTGTCATTAGACTGCCAAACCCTCAATGAAACTTTCTTCAATTTGATGAAGAACTTCCTGCCGGTGGAGCATTGCTCTATCCTACCAGTGAAGCATCACTCTGTCCTACTGGTGAAGCATTGATTGATTCTACTAGTGGAGGAGTATTCCTAATATTTAGATCATCTTTTCTAATCCATTGTTTTGAGAATTCTTGCTTAACCTCTTCAACTTTTTCTTTACCTTTCAAGCTAAAACTTTTGTTGTCTACCGATGATCCTTTACTTCTATAGAATTTTGCAATATGCCCAATCTTGTTACATGCATAACAAGTCACATTATTCTTCTAAATATCTTTTCCATAACCTATGCCAGTTTATGTTCTGCATTGATTAGATAAATGTCCAAATCTTCCACAAACATAACATCTTACATTCATTCTGCAGTTTTCAGAGTTGTGACCAACTTTGTTGCATTTTGAACATTGACCGGTGGGTGTGTTGATATTCTGATAATTTCTAGATCTACATTCATTTTCTCTATGACCATACTTATTACAGTTAAAGCATTTTCCATTGAATTTATAAGCATTAGGTTGTCTTACTGGTTTGCTGTGATCCTGAGTATTTGCAGTATCGGAGCTTTCACCAACTTCAAAGCCAATTCCAGGAGTGTCACCTATAGGTTTTTGATTCTTCAGCAAGGTGCCAAGTTCCTCTAAGCTTTTCTTGAATTTTTCTCTATGTTGATTTGTAGTTTCTAGTTTTCTTTCTAAGACTTCTTTCTATCTCATCAGTTCATTGGAGTTATTCTGAGTGTGCATCAGATCTCTCTTCAACATGTCATTATCATAGCTAAGTCTTATGTTTTCATTTGATGCATCACTTATTCTTCTGGTCAATTCTTCTTCATTCTTCTTCCTATCCTCAATCTCTTTGCAAAATCTCATAGTCATATCCTGCATCTCATTCTTTGTTGTCATGTTCTCTTGTTTCAGCTTGCTTATCTAATCATTAAGTGATTCCTTTTCATCATTGTCATTTTGCAACTTTTTACAAAGTTCTCTTCTCTTATTTCTTGCAACAGTAAGATTCTCTTGAATTGCCTGAATGATATCCTGAGCTGCCCTTAAATCATCTTCTAGTTTGATATTTTTCAACTTCTCTACATCATAGTCTAAAAGAGCTCCTTCAAGTTGCTTCATCAAATTTTCCATCTTTACCGGTGTCAAGATCTTCCTCAAGTTGTTAGGCTTCAAAAAATAGAGGACGAAGCTCTGATACCAATTATTAGGAATCCCATAGATACTGAGAGGGGGGGGTGAATCAGTATCTAACTAGTAATTAGAATTTCTTAACTTAAAACATGCAGAACATATTATAACAGTGTACCGGTATGCAAGAAATAATGCAATAAACAGAATCAAGAACATCCACATGAAAAGAACACCATAACACAAGGATTTAATGAGGAAACCCAGTGTGGGAAAAACCTCGGTGGGATTTGTGACCCATAATATTCACTCACTCGCCAATAAGAGAATATTACTTACAATAGGGGCCTGCACATGCAGGAAGGCCAATTGCCTAGAGCTCACTGCTCAATGGGAAGTCTCATTGACTTACAATGTGGATTATACAAATCCAATATCTTGTACTGCTTTACAATAGCATCTACAATGCATGATCCAGTACTGGTTGCTACTCTACTTCTTACATAAACCCTTCAAGCTATATTTCGCATAATAGGTCTGCCTTATATTTTTCCTTATCACTTACTTATCTCCTACAAAATGTCTACAATGATCTCTTTTATATATAAGAGTCAATTTACAATTTGCCAAGTCGGCTTACAAAGTTTTTTTAACAATAAACAAAATATAATATAACAATATCCTGTCGGCCTCGGTGCCGGTATACTTCCTTTCTTTGTGTTGGTGCTAGTGTCTTGAGTGCCGGTGTAGAGTGTGATCTGCTGATGTTGGTGCACTAACTTGTTGGTGCCATAGGATTGCAAAGTTGCCATCAATGAAAAAACCTTCAATCACCTACAATGTCTCATTGGAGTGTGCATATGCCAACATAAAATGATGTAAGATCTCATTGTATATCATAGGGATTATGTATCGTGGTCTTGGAATGCAATATCATATACGAAGGAGATTTGGTTGATCATAGGTGATCGAATTGGGATTAAGGAAGAGGCCAAAGGCCTCTGGTATTGAGCTTAACCAAGACTATAATCAGGCATGGTAGATGCTATCTCTAGCAGTTCACTTTATTGGAATTTTGTCCATTTATCTTGAGGTGGTTTTAACCTCTGTAGTTAGTGAGACTCTTTTTGTAATG
Organism: Cryptomeria japonica; assembly: GCF_030272615.1. Classification (NCBI taxonomy): domain Eukaryota; kingdom Viridiplantae; phylum Streptophyta; class Pinopsida; order Cupressales; family Cupressaceae; genus Cryptomeria; species Cryptomeria japonica. Next base: position 589,773,734 of record NC_081414.1, on the reverse strand, counting down.
AGCAGTATGCTCTAGGTAGTATGCCTTCCTGCATGTGCAGGCCCCTCATTGTATCACATACTTTCTGCAGAAGTATCATCTGACTATGGGTAGGCTTCCCACTATGGTTTTTCCCTTTCTTGTTTTTCCACATACAAATCATGGTGTTATGTGGTATGGTTGCTTTGCATTGATTATTTGGTTAATTATTAAGTTGCATTGTTTACCGATATCTATTTCTGCTTTACCGGTATTTGAATGTTTCTGCATGATTGCCTCAAAGGATTTCCTACCCCTAAATATTTTCATTCCCTTGTAGATAGTCTTATAATCTCCAAGATGATCTCTTCTAAAATCTCCATATTCTTCTCATGTAGACAAAATCATCTGGTCCTTCCAACCTTTAAATATCAATTTTTATGCTTTAGGATCAAATCCATGGAGACATTCAAGGAAGGGAGTAAGACCAACCTTCTTCAAAATACTCCAAATCTTAGCATTTCTTCTAACATCATTACATGTTAGAGGCTCAATCCTATTCATTTCACCATATATGATCACATCGACAAAGATGGAAGTTGAAGAAATACAAGTAGGAGCCTAACCCACAAGATAATTGCCAACTTTAGAACCTAGAAAACTTCCTTTTGATTACCCCCAAAGGAAAACCAAGACATAAAGATACCCACAATCCATGTGGTAATCATGAAGTGTCAATTTTTTACTTTACAATGATTTATTAGCTTGTCTAGCCAAACACCAATAAGATCCTTTGAAAAGAAAGAAAATTACTTAACGTTATGATTCCGACCATGAAACAAATCATGTTTGATAATATCTTTGACATTGGGTTTGAGGGGGTCATTCCTATGCCATCTAAACTCAACATCCCTAGCAACACCAATATTCGAAAAGAAGTTTGCTAGGGAATTATCTTCCCTATAAATATAGGATATAAAGACATCATCAAAAGAGTTAATAAATAAAAGTGAGTCTTTAATAAAAGCCTCGTTTATCCAAATAGGCTTATGAATCTTCTTAAGACATTGACCCTTCAATCCATACTTTTTTGTACCCTTGAGAATGACAAAGCTTAATACCATGGTATGTAGCAACCACTTTAGCAAGGTGATTGAACTAAATTCCCAAAGGCAGTGCCACCATTAATAGAAGCCTACCAGATTCATCCCTCAAAAATCCCCACAACTAGCGTGCCTCATATTTACCTTGACTACCACATAAAAAAATTATTTTCATCCAATTAGGAGGAAAGAGCCAAGCAATGTTATCTCTAGCAAATTTAAATTTCTTAATCACAATGAATGTTATTATAGAAGAGTTCCTATATATTCATGAATTGTACAAGACATGTATAAGAAATAAAATCATACCCACTCATCATACCCTTGGTACCATACCCCCTCCACTCATCGTACCCTTGGTACCATACCCCCTCATGTCTGGGTTGAACACAAAATCCTGGATGTACCTCTATACACTAAAAATCGGTCTGGAAAATCAAATTAATTAAATAGGAAAATATTTAATTAATGACCCTTTATTCTTCTACTATATAAATGAATTAAATAATTTGTTTATATGGTTCATGTGTGAGTGAAAAGTAGAATAAGTCTACAAGTTGTAAGACACAACACTTCAATTAAGTCATTACATGTATGGTTAGATAGATATAAGCATGAATAAAAAACCCATCAGAAATCGATCAATTGCCTTCTAAAAGATGCGAGTATAGACTTGCTTTCAAATTTGTATAAGCAAAACCAGTGACTAGACTACACCAAGATGAATGATTTAATCTATATGAGAATGATATTAATCCAAATGGATTCAGGATAATGCTAGATGGATGAATAGTAAGCTATATGAATTCAAGCAATAATAATTGAACTAAATATGCAAAAAGCTAAACTAAGATGCAATAATCTCAAAAAAAAAAGCACAGTATCTTCAATGACTCTAGAGCAAAAACTCTATAATAACAATAAATCTCTAGGGGTTTTGAATGAGAGATGAAAGCTGAATTTATAGAAAATCATAAGAGAGACCAACGGTCAAGATTGATTAGCAATGAGCGATTGAGATTATTCAAGAAAAAGCACAAATTAGGATAATTGAAATAATTGAGAGATCAGATTCAGTTAAACTTGAGATAGATTCCAATTATAGTTTGATTGAAATGCATTCAGATTATAAGTTTGAGTTTGTATTGGAGATAAAATTCAATTAATTCCATGCACTTGTGATAAAAATAGATGATTCCATGCATATTCTTTGATTTATTCAAGAAAAGAGTCTTTTCAATGCAACTGAACTTCTTTTCCTCAAAAGCTTTGAGTTCCAATTTTAGAGAATGATTAATAATTCATTTTAATTGCTTTTCAGATTTCAAGTTATCTCAATTTAGAAGAAGAAATAATATCTCAAGTTTGATTTCTCTCTCAATTCAATTCTTTTATTTTATTTTCAATTTAACTCTTTCTTTGCATATTGATTCCTCTTTTGTAATAAATTAATTCATTTTTTATGATTAATGGCAAATTTATTAATTAATTAAATATGCTAGGATATTTAATAAATTAAATAGGATAATTGATCAAAAATATTTACTTGGAATGATTTAATTAATTAAATAAATATTTAATTAATATAGAATAATTCACTTGCCATGTGACATTTAATGATTGAAGAATTAATTAATTGTGTGCTCAAAGTTGATTTAATTGCCTTTGGTTAGGACCTTGGTGATGTTGTTGAGATTAGGGGCCCATGATTTAGGTGACCAATTTTAGGGTATTACATTTGCCCCTCTTTGAATTAAAGTGCGAGCAACACGTTGGTTCAAAGAATAGTTGATGTCTAGGAGATACCAATTCTGAACTTGATTGATCACGAACTAGATGAAGAACAAGATGTTTACCTTATTTTGAAGCGATGAAATTGAACAAAGTTCATTAAAGCAATATCAATACCGAACTTTATTGAACTAGGACTGATGAAGAGCAAAGATACTGAACTTGAACTTGATTGATCAAGAAGCGGATCTTACTGATCTAGAACTTGATTGGACTAGACACAGTGAGCGAAGATAAAATTGATCTTGAACTTGATGGATCAAGACACGATGAGCGAAGATAAACTGTCAGGCTTGATTTGAAGCAATGAAACTGAACGCCTGCTTAGATTGAGTGTGTGATCAAAGATACTCTTTAAACTTTTGATTGAGTTTAAACAAATAATCAGCTTGATGAAAAGCGATCAAATTGATTAACATTAAGAGACTGATTTAGATGAAGGCAATATCAGCTTGAATTGAAGCAATGAAACTGATATGCCCCTAGCGATAAGAATTTGATTTAGATGATCGAGAGATCTCAACTTGATATGAAGCGATGAAGCTGAGATGCCCCCAACGACAACAATTTGTTTGATTTTATTTAGCTGAAAAGATTTCTGCTTGACTTTTGTTGAAGATTTGAAAAAAAATTGACATTGAAGATGTGAGGTCATGAGGTCATGAGTATGCCCCCTCGAGAGAGAAATTGAAAGATAGCGAGGGTACATGATTTTAGGCAATTGTTGGTGATGATAATGACTTAAGCAAAAAGATTGAGTCAGAGGACCATTTGAAGATTTAGCGCTGATTAATGAGAAATTGAGCGCAAATTGAAGAAAAGAATGAGCATTTGATGAAAACGCTAAGTGGTCTAGGTTGTGCAAAATTGACAAGGAGAATGATCTTGGATTTTGATTTTGATCCCAAAAATGGAATCAGGATGAGAAAATTATCTTAGGGTATCGTTTTCATGTCTAACGGAGCAAGTTGAAAAATTAGGGTTTTGGCTATATAAGGGGTCCAAGTGTCATTTTCAATTCATTTTAACCTCTCTAAGTTTGACATTTGAAAAGCCTTCTATGAAGAAAAATGGTCATTCTGATCTAGGTGCATCGATTCAAGCACCAGAGATGTCACAATAGACCACCGAACTACGAGCTAGCGGTAAGTAATCAACTTTAAGCCTTTGCATTTCATCAATTTTGAATTTTGGTTGAATTTTTTTTCTTTTTAATGTCGTTCAAAACCGGTCATTGTCATTTTTTCATGCAAGACGATACTGTCTCTCATACGACAAACTATCCTTTTGTAGTTTATCATAGTAGGCCATATGTTTTGTTGTCTAGGGTCATCCCACATATCGTATGATAGTTTGCTTGAGAGCCCATTTTATCGTGTGAGTGTATGTCTTTTATCGTATGGGAGTCTTTTATCATGCTACATGAATTCCTGACTCGTACGAGTTTCTTCTTACTCTTTGAAATTTTGAATAAAAAATAGAGAATTTTTAAGGTTTAAAACATGAAATTTTGATTTGGCATTTTGTGTATTTGGATTTGCGTAATTGGGATGACTTTTTGATGCTCTGTTATTTGATTCTTGTAGGTTCGACTACCATATATCCTATTTTGATGTGTCTATCCTCCTACGATGAGGCTATTCCATGAGCTATCAAATATAGATAGATCACATATTGATTTGTATAGCTTTACTCACCTTGTACAGATGCCTGATATCCGTGTGAATCATGGGATGCTTACTACACTTGTTGAGCAATTCCATTCAGAGCATAACACCTTTCATCTACCAGTGGGAGAGATGACCATTACTCCAGAGGATGCTTACAGGATTTTGAGGATTCTATTTGCTAAGAATAAGGTTGACTATGATTCTGCTTAGCGTCCTGGTATCTTATCCTTGAGATGCATATTTCATGATGAGGACACCCTTGAGCGGGCTATCAATTGGGATGATATGATGGCTATATATAGTGGTGTATTAGCAGGGTTCATTGGTTGTTTTATTATGCCAGACAAGGGACAACAGGGCTTCTTATGTGGCTGGGCTAGGATGCTCGAGAGACTATTGACTCATCCTGAGAGATTAGGGTGGGGATCGTGTTTGTTAGCCCACATGTATTGTGAGATGCATGAGATTTCATATAGGGACGGGAAGAGCATGGCAGCATGAGTGTTGGTTCTGTAGATTTGGGCCTGGGAGCATATCCCAGTTTGTAGACCTATTGTTGATGATGCCAGATATCCACACCAACCAATTATTTATAGATATTTTGGATACGTTACTTAATCCCATTTGGGAAAGAGAGTATTGGCAATGACAACTTGATGATTTGATCATTGTGGTATGGAGATCATACAGGGGCCTAGAGTTGTGGGATGACTAGAGAGCTTAGCGAAGAGATATGTTCATGACGCATCCTCTTATTGGCAGATCTGTTACCATTATTGAGTGATTTGTTGTATCTCGAGTGATGAGGCAGTATGGTAGGCCTCAAGGGATTTCACAAGATTTCACCACCTACACCTGTTATGGGGAGGAGGAGAGATGAGGATGGGCCCCTAGGTTTTCATATGCGTTGAGCATGCAGGCACTTGCTGGATTGCAGTGACTTCGATGGGACTATCTGGAGGATATTGCAGGTGCGGGGGTATTTCCCCAGTATAGGGATTGGTTTTAGAGTCATCCCTTTCCTATATTTATGGATCCGGTTGAGCATGTGCCTCTCATAGAGGAGGCTAAGGATGAGGCCCCTACATAGGCACAGGTATAGGGACAGACATAGGGATGGAGAGAGGAGGGTCCTAGGTGGGCAGGTGGTGATCTTGGTGCTAGTAGCAGCAGAGTAGCAGTTGGGGGGAGACAACAACAAAGAGGGGAGGGTGGATCCCTTGGAGCTATTAGTGTTAGGGTAGTGGAGGGTGGAGGAGAGGAGGAGCGAGCAACTCCTAGACAGGTGCGACAATGAAGGGATGAGTAGGGTGGAGAGGGAGGCGGAGAGCCTGTGAGGGAGCAGGGGGCAACTGATGCAGCATGGTCTATGAGATCGAGATTAGCAAGTTTATAGTCATAGTTGACAGTGGCTTAGACACAGCTTGCAGAGTGAGACCCAGCTGATGGAGGTCAGAGCTAAGTGTGATCATCAGCTCACTAAGATGAGGGCAGAGAGAGATTGACAACTGGTTGAGGTTAGGGTAGAGTAAGATGCTCTTTAGTGGAAGTTTTTGCATCAGACCAGTCAGAATACATATTATGTTGCAACTTATAGTGTAGCAGTTCCTATAGCACAGTAGGTTGTCCCATATTCTCAATATATGGCTCAATCTGAGGGAGCTCGGGCACCTAAGCAGGATGCTAGTTAGCAGGCTCCACCTCCTCCACCACCTGGCGATGAGGGAAAGGCAAAGAGATAGATTTTTTATAGCTCTTAGATTTTGTTATATACTCAATTGTTTTGTAGCCTATACAATTGTTGCTTCGATGGGAGATTGTAGATGACAGTTGATATCATTTGTACCCTGAAACTTTTATTTGTACTCCGATATATTTATGATGATATATACGAGATCTTGATTTGATTTCATCGTACTTGTGTTGTTTGATTATGAGATGGTTTTCTATCTGCTTTATTCTATATGTATGCATATTTGGTCAGTATGGATGTATGTAATGCAAATGAATATGGATGTTTATTTATTTTTTTGTTTCTTTTCATATGCAAATAAATGATGAAAATGAGTAACTAGTAATGCAAAAAAAAATATTTTTCTTATGCAATAATATCAATGCAAATGAATGTGTATAATGAAATGTATGGATCTATATAAGAGGCTTATGTATGCAACTAACATCTCCATACAGAAGTACTCGGTTAGAGAAATGACGAAAAAGAGACCACTGAGCTGAGAAAGGATGATGCTTCAGACTCTCATTCAAAAGATAAAGAGATCATTGTTATTATGCCAAAATCACTCGAAATGCACAAAATGCAGAATGAATGCAAACTAAAACCTAGTCACTAGATTTGAAATACTTAATTTTCATCACTGAGCATTTATAAACATAGCAGGAAGAATATATTTCCTTCCTTTTCATGTGCAATATTAATTATCTTGTCCGCAATGACCCTTTTTTGTTCATATCCTTGGACAGATTACGCATGCATCCAGATTGCACATTTAAAGAAAATTCCCTCAAAATAGACAAAGAAATGATTCTGACCTCCCTCTAGCATACAAATAAGTGGAGTCAAGGTATGTGTGGAGATTTCACCTTAATGTGAAGGCACTTCTCACAGACACCCAGCTGATTAGATGTTTCCAGATCACCAGAATCATTCCTACAAGTAGAAAACAAAGAAAATATTATGCCCCCAATCCTTGCTCCTCTTAGTCAAGATAGACTTCCTCGAGTTACTAAGGGGGAATAATAATAAAAAACCAATATAAAAGACAACACACAAAAAAAAATTCATGCATATACCAAACTATTTAGTGATTGTTTTCAGTAATGTTGTTTTGTTTGTTTACTCAGTGATAAAACTCTTTAGTAGTTAGGAGATAGGTGTCTGACTTAGATTGGATGACCAGGTATCACTGATGAAAAGATGACTTGGTTGATACTGCTTAGGACATGTAAATTGCTCAGTCGATTACCCTAAGACTAGGACATTGATCAGTTTCAAGCCATGAGGTTTCCAAAGAACCAGGATGTCACAAAAGCAACTAAAAGATATGTATAAGCGAAAGCATAGATACAACACTTCAATACAGGAGATAAGATGAACTTGGACAAAATCCAGCAGCCATACTGATCTATGTCATTGTTTTGATTTGATGATCATTGATAGGAATGCCTGGTTTCAAAGAGTAAGTACCTCGTATAAGACCGATTTGTCTAGTTTCGAGTGTACCCTTCCCTATATAAGACATGTTGACTGATAGAGTTGAATAGATTGATTAACAAGAAATGCGATAAGTGTGATTTTAGATTTTGAGAGTTTGTCTATTGTTGATTTGGTTTGAAGGATAGTCTATGCTTTCTTGCTTTGATTTTTTAGTTTTTGATTTTGTGATTTTTTTATTTTTAGGATATTTTCCAAGACATTTTATGATTTTTAGTTTTTTTCAAGACTTTTTATGATTATTTTTTTAGAATTTTTTCAACTATGCCCCAATGTGAAGACCTATATGACATGATGATCTGCAAAATGCATGTGGAGACAATGATTTTTGATATAACCTATGTTAATGCAATATGCATGATAAAGATGTGTTTCCTATTTGAACAAGGATGGTCGTGTTTGTTTAGTACTTTGTAATACACCAATTGAATTGGAGGTACAAAACATTTCATAAATAAGTGGTCAATCGATCCTTAAGGTCCCTTGGAACATCCAAATTAACACACTTAGTGACTAGGATTTACAAATGGAGACATTGAGAACTTCCCCATTGATTCTTGAAACTTTGATCTTCTTTTGCCCATGTGAGTGCAAATGAGTTAATTCCTGCTCTTGTGCTCACTAAAGATCCTTAGCATCCTATATGACTAGCTACGTGGATTATTCTAACTTCAAAAGCATCCCGAATAGAGCCTCGATGTCAGTAAGCTTTTAGAGCTCCAATGAGGTTATAGACTGCAATTTCTTGAATATTGCTCCATTGTTGTAGGCGTCCATAGCCCTGATGGAGTTACTCGCATGTTCCCATAGTCAAGATTTTTGTCGCACTTGTATGTGTGATATTTCAATTATATATAATTGCTCTTTTGTCTTGAGAAGAATATTTGGCATAACACTTTTTCTCTTTTTTTTTTTTTTGCCTTGACTTGTAAGTAATGAAACCTACTTGGGTGTGAGAATTACAACGGCACTGAAGTAGAATTTTAGATTTTTCACTAGTCATATGATCTAGGTGTCTAGAATGAATTAGAGATTTTATTAATATGTTTGAGATATAGAAATTGATAGATTTTGGTTTAACAAGTCCCAAATAGTGAAATCACTACCCAACCATAAGTAAAGCATCGTCATAGGGTAATGTTAAAAATGAATGACCTTATGACCTCAAGGACTTCATGTCTGAATATCTAAGAAAGGAGACGACCCTTGTTTGTCTTGAATGCAAACAAATGATAAACGTGGACAGTTGCCTTGTTTTATTGATGCTGCTATATGCAAATGAAAAAATTGTATGAATGATATGCATTTGAAAAAGAAACTATATGTGATGCAGTGCTTTTACAAAAATGATATGTAATACAAAAAAAACCATAACTAACCCAACCCTTAGATATATATCATTTAAGGTGCATGTTGTTCATAGGGCCAGGGAGTTTTGTGTAGTTAGTTCATTGGTCCAGCATAAAGATGTCTTTCCAAGAAGGACTCGGCTAAGTGTATATGTCCACCGTCTCCAATGTTGATTTCCTTAGTTTTTGGATTTTGTGATGAAACTAGGGTAAATTATTATGCAAAGGATTAGATAAGAGGTATGGAAGGATAAAAAGAGGTGTTGGATAATGGATCAGATATTGAAAGTTTGGTGCTTGAGCGAATGGAAACGTTTATGGGATCACCATTGGCACACATCTTGAGGGATGATGGATTGATGGAGGTAAAGTGGATCTCATATTTTGAGATTTGGATGGGGGAACAACCAGGGATTTTGGGACATGAGGATCCAAAATAAATGAAAGAGGTGATGGAGAAATGGATTTGGAAGGTTGGGATGGAGGAACAACAATATTGGTTGTTGATTTAATTTTTTCTTTAGACGGTTGTGCTTCAAGGAGACACTTAGGGATCCACATGGTTTTTTATTTTTCATGCTTTTGCAGTTTCTTGGAACGCATTGCTTCTACAAGTGCCTTAGGAACCCATATATCTTTTGATTTTTCTTTCTTTTTCTCAGTGAGCCTTTGTGTCTTTCTAAATTGATGGAAGGTACGTGAAAATGCACGCCTTTGTTGATCTTGCATAAGGGATGGAAAAATATAGGGTCCTAAATTGGATGGAATAGATGAGGGGGAAGGCATGTACCTAGATTTTGGTTTAGTAGGGATACCACCATCTTGAGGAATGTCACTAAGGCCATGACCCTTAATATTGTCTTTGACATGGAGAGGTTCTTGCTTGTGAAGGTCTACCCCTTTACGTTTATAAATATTTTGACTTGTAGGATCATGAGAAGGCTTTGTAGGCATGATGGATCCTTGAGGTGAACGTGGAGGATTATGACAAGGAGATGAAGGTATACTTGATCTTGACATGGAAGAGGACCATTGGATAGAGTATTTGACTCTTCATTTTGAATAGGATCATTTGAAAAGGTAGGAGAGGCATCATGATCTTTCTTACGAAGTATGATTTTCTCTTGATATGGAAGGGGATCATCTTGGAAGAAATGGAAAGGTATAAGGGAATCATCATGGGATTCTAGTGAGATAGGATCTTCTTCAACCACTGGATAGGGTGGCCCTTGAGATAGCCCTAGAGGATCAACATGAGAAGTTTCATCATTAGGTTCATCCTTTGAGGGATATGATATGAAATGTTGTTGAGAAGCCTTAGGAGATGGAGGCATCATGAAAGAGATGGAGGCTACATGTAATCCATTGCTAGACATAGGTTCATAATTTTGATCATGCTTGAAAATAGTTCCTTCTTTTTCTTTAGGTGAGTCGTTAGGATCTTCAATGTTAATGACATCATTATCAATGAGATCTTGAATCTTATGTTTTAATTCTAGGCAATGCAAAGTCTTATGTTTATTTTGTCTATGATATGCACAATACTTACTCAAAATTTCACATCCCCATGTAGTCTTTTTAGGCAATATGATAAGATTATGCTCAAGAAGCTCTTTCAAAGCTGACTCAATAGATTGCCCCAAAGGTGTAAATTGTCTATCTAGGGAATAGATGTCTTTTTGTCTTGGTGAAGGTGTCGTGTGATCTTGTATGAGATTTAACTTTTGATTTTCAATTACTTTATGTTCCATGTTATGTAATTGTTTTAGCATTTCTTGAAGTATAGTGTTCTTAATATCATGAATTTTTATCTCAAGAGGGGTCATTGAATCTTTTTGTTGGGCTTGAATGTCATATATTTATCTCTTGAGATCTTGAATTTATTGAGCCAAGGTAGCCATGGGCTTCTTACTCTTGTCAGAATTTTTAGAAGAGCTTCTGGTTTGAATAGGCATTTAGAACCAATAGGACTGAGAGCAATATATGATGCAGAAGTCAAGATCGAATTTGGAGCTAGTTGTTTGTTTAACGTATTGATTGAGAGAAGCAACTAAAATTTAGTCTGGTTTTAGGAAAGATCTATCTTGTGTAAGACGTGATCTAAGTTACCTAGTTTGATTTGAGAGAAGTGACTAAGACTCGGTCTGGTTTCAGGAACGATCTATCCTGTGTAAGACGTTATCTAAGTAACTTAAGTTTGATAAATGGTTGATTGAACTAGCTGAAAGATGATCGACAAAATCATGCAAAACAACAACAGAAGTACATTGTTTAGATTTGTTTATGCTCAGGATGATGATAACCAGTTTTATGCTCGTTGTAGACTATTTTTAGGCAATTTTGACTGTTCTAGACTGACAAAATCAGAGATTTGTACGATAGGGTTTACAAGACTAGACGACAGTTTGATAGCTTCAGGACGATGAAAATAGTATTTTGTACGTGTTGTTGCCTAGGTTCGTACAACAGGTGGGTATACCTCAGACGAAAAACTGATGAATGTGCTTTTTTTTGTATGACACAGGACAAGGGCTCAGATGATACATTCCAAAGCAAGATGACAGTTTATCAGATTTCGTACGACAACTAATGCAGGGTTAGATGACAAAATGTAAGGCTTGATGAAATTTCATATGAAAATAGGTATGTAGCAGGACAATAAATTAGAAGACTCATATGATAGTTTACTGGAAAGAGACAAGATTCTGACAAGTAGAGTTTTCAATGACTGACAACGACCAGTTTTGAGATGGACTAAGTTTTTGATAGCTAATGTAGACTAGTTTGTGACACGGAAAAAGTTTTGATGACTAAGGTAGACTACTTTTTGATACAGATAGAGTTCTGACCACTAAGATAGACTAGTTTTTGATATGGATAGAGTTTTGACCGCTGAGTTGTTTATCGTTTTCTCTAGTTTTGGTATTCCAGTTTCAGTTTCAGGGATAAAAGAACAGTAATCATGCAATATATATAATGACTTCAATCACAACACGCTAACCCTATGGAAATTGGTGAGAGAAGAAATCCTTTGCTTGCAAACTCAGGTACACACCCAATAGCTAATCAGAATACGGTCACTGAGTCTCACACAATGGATTCTCAATGCCGTATTAGCTTACTCCAAACACTAATGGGGGCATGAAATGGCAAGTATCTTGGGAGAATTACTATCTCTCTTGCACAAAGATTATCGCCCCTTTCAAAGGTGAATCGGGTAGCCTCTATCTTATAGTTCTTAGTCAAGAATTTCATTCAAAATTATCCCTTGAAGTCACACAAGCATGATTGAGGCCTATAGTCTGACAAGGTACCGAAACAAGCTGTAGTCACATAAACATGACTGAGACTGCGAGGCCCTACAAAATGCCTGATATGAGAGATCTCAAAGAGAAAACTCAAATAATCCCATTCTCTGAGACTTTAATCAACCAGAGGCCTATTTATTATAGTGAGTTGGAATGCCCAAGTCCTGTTGTACTCATTTGGGTCATTCTCACAGGGTGATTACTTTTTCCCACTGTGATAGGCCTACTAAAGGTACACAAATATCAAACTTAGAAAAAGCCTCAAGGGTTTGGATTTCTGATTGCCTACGCAGACAAGAGCATACTCTCCTACCTCTCAGAATTTTCTTAAAACACAAAGGACATATTTGTTCATTAACCAGATAGCAATTTAGGTGCCTAAAAATGAATTTAAAGAATACACGATGTTTACTTGAATCTCCTCAGGCAACCTGCAAAGACAACGAATCAGTAGTCATATTGTCTTTGTTTGACAAGCATATTCTTCGACAAGCATTCTGCAAAAACTGATTAGGCTGTGAAAATTCCTCAAAGAAATGAACAACAAGCCAGTGTCAGCGTTAGTATGATCAAAATTGAATAAAGAACTTAAAGAATGAAATTTTCTTTTATCCCAAAAAAACAAAATATTGTACGATGATTCTCACTGAGTCGTACAAGATCGTACGATACCTGTAGTTTATCGTTCGGGACTATGGGAAAACTCATACGATATTTCGCAGTAATTGTACAGAAAAAAAAATAAAAAAATTAAAAATCTGAAAAGTAAGAAAAAGTTAGTCTTTGAGGCTGAAAGATGTAGTCTTCTGCCCCACGGTGGGTGCCAAAAATGTGTGTGTGAAAAGTGGAATAAGTCTGCAAGCTGTAAGATACAACACTTCAATTAATTCATTACATGTATGGTTAGACAGATATAAGCAAGAATAAAAAAATCCTCACAAATCGACCAATTGCCTTCTAAAAGATGTGAGTATAGACTTGCTCTCAGATTTGTATAAGCAATACCAGTGACTAGACTACACCAAGATGAAGGATTTAATCTATATGAGCATGATATTAAGCTAAATGGATGCAAGATTATGCTATATGGATGAATAGTAAGCTATATGAATTCAAGCAATAATAATTGAACTAAATATGCAAAAAGCTAAACTAAGATGCAATAATCTAAAAAAAGCAAGCACAATATCTTCAGTGACTCTAGAGCAAAAACTATATAATAAGAATAAATCTTCAGGGTGTTTTGAATGAGAGATGAAGGCTGAATTTATAGAAAATAACAAGAGATACCAATGGTCAAGATCGATTAGCAACGAGCAGTTGAGATTATTCAAGAAAAAGCACAATTTAGGATAATTGAAATAATTGAGAGATCAAATTCAGTTAACCTTGAGATTAATTCCAATTATAGTTTGATTGAAATGCATTCATATTATAAGTTCGAGTTTGCATTGGAGATCAAATTCAATTAATTACATGCACTTGTGATAAAAATAGGTGATTTATTCATAATATTTGATTTATTCAAGAAAAGAGTCTTTTCAATGCAACTTAACTTCTTTTCCTCATAAGCTTTGAGTTCCAATTTTAGAGAATGATTAATAATTCATTTTAATTGTTTTTTTGATTTCATGTTATCTCAATTTAGAAGAAGAAATAATATCTCAAGTTTGATTTCTCTCTCAATTCAATTCTTTTATTTTATTTTCAATTTAACTCTTTCTTTGCATATTGATTCCTCTTTTGTAATAAATTAATTCCTTTATTATGATTAATGGCAAATTTATTAATTTATTAAATATGCTAGGATATTTAATAAATTAAATAGGATAATTGATCAAAATGATTTACTTGGAATGATTTAATTAATTAAATAAATATTTAATTAATATAGAATAATTCACTTGCCATGTGACATTTAATGATTGAAGAATTAATTAATTGTGTGCTCAAAGTTGATTTAATTGCCTTTGGTTAGGACCTTGGTGATGTTATCGAGATTAGGGGCCCATGATTTAGGTGACCAATTTTAGGGTATTACAGCTCATTTTCTTAATTCATCCCACCAAAATCAATTTCTTCTATTTCCTAATTAAATAAATGAATTTGGTTAATTTGTATATTTTAATATTTCCTCCCCATTAAATTTGAATTTAAAATTCAAATTTAAGCACATGTCTTAATTCCTAACCATTCCCTAACCTAACCTTCTTCTAACCAACCCCTAGCCTAACCACAGGTTAACTAATCCTATCCTCTCCAACTTCTTATCCTAACTATTTTTGGAGTGTCCACCCTCTCTTGGAGACATGTGGCACTTATGCCACATGTATCTCATCTCCATGCCACTTGCCCCTTTGTTGGCATATGGTTGGAGATTCTTTGCCACTTGTCTCCTTAGGAAGGACAAGTGTCCATCTCCTCAAACTCCTTCCAAATTCTTCAATCTCGACTGTCGATTTATTCAGACTAAATCTACACCATTGATTCTTTCCACCTTACCTCTAGTCATGAAAATCTTATAAATACCCCCTCTTTTAGCTATGAGAGGAACCTTAGCATCATTATCAGCATTCTGCAAGCATTATATCAACATTTTCAGCAATCATAGCATTAGAATAGCATAGTATCATTGTAATAATGGATTTCATGATAGCTTAATCATCATAATGTAGATTTGCATGAAAATAGATTAGCTTTTTGAATCTTATCTTGCATATCAATTCTCGTTTCTTGGGATGTCACTTTGTCAAAAATCATGTATTTGAGAGCCACCAAATGAACCAGTAAAGTCCTCAAGACTAGGGAATGATGAGATGACATTCGGGAGTGTTTTAATTGCTTCCTTTCATTTCCCTCAATTTAATGTTTCATTGAGTATGTGTGATTTAAATGATTTTAATGTATTAATCAAAATAATTTTGCACACATAAATTTTGGAGCCCACCATGGGGCCCAGCCCCAAAGTTTTTAACAAATTTGCTTGCAAGAATTTTTCTTGATAGGTTCTCATGGATTTAAATAATAGTGCTTTTGAAACACAAATTACCTCTTTCAGATTACAGAATGGTGCTCTCGGTCACTGTTTCAACATTTTGGTCAACTGAAACAGAGGATTTGGCTCGTGACTCTCATTTTCTTTGTTTTGGCTTTCTTGGTCTCTGAAATAGTGTTCTTGCTTTCTAAAATAGCACTTTTGGCACATAAGAGCATTTTTGGGTCATAAAACAACATTTTTGGGTCATAATATAACATTTCTGGGTAGTAAAATAGCATTTCTGGGTCATAAAATAGCAATTTTGGGCAGTAAAATAGCGATTCTAGGCATTAAAGTGGTCTATTTGGTTAACAGGGTAGTGTTTCTGGTTGACATAACAACTCTCTGGGTTTCCAGAACAACGTTTTAGACAATTCATTTAGCAGTTTGATGTTTTGTGTAGCATTTTTCTATTCTGCATTTTCCAGACTGCCAGTTTCTAGAATCTAACTTGTGGTCCTCTATTTTGCACGAACCAAAATTTGCTATAAAAGACCGGAGTTAAAAAAAATTTCACCTCCTAAGATAAAAGCATAAACTACTAATGTTTTGGTGAAGCTACAGGAGATTACATTGCTTGTTTTTGTTATTAATGTAGGCACCTAGACTAATTAGGAAAGAAAAAGAACATCATTTCTTACGTGTCTTCGATGATAGGTGAGTATGCTCTCACCTTCATGAGGTGATCAGAAAACCAAACTCATCACTTTTCTTTTAGTAGTGCAATATTCCTTAGTGGGCCTGCCCTCCCGAGTAGCTCATAAAGCTGGGTGAGAGGGGAATGACCCAAGTGGGAACGAATAAAGCCAAGTTCATCTAACCCACTATAAAATAAATATGATGTTGATAAAAATCAGAATCAACAACAATGTTGGGAATAGCTCTCCTTCGTACCTTCGGGTATATAAAACCTTGGTTCTCAAGGCTGGGAGACCCCTTAATTGAGTTTATACCCCAATGTACCAAACGAATGCCCTTACTAGTTCCTTGTTAGTTAGAAGCTACCCTTTTTAGGCTTGGTGCAGTAATTTCAGTGCAAGGGGATAGAAGGTTTTTCCCCCAAGACACTCACCATTTGGCTCCTTGGAGGAGAGGCAAAAATCCTCGGCACTTGTAGCCTTCCGGGGAGAGGATGATTGGGTCATCCTTCCAGTCTTGGAGGCCCCTATCTGCCACCTCTCGACAATGGAAAAAGTGGATATCCCCATTTAGGGTGTTTACACTTGTGTCATAGATATTCCTTTTTGTGGGATGAATTATCACATTGCCACTAATTCCTTAGGATAAATCCGCTTGAAGTATCTTCTTTGTGCAAAACGCATGAAAATTTGGGTTTTTTGTGAGCCTTTGGAACATACACTTGATGTTTAGATCCTAGAGGCAAACAAGACAACTATTTGAAATTATGTCTTCTATGTTTTTAGACAATAAATCAGACACATATCATCCATAGATAACACAAAAATTCTAAACTCAACATTAAACTATCAAAATTACATAGTTCACAATAGATTAGCTCTCTCAGTTCAAACAGTAGCACTCTCAGTTCAAACAATAGCGCTCTCAGTTCACAGAGTAGAGTTCTTGGTTCAAATGTTAGAGTTCTCGGTCCAAACAATAGCGTTTTTGGTTTAAACATTAGAGTTCTTGGTTTAAACAATAGGGTTCTAGGATCAAAGAGTAGAGTTCCTGGTCCAAACATCAAAGTTTTTCGATCTAATAGTGGAGTTTATGGTTGAAACTTTAGCTCATTTGGTCCAAATATCAGCTCTTTTGGTCTGAACTTTATCTCTCTTGGTGTGAATACTATATTTCTCATGTGTCCACATTAACTCTTCATTTTTTCACTGGTTAGATCTAAACATCAGTTCTCTGAGTTTGCACATTAGATCTTTTAGTCAAAACAACCAGTTTCTAAGTCTAAACATCATTGTTTCAATGTTTAGAGTTCCTAATTTGCAGAATAGATCTTTTAGTCTGAGAGAAGCTTCTCTCGGTTAGCAGAATAGCTCTTTCAGTCTAAGGAATAACGTTCTTGGTCAAAACATAGTATTCTCACTCTAGGAAACAACATTATATGTCTGAGAAAAAACATTTTCAGTCTAGGAAGTAGCACTATCTATCTGAGAAACAACTCTCCTGGTCTGATAAATAGCTCTCCCAGTCTGTGAAGTAGCTCTTCTTGTTTGAGAAACAACATTTTTGGTCAGAACAGTAGCTCTCTTAGTTTAGGAGGTAAGTTTGGCAGTTTTAGAAATATTTCAGGAGCTAGCTCTTTCAGGGTAAACATTAACACTTCTAGTAAAAACCATATCTTTTCTGGTCTGAGAAATAACTCTCCTAGTTTGAGAAACAGCTCTTTCAGTCTGAGAAATAGCTTTTCTAGTCTTAGAAATAGGGTTTTTGGTCAAAACAATAGCTCTTATGGTCTTATAAACAACTCTTTCAGTCTAAGAAATAGTGTTTTTGGTATAAACAGTAGCTCTTTCGGTCTGAGAAATATCTCTCCTGCTTTGAGAAGTAGTGTTTCTGGTATAAATAGTAGCTCTTTTGGTTTGAAAAATAGCTCTCTTGACCAACAAAATAGATCTTTTAGTTTGATTAATAGCTCTCTCAATCAACATAATAGCTCTTTCAGTTTGATTAATAGCTCTTTCGGTCAGCAGAGTAGCTCTTCAATTTGAGGAATAACTCTTTAGGTTAGAGAAGAAGCTCTTTCGGTTAATAACTTAACATCATATTTTAGAACATATATTGGTCAAACACTCTAAAACTTGCCTTTGGTTAAGTCAAATTTAAGACTAAACACACTAGGTCTCACAAGTATTCATCTCAAACAAGTTTAAGATCCAAATATCTCAAGTGCATAATTGAACATCTTTAATAATTTAATCTTTCAGACATAGTTTCTTATCAGGATCTATCATCCTTCATCACTAAACTACAATGCTAGATCAGATTGACCAAGTTTTCTAAATAGGATACATCTTTCCTATTTGACTTGGTCATATCATAACAAAACTTTGCACTCAAAACCAAGATCAAAAACTTGTAAATTTTTAGATGCTTGATGACCATTGCATATTGATTGAAAAAGAAGAAACTCAGTCGGAAGGAAATCTTGAAAAGGAGAAAATTTCTTTACATAAATCATAAAATCTTGTCGAAACATCATGTATTTTTACACCGTTATTGAAATTATTTGTGTGGTAGAGGAAATGAATTTAATGAAGAACAATTGATAACACATGCTATACAACAAAGATCTGTGTTATCACAAAGTCTTATTTAACTCAAGAATTGATCACTTATTGAGTAGCATTTTTGGAAGAGTAAAACTTTTAGAAACTATAAGATCACTTGTATGCTAGTTTTAACGAGAAATCAAAGGAGACTAAAACAACAAAAACAAGGGAAAACATTTACAATGGATGAAGAGAATCCTTTCTATCATCAATTTGGATCCACCAATACTCACAACAATGATGACAATTATGAAATAACAGAAGAAACAATCAAAGGAGCACAACAAGATCCAAAATTTGGTAGATTCTTGGAAAGAATCATTGAAGCAGATAAGGAAAGATATTTTCTCATGTTAGCATGTCAAGGGGCCAAGATACCAAGTAATTTTGATATCACTAATATAAACAAAGTGGAGAGACAA
This sequence comes from Cryptomeria japonica, assembly GCF_030272615.1. NCBI lineage: Eukaryota > Viridiplantae > Streptophyta > Pinopsida > Cupressales > Cupressaceae > Cryptomeria > Cryptomeria japonica. Next base: position 589,754,619 of record NC_081414.1, on the reverse strand, counting down.
GTGACACTCACAATGAATGAACTCAAAGATACTCACAATGAACGAACTCATAGTGATACTCGCAATGAACAAACTCAAAGTGATACTGATAATGAACAAACTCAAAGTGATACTCATAATGAATGAACTCAAAGTGATACTCGCAATGAATGAACTCAAAGTGATACAAACAATGAACGAACTCAAAGTGATACTCGCAATGAACGAACTCAAAATGAGACTAATAACGAATGAATTCAAAATAACCAAGATGGTGAAGGAAGGAATAATGTTGATAATCCCCTTTTATCTCTTACTCAATAGATTCAATCACTCCAAACACAAGTGCAACACTTGCAAGGGGGAACCACAAGAATATATTCCCTACAAGAGATATGTCCTTATCCATTTGACAAAAATATAAATATGATACCATTTCCCCCTAATTGCGAAATCCCTAAGTATGACAAATACAATGGTAAGACTGACCCTTAAGATCATGTTAGGGAATTTTGCATAATGAGTATGGAGTTTGCACATAAGGACACCTATTTGATGAGAGTATTCCTCAAGAGTTTAAGTGGCCAAGCAATGGAATGGTTTTCCAAGTTACCACCTGGTATAAGAACATTTTCAGAATTGGTAGAAAAATTTGTTTCCCAATATTAATATAACATTCAACATGAGATTACTATGCTTGACCTATGTAATACAAAGAAAAATAATGGGGAACCTTTTATGACATTCTTACAAAGGTGGAGAAGTTTTTTTGCACGATATTCTTGTCCTATTCCTGATAGTGAAAAGATGGAAATTTGTATTGATAACTTGAACAATGAAATAAGGTGTGCACTTAAGATGAAATGTCCTCTAAGATTTAACAAAATGGTTGAGAATGGTATCAAAATCGAAGAAGCCTTGATCAAAAAAGGAGTATTAAAGCTTCATACAGAAGGGAATAATTCTTCCAACAATACTCATAATAACGCTGATAAAATCAAATTTTGGAATAAAAATAGAGACATTGTGAATGATGGGATAATGGATGCTAACACTGTAAAACCCAAGCAGTCCATATTCAACTTGTCAAGTCATACCTCGACACCAATCAGGATAATAATAAACCAAGGTTACCCTTCACCAACTTTTGTAAGAAATTTACACCTATTGGTGAACCACTTGAATCATCGTTAAAAACACTTCTTGCAAATAAATTAATTACATTACCAAAAGTGAGGGATTTTGAACCAAAGGTGAAACCTGCTTGATGCAATGACAATCATTTTTTGCAAATATCATCAAAGTAAAGGACATCAGACTAATGATTGTAAACGATTAAAGCATGTCATTCAAGATTTGATAGATAACAGAGTAATAATGGTAGATGGGAACACAAATGAATCACACACAACATTTAAAACTCCACTATCAAACTATGAGAAGGGTGATAAATTGACAACTAGAGATAGAAAGGGCAATGAGAAAGTGAATTATGCCCATACTTACGATAATGTGGTCAATGTCATTGTAGTCAAAGAAAGATCCCAACCATAACCCGCACATGCTATTGCATGTAGTAAAGCTAAGGTTACTTTACCACAACCCATAACCAACACACCCTATACTTCCAGGAAATACAAAATAGTAGATCAATTATAAAAGACCCTTGCACAAATCTCAATATTGGAACTTCTAAAAATATCACCCATGCATAAAGAGATCCTAGAAAAGGCTCTAGTAGATACCATGGTCCCCAAAGACTTGGGCATTGATCAATTTTAAATCATGGTGGGACATCTTATAGCACCTCATCGCTTATCCTTCACAGAAGATGATGACATGTCCTTGCAACATCCACATAATGGTCCTTTTCATGTCAAAGTATTAATTCACAAAACCCGCATAAAAAATGTCCTAATAGATGGAGGAGTTGGCCTAAATATTTTTTCATTAAGTCTTGTCTATGCATTAGGCTATTCTGAAGATGCACTTGATCCTTGCAAAAAGATAACAATAAAAGCCTATGAAGAAGAGCATTCATCAAAAGGAGTTGTAGTGTTTCCAAATAGAGTTGGTCTTGCGCAAAAGGATACAGTATGTCAAGTACTGGACATTAATTTGTCTTATAATATACTTCTAGGAAGACCATGGATCCATGACATGCAAGCTATCCCTTCAACTTACCACTAGTGCCTCAACTTTCTATATGGTGGACAAGAGATCACCATTCCAACAGATTCAAACCCATTTCAATATTGTAGTAACCTGAAGCCAGTTCAAGATATCATTGTTTTGCATAACAGAGAAGCATCCTCTTTTAATACACCACCTAGGGAAAAAGCATTCGCTTCAATATTATTGATCTTTGAGAAAAAGATGCAATTGAAAGAAAAAGGGCTAGGGGAATATTCACTACCAGACCTACCAATCTCTCTAAGCTCCTATGGCAAACCATCAAGTTCAAAACAACAACCTATCTCAGAACCAAGTAAAATCCTAGATGGATCATTTGTCAAAGCTGGTACCTTAACTGAAGAGAATGAATCCCAACCAGAAGTCAATAATATTAGTATCCCAATAGAGAAATATGGAAAAGGATATGATATCATGAGAAAGATGGGATATAGTGGCAGTGGTCATGTAGGAAAAATAAAAGAAGGTATTTCAAAACCAATACAACCTCCTTCACAACTTCCTAAGGTTAAATCATGATTAGGTTATGGGCAGAACACTATAGATCTACAAAAAGAAGCATCATCTCATAGTCAACAAGAGAAAGAATATGAACGACAACAACAAGAATGAGCCATTCAAAGAGAAGAAGAAGTTTCACAAAAACAACAAGAGGAATCTATCCACAAACAACAAGAGGAAGTGACTCACATGCAACAAGAAGAAGCTAAGGAACTTGCTAAAAAGTAAGAAGAAGCTACTAATAACCTTTATGAGCAAATTTTCGGATTACAAGCTTCTAGTGAAATAAATTCCAATGAGTGGGAATGGGATTCTTACCAATCTAAAGATTCATTTGAAGAGTAATTTTATACAAAATATGTAGATGATATAGTTCGCTCATATGTAGCACAAACTTTAGAGTATAGAACACTCGAATGGGAACTATAATATATCTATGTTGACTCCAGTGACGATGATCAGGAACTACTTGCTAAAGGTCATTATGAGGAAAGTAATATCTTAGACTTAGATACATCTATCATGACCCTTAATGCTCTTGACATGCAACAATCCGACAATCCCTTGCCATTAGTGTATCCTAAGCTTATTGATTGGGACAATTAAGGACCCATTGATATCGAAACCTTCCCTGATAATCATGCCATTTCCTTATACCTCAACACAATTGAACCTACAAAAACTTCCACCACTGAATACAATAACGCATCTTCTACTCAAGGGAGTGCCAAATCTCTCAGTCACAAAAGTGAAAAGAAAAATACAAATATCAGGTCTAATGATGAAAACTAGTTAATGGCAACATTAGATCAAGAAAAGTAAAAAGAAAGGATGTATCTGAAGGTGAAAACCTACTTGAGGTGCTAGAGGATGGGAGATTTGACACCTTACTTGAGTATTTCTAAGAAAGATCTTTGATATTGATTAAACCAAGTGAAGCAGTCAACATTGGAATACCAGATCAGCCAAAGGTTCTTCATCTAGCAACATAATTATCAAAACAAGAGAAACATGAATATTTGACATTTTTCAAAGAAAGACAAGTCAATTTCGCATGGTCATATGCAGATATGACAAGATTATATTTGGATCTCATCATGCATCACTTGAATGTTTCTCCCAGAGTAAAACCAATAAAGAAAAACCTAAGAAAGATGCATCCTCATATAGCCATATTGGTCAAAGCATAATTGAATAAATTGCTAGATGTAGGATTTATCAGACCAGTAGCATATCTAGAATGGGTATCCAATATAGTTCTTGTTTCTAAGCATACAAAAGTATGAGAGTATGAACAGATTTCAAAGATCTCAATAAGGTGTGTCCTAAAGATGTGAAGGCCATTTTCTCTTGATGATCATAACTAGACAGGAAATGTTTTCTCTTGTGGATCATGAAGGGAAAGAATGATCTATTTACTACATTAGTAGGACCTTAGTCGGATATGAGCTCAACTACTCATCTATTGAGAAGGCATTCTTAGTAGTAGTGTTTGCATCCCAAAAACTGAGACACTATATGCTAACCCATTTAGTGAAGTTGATAGCCAAAATTGATCCATTGAAATATCTTCTTAGCAAGGTAGCCTTAACAGGTAGATTGGAAAAATGGGTAATGATCCTAAGAAAATTTTATATTGAATACATTGACATAAAATATATTAAAGGAAAAGTGATTGTTGACCAATTAGGAGAGGCACCACTCTAGGATGATCATCCAATACATGTTGAATTCTAGATGTTGACATTCTCACGATCAGTAAGCAAATATGGCAGTTGTATTTTGATGGTTCTTACACACAACATGGATCGGGGGCAGGCTTTCTATTTATCACACCTCAAGGTCATACCATCCCAAAAGAATACAAACTGACTTTCCCTTGCACCAATAATATGGTAGAATATGAGGAATTAGTAACAGGAATCAAGATGACTTTAGAATGGAATATTACACATTCACAAGTTTTTGGAGATTCTCAGCCAGCCAGCAATCAAGTCAATGATGATTTTCGAACCAAAGATGAAAAGTTAATGACTTATAAGAAGATGGTGGATGAATTTAAAAATTATTTTGTAGACATTTCTTTTGAGATGATACCAAGAAACGACAACAAAGCAGCTGATGCCATGGCTATAATCACCTCTTTACTTCAAACATAAGAAAATCAAGATCATTACGAATTCTTGGTGGAAGAATTGTTTCACCCTGCTTATGATTGTCCTAATTCCCAAATCATATGTCACCTAGTAGGACCTGATTCCTCCCATTTTGGCCAAATTTATACCTACTTGAAAGATGACACCCTTCCTCTTGACCTGTCAAAGAATCAAAAATGAAATTCAATTCGAAAATCCACTTGTTACACCCTTGTCACAAATACTTTATATAGACGAGGTCTAGATGATACTCTCCTCGAGTGCCTCAAATAGGAATAATTTGAGAAGGCTTTAACTAAAGTTCATAATGGCTTTTGTGGTACTCATTTGAGTGGTATTACTCTTTCGAAGAAACTCATATGATTGGCTTACTATTAGCCTACTATGGAGAGAGACTCTATTCAATTCACCAAAAAGTGCAAGCAATGTTAGATCTACGACGATCTCATACATGCACCAACACAAGAGCTTTATACCCTGGAAACCCCATGGCCATTTTGTCAATGGGACCTGGATCTAGTAGGGAAAATCCATCCACCTTCCTCAAATAGTCACAAGTTCATACTCATAGCTACTGAGTAATTCATGAAGTGGATTGAAGAAGTGCCCCCCACTAATATCATAGGAAAGAAAATTGTTGCATTCATCTTGAGCTATATCATATGTCGCTATGGTATCCTTATGACTATTATCACTGATAATGGCTGCCCATTCAAAAATAAATCAAGATTTAAGAGAGCTCTATGAAAAGTTCCAGATCTAGCACAATTTTTCCACACTATATTACCCATAGGGAAATAGTAAAGTAGAAGCATCAAACAAAAAAATCTTGAAAATATTGAAGAAGACAATCAATGATGCTAGCAAAGACTAGCATGTTCAACTGAATCCTGCTCTATGGGCATATCGCACCAGTATCTGCACCCCAACAAGTGCCACACCATACTGTCTTGTCTATGGGTTTGAAGCAATATTACCAGTGGAGGTTGAAACACCATCTCTTCATGTGTCACTGATAGGTCACATTCTAGATGAGGACCAATGAGTGTCTAGGTTAAAAGAACTTGAATTAGTGAAGAGTGCAGTCAAAATGTTGTTGATCATTTAAAAGTCTACCAACAAAGGATGTCACACAGTTATAATCATAAGGTCAAGCCTATGATGTTTCAAGTTGGTGATCTTGTGCTTAAGTAAAATCCACACAATTAGTAGGACCGTGAAAAGAAAGGAAAGTTTGAGCCAAATTGGTTGGGTCCTTTTGTTGTCACAGTTGCATATGGATTAGGCACTTATCAGTTATCAACAACAGAAGGAGATTAGCTTTAGGAACCCATCATTAACCTTCATCTAAAAAAGTTCTATACCTGAAAAGCAGAAAATCCAAAAAAAAAAAAAAAAAAAAATGCAGAAAATCCAAAAAAAATCAGAAAAGCAGCAAATCCAAAAAAAAAAAAAATCGAAAAAGGGAAAAATACAAAAAAAAATCAAATATGAGAAAAAGTGCAATAAAAACAAATGGTGAAAACTTGGAAATTGGTGTCATTTGTCAACCAACTTCTCCATCTATTTGATCACTTACCTTGCATCCATCCATCACCATTGTACTTATCTGCAATAAAGCTTTTTGTATCTAATCAGGCCTCATCTATAAATCCCATCATGGTGTGGATCATTGTATATACCGGTGTGTTTCTAGACTAGGGGAAAAATCCTGAACTCAGTCAGTAATAATCTTCTTTGAGCTTAAACGCATAAAAAAAGCAATAGTTAGGCAACACTAGTCATAAGCAAAGATTGAGGCATCCAACATTGAACATAAGTATCAAAATTCAACTTACCATCAAAACCAAACACTAAATCAATGAATGATATACTCTAAATCACATCCGAAACACTTTAGTCTGAATGTTCAACTCTTGTATTTTAATTTTTGTTATCATGCTTCCTTAGTGACTCAAGGATGTCTTGTACTAGAGAAACGAGGACAGGGCATGATCTTTTCTTTGTCTGCTACCTATTAATTAATCATTATTATTGTGCAGATTTGTCATGGGACATGATCTCTCAAATATCATTGACATGACATTTCGAGTTTGCATAGGAGGATGATTAACTTTTGTTTGTTTGCATGCAAGAAACACTTAGGTCATCTTGGTCTATTATACCTTGATGCTTGTGTTAACTTGCAATATCAAAATCCAGGTAAATAGTTCTCAGGTCATCATGGTTCAATTATACCATCGATGTTTGCACTCGCTAACCACATTTTAAATGATCAATGATGATAAAAGGCACGATCAAAGTGACCAGTCCGATGATAACATGACATTACTTGCATATTTTCATATTCAGATTAGATTGCATATTGTATTCAAGGTGCATAAGGGATCAAATCTCATTTTCCAGAGGTTGATGTCAAGTGGTGTTACCTCTCTTATTAAATGATTGAGTATATTGGATAAAAAAAAAAAAAAATCATTCATACTACATTTTAAGTCATTTTGCAATAAATCATACATTCATTAGATCATACATGCCTTTGCATTGCATTTCATCAACATAAATTTAGTTAATTCATACATTTCATATTGCATATCACTATCATAGTCATTTGCATTCCAACAAAAATCATAAAAACAACAAAAAGAAAGCATATCATATAGTCAACATCTCATACCATCACATATGCATCACATAGTATAGAAAATCATTCATAAAATATCATTATATGAATCATTATTGCACCATAGAATCATAATATCATCACATATAGAACCATTACATCATTGTTGCATCATAGAATCATGATATCATTCATTTAAAAAAAAGCATAAACATCTCAAATAGGATGCATCATGCATCGTATTCAATCATCAATAAAATTCATAAATCACATAATCATATAGGCATACCTCATGTAAATAATGCATCATCATATAGGAAGTATACATCTATCATCTAAAATCCATCATGTAAATAACATCATCATATAGCAAGTAGAATGCATCATCATCATGAGAAAATACATCCACAATATCATAAGCATACAGGTCATATAGAATTGAATGCATTTTACATAATAAAGAAATAATCAAGGTCCAAAGGTACAATGATATCACAAAATATATGAGATACATAACAGAAATATTGTTGGCAATTAGGAGGAATTGATTATGTGTTGCATTGATGTCAACACTAGCTGTTTTGTTGTCTAACGGGTTCCGGTAGAGTGGTTGGATTATGATGTTGATCTGGAAATCTTCTTTGGTATTTTTTAGCTTGTGGAATTAGTTTGGATTGATTATTCATGTGCTCCTGATGTGTATCACATTCAGTTGGTTCAGCATTTGAAGATCCGGAAGCTATCATTTGTTCTAGCAAGCCTTTTGGTTACCGATAAGGGTTTTACCAACAAAGCTTTGTTGAAGATCTTTTGATGAATTCGATAAGTGGTGTTGGTGTGGCTTATAGAAGGTTATCAGGACCCTAATGGTTATCTTGTTCATGTTCCAGTTGATTGGTGGTGTTGCAGTTAGCACCAGAACTATTCTATTCTATCTTATTTTGTTAGGTTATGGACTAGTTTATGTAACGTGTTGGTTGATGCTCCCGATGCATTATTGGTTGGATTTATTGTTTGGTTTATGATGTTTTGGTCTTAGGATGACTTGGTTTATCATTCATTTGTAGGATCATTTAACAAAATTATTGTATTATATTTTAGGTTTCCGACCTAATTGTTTAGGTCTCGGGTTGGTATAAATAATATGTAAGATCTCTTTGTAGATCGTGGTATGTGGGTTGTGGGATTCTCTATGTGCAAATAAAGTTGTAATAATACACAAAGGTTTTGGTTGATCATAGGTGATCGAATTGGGTTTCTGTAAGAGGTTTAAGACCTCTGGTATTGAGCTTAACCAGAACTGTACTCAGGCATAGGAGATTTTATTCTTGCAGTTTAATCTTCATTTTGGATTGTAGTCCGATGTTTTCTATAGTCAGTGAGGGTCCTTTTGTGATGAGCAGTGCACTCTAGGTTGTTGGCCTTCTTGCATGTGTAGGCCCCTTATTATAATATTTATTCATGGATAGATATTGTAAGTCTCCAATCCCATCGTGGTTTTTCCTCAATCAAGTTTTCCACATATAAATTTGTGGTGTTATGGTGTTCATCTTTACGGTTGTTAGGATTAATGATAGTCCCAAAGATATTGAGAGGGGGGGTGGTGAATCAGTATCCAACCGATTAGTAGAATTTTTAACCTTATTAAGAACTTTGCATTCCAAAACAGTGTACTGGTAATAAGAATTAATGCAGTAAACAAGAACAATAAAGACAGCTTAGAAAACACACCATAACACAAGATGCTTAACGAGGAAACACGGTGTGGGAAAAACCTCGGTGGGATTTGTAACCCACAATATTCACTCACTGGCCAATGAATAAATATTACTTACAATGAGGGGATTGCACATGCAGGAAGGCCAACTGCCTAGATCTCACTGCTCAAATAAGAGTCACATTGACTACAAAAGTGGATTATGAAATATAATAAAATGTACTACTTCAAAGTAGCATCAACTATGCCAGGTTCAGTACCAGTTTAAGCTCATCCTATAACCAAAACCTTTGTTGTCAACTTATATCTCCTTGTACAAAAATATCATCAATATATTCTCTCCATGCATACTACCTTCTACCATACAAAATGACCTATAAGATCTCATACATATATATGAGTCTTTTACAATATGCCATGTCGGCTTTACAAAAGATAATTACAATTAAATACAATAAAAAAAAGTTTATTCCCTGTCGGTTGGGGTGTCGGTATGCATTGTTGCCACTGTCGGTGAAGTGTCTGCTGGTGTATGTAGATGTCAATGCTTGTGCCGGTTCTTGCCGGTGGCTTTACTAGATGAGTGCCAAAAGGTTTCCAGATGGTTTCCATCAATGACAACATCAACCATTCTCATAAGAGTGTAGAATTCCAACAATCTCCCCCTTTGGCATTGATGGAAACACTCATGAGAAAAATCCAAAAACTGTTTCCATAAAGTGAAGTCCAAAAAGTTACCAAAAGTATGTGCTCCCCCTGAGCAAATGATCTCCTCTGAATACTCATTTTTCTCTATCCACTACTCCCCCTTTGACATCAATGACAAATTTTTTCAAAAAGTGTCAAATGAGTGCAAAAATTTCACCTCAAAGTTTGTAAACGGTTGATTACAATCTGAAATATGTTTGCCAAAACCAAATTTAAACTCTGCATGAATCTATTGTTGTCATTTAATGTTACCTCATCTGTTGGATCATGCTAATGAGATCATGCATATGCTCCTCTGGTGATCTTTCTCCTTGAAGCAATGGCTTAGAGATCTCATTTCTCAGAGAGATAAGGTTGTCCAACTTGGGACCAAGTTTGTACTTAATCTCTCTGGCATTAGCCTTAATCCTTTCTTTCTCTTTCTCAAATTTCTCCAACTTTTCCTCAAAACCTTCTATTTCCTTCTCAATAACTGATATAGGTTTGGATGAACTGATTATATTATCAGCTATGTCGTATATCTCCTTTTGTACTCTTCTTATTTCCTTTTCTATGTCTTTTGTCAAAAGATGTGGCTTGAAAGTTTCTTTGTACAACTCCTTATATTCCAAAATTGTTGTATTAAGTGCCAGTAAAAGTGTGTTTATATGTTCTGTGCACTTCTTTATTGTATCCTCAAAGAATTTATCCTTTTCTTTTTCAACTTTCTCTTTGAATGTGTCCTCATTTACCTTATCAACTATTATTACATTGTCGGTAATGAATTTGGACAATGTGTCCAATTGACCTAAAGAATCCTTTACATGATCTATATTACATTTCGGTGCAATCAACTTAAGTATTGGTATTGTATCATCAATTGCTTTCTAAGCCAATGCATTACAGTCAGTTATCTTCTTGATAGAGTCCAAGATTACTTCTGTCACATTAGTAGGTCTAAATTCACTTAATGAAGTACCGAATGTCTGACCAACTACCTTAATTACCTCTGTGCTTCCAACATTTGTAACCATTTTTCTTCTGTTATCCTCTGGTGGATCGGTCTGAGTTTGCATTTCAACTAGCAACGGTTTGGGTTTCTCAGTGATTACCGGTTTCACTACCTCAATATGTACCTGTGCCTTTGTCAGTTTCTCTGTCGGTTTCTCTGTGTTCATAATTATCAGTATCTCTATCTCAATAGGTTTCGTAGTGATAGAATCTATACCTTTAGTATTCATTAAGTATCCAATGGTTGCTCACTTTGTAATGTTTTCTCTATTTGTCCTATTTGGATTTCAACCTCAACAGTCTCTGTCGGTTGCTCAGCAATGTTTCCATTGTCAGCAATGTTATCCTTGACCTTTGTATTGTCCTTTATCCACAACAATGTTCACTTCCTAAGGGTCCACATTCATGGTGAATAGAATTTCAGAATCAGGATTAGTGTCATCATGTGTTACGCCTTCACTTTCAGTAACCGGTGGATCATCAGAATGTATTGGTGCAGTATCTAAGGGTGGTGGCAAGTTATCAGTTATCTTGATGTTTGGTATTCCACCAACTTTACCTTTCCCTTTGTCTATATCCTTCTGATAAACTTTGAATGTTTTCTTCGGCTTGTTCAATTCTTCTTGTTTTTCCTTTTCCACAAAAAAGATATCCCATTTATTAGCAGTTTCCTCAGCAATCTCATTCACTCTACTTGCCATCAAACTCACTTGCCGGTGACCACTAGCAAAAACTGATCTGTTAGCTTCACAAATTAGGTCATCAATCTCTTCTTTTGAGTTAACTGGATGTATAGCTAGAATTTTTTCAACCTTAAGTTTCTTGTCCATTTCCATTACTGCAATCCTCTTTGCATCTAATCTTCTATATAGTTCATTTGGCAAGTCATCCACAACATCAATTAAAACTTTCTTATATATATCCAGATGTAAGATAATAATGTTCTCAATGCTTTCTTTTTCTGAATCTGTGAATATGTTATACAATTTGCTCAAATTAGCCAAATTACCGTCATCAGTTATTTCATTTAGCAAATTATCCAATGGTGGTATAACCTGTTTTTGTTTCTTCTTTGGAGTTAGTTTCTTTTCCAGTTACCTTACTATCTGTTGTTTCTTCCTTAAGCTCCTTGTTATTTTGGGTGAAGGAGAGGGTACCAGTGAAGGTTTTCTCTTACTTTCAACTCTTTTGAATTATCTCACTATCAGAAGATGTGCCAACTGGTGAAATGTGTGCCTCTAGTTGTAGTCCTTCCAATTCACTAGCCTTTATACCAGTGATGTTTATAACATTTTGTTTTATTTCCTTTACCTGCTTAGAAGAATCCCTTATATATTTCTCTCTTCTCTTCCTTTGCTTCATTGTTTTCACATTACTTTCAATTGCTTCTACACTACCAAAAACTTCCTCTGATGGTTCTCTAGGTGCATCTAACAAAGCTTTTGCATAAGTCTCAATTATGTTGAGATCTACCTCATAACCCATTTCTATTACCCATACAGGTCTAGGTAATATAGCTTCCATCCATGTCTCATCCTTTTTAATTACAAAACAGATTTGTTTATCATATTTATCCACTACACTCTATGGTAGTCTTTCTCTTGTTTTCATTTTGGCTTGAAAATTTTTAAAGTATTCAGTGATGTTGTTTTCCTTAGCAGTACCCATGCCGGTGAAAGCTCCCTATAATTGTTTTCCTATCGGTATGTCATATCCAAAGTCTTTTGGTCCTATACCAGGGATTTCTTTTGTGAAATACAACATTAAGCATACCAAGAGATTACCAAAACAAAATGTCCCTTTCTTGTCTCCTTTTATCTTTTTCAAGTTATCTATGAGTTCATCCTTGAGCCATTCACACACATCTATTTTTGCATTATTGTTGACCATTTCATAAGCACTATTAATGCAAAGAATAGAAACCGAATTAAGTTTGTTTGCATGAGTAGTTTTGTAACCTAAAATCATACTTATGAATCTCACATTGATGTCCTTGATGTCATTTACTCTTAGAGATCTACTATCAGATGTTGCTCCGGTTAAGGTCATGAATTTATTGTTAGGAAACTTCTTAGTTTTGTCTGGTCTACTGTCGGTTGAGGGTAAACCTGTTACTGCCCTAATTTCTTGCTAGGTAAATTTGCAGACAGAGTCTAACAAAATAAATTCTCCATGTGCCCTACTTAGGATAATTCTCACTACTTCCTCTAGAAATTCAGGGATGTTCAATATTTCAACAAAACCTAAAGTCTCCACAATCTTGTGCTCGAGTTTGATAGTGCCATTTTCATCACAAATTATGGTTCTAAACATTTTTAACAACTCCTCAGAACCTAGTTCTTCAATGTTGCAGTGAATATAAATCCTAGGATCTTCAGCATAAGCTACACCTTTAGGAATCTTTGAAAATGCACCTATGGAATCATCTTGCTTAGCTACTTCGGGAATAATTTTGAATATGGGCCTAGGGCATTTTATATTTTCCACAATAGTAGGGTTTGCAATAAATTTAGGAGAAGAAGAAGAAGCCATTTGAAAAGTAACTTTAGCTGCCTGATAATGTCTGAAAGCTTGAAAGAAATCGTTTCACACCTTTGCCTTGAATGTCTTCACTCAGATTTTGCGCTTTCTGCTAATTTGAATGCTCGGTGAATCAAAAATGAGGGAAAAACAATGATTTATAATGACTTTTCCTTCAACAACCACATTAAATGCTCACCGATTAAGTGAAAACTTAACACATCTTCCGGTAGAGAAGAAATCTATCTTCTCACCATCAACCGAGCATAATCTGCATGATATTCAACTTTCTACAATACCCCCAAAGGGTTACTTCTCAGTCAGATGAAGAATCTCCTACTGATAGAGTAATACTCTGTTCTACTGATGAAGAAATAGTCTCATCAACATTCTGATCTATCTTCCTAATCCATTGTTTTGAAAATTCTTGCTTTACCTCATCAACCTTTTATTTGCCTTTCAAACTAGGTCCTTTGTTATTTGCCGGTGAAGTCTTGCTTCTACAAAATTTTGCAATATGTCCAATTTTGTTACAAGCATAACAAGTCACATTATTCTTTTGAATAGCTTTCCCATATCCTATTCCGGTTTGTGTTCTGCATTGATTAGATAAGTGCCCAAATCTTCCACAAACATAACATTTCACATTCATTCTGCAATTTTCTGAATTATGATCAACTTTGTTGCATTTGGAACATTGACCCATGGGTGCATTGATGTTCTGATTATTTCTAGATCTACACTGATTTTCTCTATGACCATACTTGTTATAGTTAAAGCATTTCCCATTAAATTTATAAGCATTAGGTTGTCTTACTAGTTTGTTGTGATCATGATTGTTTGCAGTACCAGAACTTTCTCCAATTTCAAATCCAAGTCCATTTGTATCTCCATTAGGTTTCTGATTTTTCAGCATGTTATCAAATTCCTCTGAGCTTTTCTTGAATTTCTTTTTGTGTTGATTTGTAGTAGCCAACTCATTTTCCTGAATTCCTTTTTGACTCATAAGTTCAATTTTATTATGTTGCATGTGAATCAGATTTGTCTTCAACATATCATTTTCATGATTGAGTCTTAGATTTTCATTTCCAGCATCATTGAGTCTCCTAGTCAAGTAATCTTCATTCTTCTTCCTATCTTCAATGTCTTTACAAAATCTCATAGTCATATCTTGCATTTCGTTCCTCATAGTATTGTTTTCTTGTCTCAACTTGTTCACAAGTTCATTAAGAGTTTCCTTTTCATCATTATCGTTCTGCATCTTCTCATGAAGTTCTTTTATTTTATTTTGAGCTATATTAAGATTCTTTTGAAGTCCTTGAATGAATTCTTGTGCAGTCCTTAGACCATGTTCAAGTTTGATATTTTTCAACTTCTCTGCATCATAGTCTACAAGAGCTCCTTCTGATTGCTTTCTTAAGTTCTCCATCTATACGAGTGTCATAATCTTCCTCAAGCTGTTAGGCTTTTGAAAATAGAGGACCAGGCTCTAATACCAATTGTTAGGATTAATGATAGTCCCAAAGATACTAAGAGGGGGGGTGAATCGGTATCTAACCGGTTAGTAGAATTTTTAACCTTATTAATAACTTTGCATTCCAAAACAGTATAACGGTAAATAAGAATTAATGCACCAAACAGGAACACTAAAGATAGCATAGAAAACACACCATAACACAAGATGTTTAACGAGGAAACATGGTGTGAGAAAAACCTCGGTGGGATTTGTAACCCACAATATTCATTCACTGACCAATGAGTAAATATTACTTACAATGAGGGGCTTGCACATGCAGGAAGGCCAACTGCCTAGAGCTCATTGCTCAAATAAGAGTCACACTGACTACAAAAGTGAATTATGAAATCTAATACAATGTACTGCTTCGAAGTAGCATCAACTATGCCAGGTTCAGTACCAGTTTAAGCTCATCCTATAACCAAAACCTTTGTTGTCAACTTATATCTCCTTGTACAAAAATATCATCAATATATTCTCTCCATGCATACTACCTTCTACCATACAAAATGACCTATAGGATCTCATACATATATATGGGTCTTTTACAATATGCCATGTCGGCTTTACAAAAGATAATTATAATTAAATACAATAAACAAAAGTTTATTCCCTCTCGACTGGGGTGCCAGTATGCATTGTTGCCGCTGTCGGTGAAGTGTCTACCGATGTATGTAGATGTCAATGTCAGTGTCGGTGCCTGCAGGTGGCTTTACCAGATGAGTGCCAGATGGTTGCTAGATGGTTGTCATCAATGACAATACCAACCATTCTCATAAGAGTGTAGAATGCCAACAGTGGTTGCATTGTTACTTATTGTTATATGCTTTTATGTTTACCGATTGCTGAGTTGTTTTGTTAATAAGGTTAAATTTGTCCATTCCGGTAGAACACTAATTCAACCTCCCCCCTCTCAATGTTCTGGGATCCCAACAATTTGTATAAGAGTCTGGTTCCTCGGAGGAAGTCTAACAGCTTGAGGAAGATCCTATATCAGGAATTTTTGGAGATAATTTTAAGGAAGGAACTTCAAATAGCACTTGAAAACTATGCCACTGAAAGGTAGAGGAACATGAAGCTACAAGATGAGTTGAGATTTGTGAAGGAATTCATTTTTAGTCTGCAAGAGAGGTTGTCGTCTGCACAAGCTAAAAGGAAAGAACTTTGTGATCAATTGAAAAACTAGGATGAGGGAGAGAAGAATGCCCTTAAGGATTTATGTCAGAAGCTAAGTCAGGAGAATGGTGTCATGAAGAATGAGATGCAAGACCTAACTATGAGGATGTATAAGGAGATTGAATACTTGAAGAAGAATTAAGAAAATCTTGCTATATCTTTGAAAGACAAATCTGAGGAATGCATTAGGTTGGCACATGAGAATGATATATTGAGATCTGAACAGGTGCAATCATAGAACAATGAGGAAGAGTTGGAAAGAAAGGTGACAGTCCTAAGAGAAGATCTGAATGCTTCAAATGAGTACAAAGATAAGTTTAGGGTCAGTTCTACAAATTTTGATGAATTACTGAAGGATCAAAGAGACACTGGAGACACTAGAGATCTTGGATTTGAGCATGGAGAAAGCTCCAGTACTGCAAATTAGGAGAATCCACCAGACAACCAAAATCAGAGATTACCGGTAAGGCAAACCAATGCATATGAATTTAATGATAGATGATTTGTTTAAAATAATTTTGGTCATAGAGAAAGTCAATGCAGGAATAGAGCATATCAAAATAATAATTCAGTTCTTGGTGAGTGTTCAAATTGTAAAAAGTATGGTCATAGGACAAAAGATTGTAGAATGAATGTGAGATGTCATGCATGTAGAAATTTTGGACATATGGCTAATGAATGTAGGTTGAGGAATGTTTAAGGTTATAGTATGACAATTCAGAAGAAAAATGTTACTTGTTATGCATGCAACAAAGTTGGACATATTGCTAAATTTTGCAGAAGCAATAACTTACTGATAGGAAGTGATAAATCTGATAAGAAGGGCAAGCAGAATGTTGATGATATTCAGAAGTAGCATGAGAAGAAGTGGGTTATGAAGTCATAGAATCAATCAACATAATCACATGCCTTAGATGTTCATTCGGCTTAAGCATATACCTCAGTTATCAATCAACATAACAAAATGTTCCTGCATCAGCAGGAAACTCTTCTCGTAACTAAGGCATTAGCCTTAGGGGGAGGCTAATTGATGACAGATCTTGCATTACCCCTGGTAGTGGTCTAAAGGCTTGTTTCAGACTTTGGAGAAGTCAATTTGTAGGTTAACCTACGAAGATTTGTTGAATCTTGGATCTAGTTTGGTTTACTGGTAAGTCACTTTATGAGTTATAGTTTGGTCATACATCTACAATTAAGTACTTTAGAATCTTTGGTAGTGAATTGGAAGTTTGATGATGTGATGAAGGGATATTTCTTGGTATTCTAATGAAAGAAAAGCATATAGATGTTATAACAAAAGATTGCAAAGAATTATAGAGAGTGTTACTATCAAGGTGGATGAGCAGTATCGAGGTCAAATCCAAACTTATGAGAGGGAACAAAAAGGGGAAATGGTCATAACTGAACCGGTAACTCCTATACCAGAACAGAATGTTGAACCAGTTACTCCGACAGTATCAAAAAATTCAACAATAACTGAAGATCAGAGCAGAAGATTCCTTGGTATGTAAGGTTGAATCATTCAAAAGATCAGATAATTGGACAAGAAGAAGGTTGGTAGGTAATGAGGTATGCTTAATTTCTTTAATTGAACGGACATTAGTAGATGAAGCATGTAAGGATGACTATTGGATGAGAGATATGGAAGAGGAATTGGATCAGTTAGAAAAGGACAACACATGGACTTGGATGTTATTGAAACTTGGCTTGATTGGTTTACAAAGGATATTCTCAGAAGGAAGGAATTGATTATGTTGAATCCTTTCTCTGGTAGCTAAGATTTTCAGATATTTTTGAGGATTTTCAGGTATGGTTTATGGCCTATGATGACTTTACACTATGTACATATACAAATGTGAATTGTGCTAAAGATATAGGGAACTAGATACGCTCATATGGTGAAGTTTTCTTTCTTGGAAAGAAACTTATTTTATGGATTAGCAAGGAACAATCATGTACTTCTTTATCTACTATTGAAGCTAAGTATATTGTTGCTACTACTAAGTGTACACAAGTTTTGTGGATGAAGCAAATGTTGAAGGATATAAGGGTAGATTGTTGTGAATCGGTAGTTATTCACTGTGATAACTCTACTGCTATTGACATATCAAAGAATCTGGTATTTCATTCTAAGACAAAGAACATTTCTATCAAGTATAATTATTTGAAGGAGAAGGTGGAAGCAAATGAAGTCAGAGTAGTTTATGTGAACACTAAAGAGCAGATTGTAGATATCTTCACTAAACCTTTGCCTAAGGAATCATTTGAATACTTCAGAGAAAGATTGGGAATTTATACCCCTCCAGTAGAGACTTGAGTGATGTTGATTGGCATCAGTCCCGCATGCATTATCAGGACTATAATTCATTCTGGATTGATGTGTTGGTGCTAATACTCAGGGGGAGTAGCCAGCTATGTGGTTCAGAGGATTTATGATTTTTCTTTGATGTTTATGTTAGATTTTTGGCATTGATGTCAAAGGGGGAGATATATTTATGTGAAAAAGAGAAAGATCAGAGCTTAAAAGAGATATTAGTCAAAGGGGGGGGAACAAAATTTTAGATTGGTTGTATCCCATTGGGGGAGTTTGGTTCAGGTCTATGGATGGTTAATTGGTAAAGAGATATTTATTTCAGAACTTTATTGTTATATCATTTTGGAAGATTATTGGATGTCTACCTTGGGGGGAGAATTATTTGGCATTTCTTGGCACTTGGGTGTTTTTCACATCTAGTGTTGCCATCAATGCCAAAGGGGGATATTGTTGGCAATTTTGAGGAATTGATTATGTGTTGCATTGATGTTTGTCATTGATGTCAACACTAGTTTTTTTGTTGTCTAGTGGGTTCTGGTAGATTGGTTGGATTATAATGTTGATATGGAGATCTTCTTCACTATGTTATGGCTTGTGGAATTAGTTTGGATTGGTTATTCATGTTCTCCTGATGTGTATCACATTCAGTTGGTTTGGGATTTGATTATCCAAAAGCTATCATTTGTTCTAGCAAGCCTTTTGGTTATCGGTAAGGGTTTTACCGAAAGAGCTTTGTTGAAGATATTTTGATGAATCTGATAAGTGGTTTTGGTGAGGCTTCTAGAAGTTTATCAAGATTTTGATGGTTATCTTGTTTATGTTTTAGTTGATTGGTGGTGTTGTAGTTAGCACCAAACCTATTCTATTCTATCTTATTATGTTAGGTTATGGACTGTTTTATGTAACTGTAACGTCATAAATTGTACGCACTTGCTAAAGCAGTACAATTTAACACCTAGTTTAGCACCCACCTTGGCGCAGTTGCATTTTACATTACATTTCCCCTTTAGCACTTAATTAATCAAATTAATTAGGTCTAAAGGTTCTATTTCATCATTTTCCACATCATAAAGTTGGGCCCTTTCATTAAAGCGTGCCCCTTTCATTTTATTCTTCCAATACATCACTTAATCAAAAACCCTAATTAGGCCCTATTCTGAGCTTGGGGGCTTGATTTCGGGGGTCAAAACATCTCGAAATCACCTATAACTTTGGGATTCTCTCTAAAATCATCATATCTGACGGCCCTGAAAATTTGGTGAAAAGTTGTTAGGACCGTGGCGCCCGGAGTGCACACGGTCCCAGACATTTTTCCCAAAATTTTAGGAGCGCGATCCAATCATAAAATAAAGCTTAACCCCAAGAAATTGGCGGGATATTCAATCTCTAGGTTGGCCAAAAGTTGGAATTAAGACCTAGGGTTTCATACATAAGAGCTCTCTTTCTTCATTTGAAGTGATCCCAATTTTTGTTTTCAGAAACCTCATAGGCAGCGAAAGAGCAGATCTTTGAAGACTTCAACAACATTCAACATCCCTCTATGAAGCATTTATCAATTCCATTCATCCATTTAGGGCTTGAAAGACATTGAAGAACAATAGGAGATTACCGACTGAAGATTGGCTTGTATTCCTCCCTTGGGGGTTGGGTATGATTTCATGTTGTTTTCATGTCTTTGCATAAGCTTCAATATCTCATTTATTCATGCTTTAGATCACTTTGCATCTTGATTTAGAGCATTTACATTATCATTGACAAGCAATTAGGGTTTACT
This sequence comes from Cryptomeria japonica, assembly GCF_030272615.1. Taxonomy (NCBI): domain Eukaryota; kingdom Viridiplantae; phylum Streptophyta; class Pinopsida; order Cupressales; family Cupressaceae; genus Cryptomeria; species Cryptomeria japonica. The sequence goes on along the minus strand of NC_081414.1, from coordinate 589,734,452 downwards.
TTCTAGGTTGCTCTAGTTTGCTTACTTGCATTTTAGATCTTGCACACACACAAGGTCTGCACACACATTACTTTTACAATACAACTTGGCTATTCATGGAGGTGGAAATCATCGAAGTGGGGGTTTGACTAAGGCAAAACCCTATATAGCCGCCCAAACACCTTTTTCAGATATAAGTGCAGGTTTCGGGACTCGGACGACGCCGCAGGTTACAGATCCGGGAAAAGCAGGTCGAGACAACACCCCACACCAAATTGCAGAGCAGAATACCAGGACAAGGGCGTGGGGCGCCCTGGTCCTGTCAGGACAGAGGCGTTGGGTGCCCTGGTCCCTGGGACAGAGGCGCTGGGCGCCCTGGTCCCTAGGACAGAGGCGCTGGGCGCCCTGGTCCTCCTGACAGACAGAATTTCAGACAGTTTTCCAGAGTGCAAAATAGCGGTTTCAGGTGCATTTTTAGGTGCAGAATTAGGACAATGGCGCCCACGCCACCGTCCCTAACATTTCCACTCGGATTTTGACTCTGGGTATGCATTTGCATTCTTGTCTTATCTTTGTATTTACAGCTTTCCATTGTTTAAGTTCAATTCTGCAATCTTGTTATTAGTTCATACTTGCATTTTAGGGTTAGGAATTGGACTTGCATAATCTTACCTTTCAATTACAACAAAGGAATAGAAACCCTAATAGGTATCCCATGGCTCTCTCTTTCACAAAAAGAAGTAGCCAATTGTGTGATACCTCTAGGCTCTTTCGTATTCCGTAATGTGTGACAAGAGGTAGGATTAGGACATGATAACCTAGTCTCGCTTTTTCCCTCACACAGTAACGTTTTGGTTGATGCTCCCGATGCATTACTGGTTGGATTTATTATTTGGTTTATGATGTTTTATTCTTAGGCCAACTTGGTTTATCATTGGTTTGTGGGATTATGTAGCATAATTATTGTATTATCTTCTAGGCGACCGACCTAATTGTTTAAGTCTCGGGTTGGTATAAATAGGATGTAAGATCTCTTTGTAGATCGTGGTATGTGGGCTATGGGATTATCTGTGTGTGAATAAAGTGTTAATCATATGAAGAGGTTTTGGTTGATCATAGGTGATTGAATTGGGTTTGTGTAAGAGGTTTAAGACCTTCGGTATTGAGCTTAGCTAGAACTGTACTCAGGCATAGCAGATGCTATTCTTGCAGTTCAATCTTCATTCTAGATTGTAGTCCTATATTTTATGTAGTTAGCGAGGCTTCTTTTGGGATGACCAGTGTGCTCTAGGTTGTTGGCCTTCCTGCATGTGCAAGCCCCTTATTGTAATATTTATTCATCTGATTAGTGGATAGATATTGTGGGTCTCCAATCCCACCATGGTTTTTCCTCATTGAGGTTTTCTACATTTAAGTCTGTGGTGTTATGGTGTTCATCTTCGTGGTTCCATCGTTACTTATTGTATAATTGAGGTAGTCGGATTATTCTTAGCTTTTGCAACACACAAGAACTATAAAGTATATCAAATGGACATTAAATGTACATTTCTGAATGGAGATCTTGAAGAAGAAGTTTACATTGAACAACCTAATGGATTTTCTTTGACAGATAATAAAGATATGGTTTGCAGGTTAAGGAAAGCTTTGTATGGGTTGAAGCAAGCTCCAAGAGCTTGGTATGCAAGATTGGATAAGTATCTTTTGAAGATTGGATTTTCTAAAGGTAATGCTGACAACAACTTATATTATAAAGTGATAAATGATGACATCTTGGTTATAGAAGTTTTTGGTGATGATATAAAGGAGGAGAATTTACATCTAAGGAATTTAATGCATTATGTGAAATGAATGGAATCAAAAGACAGCTATCAGCACCCCAGACACCACAACAGAATGGAGTTGTTGAAAGGAAAAACAGAACTATCTTGGATGCAGCAAGAAGTATGTTATCAGAAGCAAATCTACCACATGTGTATTGGAGAGAGGCAGTAAGTACAACGGTCTATACATTCAACAAAGTTCACATCAAAGGTGAAACTGGTAAGACCCCTCATGAACTATAGTTTGGTATTACTCCTACTCTTAAATATTTCAGAATATTTGGAAGTAAATTCTATATTAGAAGAGATGAGTATATTGGAAAATTTGATCCTAGAAGTGATGAAGGAATATTTATTGGTTATTCATCTAAGAGCAAGGTATATCGATGTTTTAACAAAAGATTGCAGAAAATTGTTGAAAGTACAAATGTGAAGATTGATAAATAATTCAGAGGAACTTCAAGGTACATAGACTCTGAACCGGCAATGGAGATTCTAACAAATGAACCTACATTGAACCCACCGGTACAGAATGAAGATCCATTTACACCCGTATCATCTGAAAATTCCACAGTAACTGAGGTACAATAGCAAACAAAGACACCCTGGTATGTAAGACTAAATCACTCTGAAGATCAGATAATTGGAAACGAGTATAAAGGAGTTATGAAAAGAAGAATATTGGCAAATGAAGAGGTATGTCTTATTTCTCAAATTGAACCATCATCAATTAATGAGGCATGTGAAGAAAAACACTGGATTAAAGCTATGGAAGAAGAATAAAGACAAATCTTGTTATCTTGTTGATGAAGGAGTGACTGATGATTTTGATGAGGATCCGACAGACAATGGATGGGTTTTTGTTGCTATAACAGAAGACCAACCGACACCTACTATTCAACCGATAGAGCATGCCCTGATAGCTAAAGTTGAAGTAAAGGATGAATGGATCATTGATTCAGGATGCTCACATCACATGACTGGAGATAAAAGTAAATTCTTGAACTTTCAAGAATATAATGGAGGCTTAGTGAGATTTGGAGATGATAAAGCTTGTCTGATCAAAGGTAAAGGTACAATATCTCTTGATGGTAAGCATAATACTGACAATGTCTAATATGTTGAAGGTTTAAAGAATAATATTTTGAGTGTTGGTCAATTAGTTGAAAAAGGATTTCAGTTACAATTCAAAAATGCAAAATGCAAAATCATGAATAGAACTGGTTTGGAAATTACAACTGGTAATCAAACTAGAGGTAATATCTTTCATTTGAATAATAGTGAAAAGACATGCTTGATTGCACATATTGATGAAAGTTGGCTATGGCATAAGAGACTCTGTCATGTAAATTTTGATTGCATGGTAAAAATCAGTACTACTAAGGCAGTTAGAGATTTACCTAAAATTGTCAACCTCACAATACAATATGTAAGGAATGTCAATTTGGAAAACAAGTTAGACCTACTTTTAAAATTATTCTAGAAAAATCAAATAATGCTCTTGACTTAATCCATACTGATTTATGTGGTCCAACTAGAACTATAAGTTTGCAAGGTGATAGATATTTCATGCTAATCATTGATGACTACTCTAGAATGTGTTGGGTTACTTTTCTCAGAGAAAAATCAGAAGCACTTTGAAAGTTCAATCTGTTCAAAGAAATTTGGGATGGAGAACTCTAAACTGGTAAGCATACCTATGACTACAAATGACAAATTATCACAAAAGGATGAATCTACACCTGTTAATCCGACTAGATACAAATCTATGATAGGAGGTTTACTGTATTTGACACAAAAAAGACCTGATATCATGAATGCAGTATGTATTGTTTTAAGATTTCAGAGTAATCCTAGAGAAAATCATGAATCAGTAGTAAAAAGGATTTTTTGGTACTTACAAGGCACTACAAATCTTGGATTATGCTATCCTAGAGATGAAAACTTTGAATTATGTGCATACATAGATGCAAATTGGGTAGGAGATGTGGATGATAGAAAAAGCACCATCGACAGAGCATTTTTTCTTGGAAGCAAATTAATTTCTTGGCTGAGTAAGAAACAAAGTTGTACATCCTTATCAACAGCTGAATCAGAATATGTTGCAGCAACAACTAACTGTACACAAGTATTATGGCTTAATCAAATGTTGAAGGATATAAAGGTAAAATGCAAGGAACCTATTACTATCTATTGTGATAACACTGCAACAATTGATATATCTAAGAATCTGGTACTACATTCTAAAACCAAACATGTTTCTATCAAATTGAATTTTCTAAGGGAGAATGTTGAAGCAAAAGAAATAAAACTGGTTTATGTGAATACTAAAGAACAGATTGCAGATATTTTCACTAAACCTCTGCCTAAGGAACCTTTTGAATATCTCAGAGATCAGCTTGGGGTCATACCCCCTCCGATAGAGACTTAGGAAGGTGATGTTTTTCATCAACCGACAAAATTAATAGAGAAATATTTTACTCCGGCTTTGATGAGGAAGCTACTTCTCAGGTGGAGTAGTTGGTATACTAAATTGGTTGGTATTTTGTATCTGAAATTTTTTTTTTTACTTTGGCATTTGATGTCAAAGGGGGAGAGATTGGTATGTAAAAACACAAGGAAAACACATGTCACTCTCAGGGGGAGAGATTGTTACTTTGAGAGAGATTATTTATATCTGAATTTTGATTTCTGGTTATGATCTCTTTTGGGAGATTGTTGGCTTTTGTTGGCTTTTGGTATTTGGAATTTCTATTTTGGCACTTTGATGGTTTTTCCATCTTGTGTTGCCATGAATGCCAAAGGGGGAGATTGTTGGTATTTTGGTGTGGTTTTGTCATTGATGTCAACACCTACTAAACTCTGGCACTTTGGAGGATCAACAACATTCACTGGCAAGCAAGTGACTTATGCACAGTCACCGGTATCTGGTACACCGATAGGATATAATGATCATCGGCACTTGGAATGGCTTGGAAAACACTTGGTTATGTCGAATACATCATTTGGACACTTTGTCTTTGAGATTTTTTTATTGACATATTCGTATTAGCATATTTGTTGTTACCGACAAATAGGTCCAGGTTATACACCAACAAGATTATCTTTTCCAGATTAGCATGGCACGCTATGGAGATGATTTATTATTGTTGTAAATGCATTAAGCTGACATGTTGTATCGGTTATTGCATCAAGCATTAATTTATTTGTAAATTTATTTTATTGTAATATCCTTTAGAGCCGACCTACTAAAATTGGTCCTAGGTTATGATATAAATGTAAGATCAAATGTGGAATGTGAAAAATAATTATGTGAAGGTATATGCAAGAATAAGAAAAGCTATACATGCAGACATCATTTAAAGGTGAAGAAAGGTTTTTGTGAAAGCATATCAGAACTACACCGGTATTGAATCCAACATATGAAGATGCTATTTTGAGTAGTACATCCTTATTGGATTTAACCATCCAATTGTAGTCACTGTGACTCCTATTTTGTGTTTGAGCAGTGAGCTCTGATAACTCAATGATGAACAGATAGTACCAAACTGGTACTGAGAGGGGGGGTGAACCAGTACAGACAAAAACACAATCTTAAACCGGTTTGTCAGCAGACACTGTGCTTTGACAGACAAACAGTAACACCAGTCTTAAACAGAGTACAACCGGAAAAACCCAGAATAACTGAGACAAGCATAAACCAATTGACACTTATCCTCTCATACAATCTAATGCTTCATTTCCATTTCATCCTAGTGCATAGACAGGTAATCTATCATCAAAAGATATATAAACAGCTAGATCAACATGTTTTATCTTTAGACACACATTACTCAAACCATCACAAGAATATCACCACACATGACACATATATTTTTCATGTGGAAACCCAACTGGGAAAAAACACGGTGGGGATGAATACCCACAAGCTTCTTTTTGAACTCTTTAGAAGTTCACTCTATTAGGAGCCTTATCCGGTTAAAGACTAATACAATAGGTTCTGTTAGGAACAGATCCTGTTAGGGATCACCCGGTTAAGGGATGGCTAGAATACTCGATTAAGGGTTAAAACCTGTTAAAGGTTACCTTGTTAGAGGATTTCAAGAACTCAATGGTTTGAGTCACCCTGTTAAAGGATTTACAGCAAGCCAGTTAAAGCTACCCTGTTAAGGGATTTCTCAACTGTTGAAGTGGTTAGAGATCAATAGGTATTACAATGATCTGGTAACAACACTCAATGCCAATGCAGATCCACTTTAGCTCCTCTTCACCTTTTGCACTTACACTCTGCAGGTATCACTTCTCTCTTCTGGTCTAGAAAGAATCACATATCTCTTCTCTTGGATACTCACACACAACTTTTGCCAACAACCTCAGAAAGAAACACAAAATTGACCTTATAGGAAACATATAGGTCAGTAGCATAAACCCTAAACCCTAAACCTATTAGGTTAATGAATTCAAATGGTTCAATCCTGACCATTGAGCATACTGCATTAAATGCAACAGTCTTGATCCAATCTCAAGATGTTCTCCATCATTCATTTTCCACCAATTTCATGGTGGCTGATAACCCATCACGCGATATCATCATTTACAAACTTTGCACATTCCTGAGGTAGATAGGAACAATCTCCTTCATGCAAGATCCTTCACGCGCACAAGACTGACGTGGCACCATGATCTGTTCTTCATTACAATGCTAACTCATCACACAAAGTCACCAATTGAGTCACACAGGCTTGAGGAACTTCAACCGGAAACCCTAAAGTTGAGACTACCAACTGGTAGTCATACAAAGCTTCCATGTGCTGGTTCCCATAACCACATGTCGGTTCCCATAACCACATGTCAGTTCACCTTAACAAACACACCGCTTCACTTTGGCACAAATGTCGGTTCAGAGTGTTATACTGGTTTTCTTCTCTTCATCATATTGACATCAATGACAACATACAATGTCATCATGTCCTCATACCAGTTCACATAATGCCAACAAGCTCTAGGCACTTGGCCTTTCTGCATGTGCAGACCCCATCTGTATGCACTTACTATCTGTAGTAGTATCATTTGATTGTGGGTAAGGTTTTCCACCGTGGTTTTTCCCCTTACAAGGTTTCCATGTACAAATATTGGTGTTATGTGTTGTGGATGACTTTGTCCTTTTGTTTCATGCATTAATCTTTACCGGTATTGCAATTAACTGATAAAATTGTCAACTGGTATACAAGACTGGTTTACAAGTATTAAGCATTAAGTTGATAAAATTGTTTTTGGTTTGAATTTATATTACAACTGATTCACCCCCCCCTCTCAGTTGTCTCCGTGACCTAACATTATGTTTACTAGTTGCTGAGTTGTTCTATTAATAAGGTTAAATTTCTCCATTCTAGTAGAACATTGATTCACTCCCCCCTATCAGTGTTCTTGGATCCCAACAATTGGTATCAGAGTTTGGTTCCTTGGAGTAAGTCTAACAGCTTAAGGAAAATCTTGTATCCAGAATCTATGGAGATAAGTTTAAGGAAGGAGCTTTAAGTAGCACTTGAAGACTATGATGCTAAAAGGTTGAGGAACATGAAGCTGCAAGATGAGTTTAGATCTATGAAGGAATTCAGTTTTACTCTGCAAGAGAGGTTATCATCCGCACAAGCTAAAAGAAAAGAATTTTATGATCAATTGCAAAACCAAGATGATGGAGAGAAGAATGCCCTTAAGGAATTATGTCAGACGTAAGCCAGGAGAATGGTGTCATGAAGAATGAGATGCATGCCCTAGCTATGAGGATGTCTAAGGAGATTAAAGACTGGAAGAAGATTGAAGAAAAATGTTCTATATCTCTGAAAGACAGATCTGAGGAATGCATTAGGTTGGCACATGAGAATGATATACTGAGAACTAAATTGGTGCAATCACATAACAATGAGCAAGAGTTGGAAAGAATGGTGACAGTCCAAGAGGAGATCTAGATGTTGCAAATGAGTACAAAGATAAGTTCAGGGTCAGTTCTACAAAGCTTGATGAATTACTGAAGGATCAAAGAGACATTGGAGACACTAGAGGTCTTGGATTTGAGCATGGAGAAATCTTCGGTACTACAAATCAAGAGAATCCACCAGACAACCAGAATCAGAGATCACCAATAAGGCAACCCAATGCACATAAATATAATGGTAGATGCTTTGTTTGCAATAAGCTTGGTCATAGAAAAAGTCAATGAAGGAATAGAGCAAATCAGAATAATAATTCAATTCTCGGTTAGTGTTCAAATTGAAAAAAGTATGGTCGTAGGACATAAGATTGTAGAATGAATGTGAGATGTCATGCATGTTGAAAGTTTGGACATATGGCTAATCAATGTAGGTTGAGGAATGGTCAAGGTTAAAATATGACAATTAAGAAGAACAATGTTACTTGTTATGCATGCAATAAAGTAGGACATATTGCTAAATTTTGTAGAAGCAAGAACCTACTAGCAGGAAGTGATAATCTGATAAGAAGGAAAAGTAGAAGGTTGATGATATTTGGAAGGAGGATGAGAAGAAGTGGGTTATGAAGTCTAAGGATCAAACGATAGAATAAAATGCCCCAGATGTTCATTTGGCTGAAGCATATACCCTGGTTACTCAACTGGTAGAACAAAGTGTTTATGCACCGGTAGAAAAACCATCTGGTAACTAAGGCATTAGCCTTATGGGAAGGCTAATTGATGATAGATCTTACATTACCCCTGATAATGGTCTGAAAGCTTGCATTAAACTTTGGAGAAGTTAGTTTGAAGGTTAACCGATGAAGATTTATTGGATCTTTGATCTAGTTTGTTTTACTGGTAAGTCACTTTATGAGTTATGGTTTGGTCATACATCTACAGTTAAGTACTCCAGAATCTTTGGTAGTGAATTGGTAGTTTGATTCTCAATGTGATGAAGGGATATTTCTTGGTTATTCTAATGAAAGAAAATCATATAGATGTTATAACAAAAGATTGCAGAGAATTGTGGAGAGTGTCAAACTCAAGGTGGATAAGCAGTACAAAGGTCAAATTGGAACTTATGAGAGCGAATCGGAAGTGGAAATGGTCATAACTAAACCAGTAACTCTTGTACCAGAACAAAATGTTGAACCAATTACTCCAACAATATCAAAAAATTCAACAGTTGCTGAAGATCAAAGTAGAAGATTCCTAGGTATGTAAGGTTGAATCACTCAAAAGGTCAGAAAATTGGACAAGAAGAAGATTGTTGGATGTCTTCCTTTGGGGGATACTTGTTTGGCATTTCTTGGCAGTTGGATGTTTTTCACATCTAGTGTTTTCATCAATGTGAAAGGTGGAGATTGTTGGCAATTTGGTGGAATTGATTATGTTTTGCATTGATGTTTGTCATTGATGTCAACACTAGTTGTTTTGTTGTCTATTGGGTTCCAATAGAGTGGTTGGATTATGATGTTGATTTGGAGACCTTCTCCAGTATGTTCTAGCTTGTGGAATTAATTTGGATTGGTTATTCATGTGCTCCTGATGTGTATTACATTCAGTTGGTTTGGGATTTGATAATCCAAAAGCTATCATTTGTTCTAGCAAGCCTTTTGGTTATTGGTAAGGGTTTTACCGAAAGAGATTTGTTAAAGATCTTTTGATGAATCTGATAAGTGGTGTTGGTGCGGCTTCTAGAAGGTTATCAGGATGTTGATGGTTATCTTGTTCATGTTCTAGTTGATCGGTGGTGTTTCAATTAGCACCGAGCCTATTCTATTCTATCTTATTTTGTTAGGTTATGGACCGATTTATGTAACGTGTTGGTTGATGCTCTTGATGCGTTACTAGTTGGATTTATTATTTGGTTTATGATGTTTCAGTATTAGGTCAACTTGGTTTATCATTGGTTCACAAGATTATGTAATAGAATTATTGTATTATCTTTTAGGTGCCCGACCTAATTGTTTAGGTTCCAAGTTGGTATAAATAGGATGTAAGATCTTTTTGTAGATCATGGTATTTGGGTTATGGGATTATCTGTGTGTGAATAAAGTTGTAATCATATGCAAAGGTTTTGGTCAATCATAGGTGATCGAATTGGGTTTGTGTAAGAGGTTTAAGACCTTCGATATTGAGCATAACTAGAATTGTACTCAAGCATAAGAGATGCTATTCTTGTAGTTCAATCTTCATCTGGATTGCAAACCGATGTTTTTTGTAGTCAGTGAGGCTCCTTTTGTGATGATTAGTGCACTCTAGGTTGTTGGCCTTCCTATAGGTTCAGGCCCCTTAATGTAATATTTAATCATCTAATTAGTGGATAGATATTGTGGGTCTCCAATCCCACCGTGGTTTTTCCTTATTGAGGTTTTCCATGTATAAATCTATGTTGTAATGGTGTTCATCTTTGTGGTTGCATTGTTACTTATTGTTATATAATTTTATGTTTACCGGTTGCTGAGTTGTTGTGTTAATGAGATTAAATTTATCCATTCCAGTAGAATACTGATTCACCGCCCCTCTCAGTGTTCTTGGATCCCAATAAATATATCACAAGAATCATTGGTATCACATCACAAAAAGGTGTATACATCAATAATCACTATCTGCTATTAGTGTGACCACTAGGATGTAGAGCAAAACTTTGTCTTGATGTGGAAAGTCTAGTTATACCAATTGATGTCCCCATGCTTGGGTCCCCAACAAGGGGATCTCTCCTAAGCAACCCTGTCACTCCTCGACTCTCAGACTGGTTCTACCTCAATCTCCTACTCATCTTTGAAAAACCAGGATTCCTTTGACCAACATGAACAACATTATAATATATCTGACGATAGTACTTTGTCTCCTGAGCTAAATGTTGTATGGCCTTGATGACCTCCCCAGACCTAGTCCTTGCAGATGTGTTCACCTATGTCTTTGTCAGGCTACATCTGTCTAGTACTGCATCTCTCCTTGTCATGAGAGAAACAATTTGTGCCTATGTCTGTGTCTTCATCTGAGTCATTTGTGTCTATAACACTGTCATTTGAGCCTGTAACTATGCTATTTGTGAGTCTCTCTCTGCCAGCCTGCCTTCCAACTATTGAACTTGACTCTCCAAGTTGGTAATCAATTTCTTCTACTGGTGAGAAGGCATCCTGATGATTATCCCCTGAGAGACCTCTGTTGGTACCTATGGTATCTGATCTCCCTATGTAACCTGTTGAACCTATCCTATGTGTCCAGATATCCTTCATCAAACCACCTTGGTCACCCAATCCATAGGTGACACTCTTATAGCTCTAGAACTACTAGCTCCTTATACATCTGCCAATACACCTCCATAATATCCCCCATCATCTCCCCCATAATCTCCTCCATCATGTCCTCCTCCATCATCTCCCCCATAATCTCCTCCATGTCCTCCATCATCTCCCTCATCTCCTCCATCATCTCTATCTCCCCTATCTCCTCTCCCTCCTCTCTCTCTCAATCATCTAGGAGCCTAACGTGGTGGTCTATCATCTCCATCATCAAACCCAGGTACTGCCTTATCCAAGGCAGACAATCTTGGAAATGAGTGTGTCAAAAGATACTGGTCATACTCTGTTGTAATGCCTGGATCAATAATATCATCCATGTAATCCCAATCTTGTCCTCTAAGGCTCTCATACTCAACATAGGCAGTATCATAAGAAATAGTTGGCCCCCAAGTAGCCACATCTTTTCACCTATGTGCATACAACATTGTCCCCTGTGGGAGCCCCTAGACTCTGCCATACTGATGTAGCATCTGTGTAATGATGAACCACTCAATGATATATGGAATAGAACCAATGAGGTACCATGAACATAAAAAAAATGTCATCTCATGTGCATCCTCTTCCCATCGCTCACAATCTCTATATGGTCGCCAAATCACACTGTCACAATCATCTAGCACTTGCCTCCAATACTCCAGTTTGCCTAGATTTTGTTGAACAACTGCAGCTGAGTAACCATACACATAAGACCTCCCTACTAAAAAATCTCTATCTCCTAGTGGATGTGTGACAAGCAAGTGCTCCCAATCCCATATCTGTAATAGGGTCACACCTGTTTATAACATGGTTGATCCCTGGTAAACTACTTGGTGCAAGTTGTAGTATAAGTGAGCTAACATACAGGATCCCCAAGAGAATCTAGTGCCCTGTGTAATCATCTGCTCCAGCAAGTGGCCCCACCCAACTAATAATCCCTTTGACTTGTAATCAAGACAAAGGAAACAACCAACAAAATGTGCTAGTACTGAATAAAGTGGAGCATAATCCAAATCGAGCATCTCCTACCAAGGGATATCATACCCACATATCTGCTCGTCATCAAAGATCCTCTTCAATACGTCTATCCCAACCTACTCATATAGGTCATAATGGATGATATGCCCAACCATAGGTATCCTAAGTATCTAGTAGACATCCTTGGGTGTCACTGTCATCTCGCCCTGAGGTAGATGAAAGGTATTATGTTAGTTGTGCCATCTCTCAGCCAACATAGTCAACAAACTCTGACTAATCATATACCAGGGCATATCGATCAAGTAATATAGCCATATCGGTGAATCAAATCCAAATCTACCTAGGTAAAATATTGTATCAAACTATAGGTCTTCGAGAAACATTCCTGACACTTAAGAGTACCTAAAGGCTCCTTTTATGATACCCAAATAAACATATCAATAACTTGATTTATCTATCTATCTATCATTCATTCTATCTGTCTATCTCACTCATGTGAGATTTCTATCAAATCTCTTTGAGACCCTCTCAGCGACTCTCATTTATCATGAGGTCATTATCAATTTTATCCTATCTAGCACAGAAATCGAGGTAATCAAAACTGATTATTATATAACCAATCAGAAGTCTCTAAATTACATTTCATCAATCTAGTTGTTGGTATTATGGATGTGTTGCATTATTTTTGTCATTGATGTCAACACTTAACCTTCTGGAGATCTATGGTTATGTTGAATTAGTACATTGTGTTCACTGACATGTTCAGTGACTTATGCACAGTCGCCAGTATATTATTCACTGACACTGAGGATGACATGTTATCATCTGGAGATCACTTGTTTACGTCAAAGACATGGTTGGATACTTTGTTTTGGTATTTTGGTTATTGGTCTAATCGGGTTGACATATTTGTTGTTACCAACAAATTGGTCTAGGTTATGGATCGGTATGCATTATCTATTCCAGATCAGCACAACATGTTATGGAGGTGATTTATTGATTGGATATTGTTGTAAATGTATTGAGCTAACATGATGCATCACATCTTGACTTATTTGTAATTGATTTAATTATAATATTCTTAGTGAGCCAACCTACACATTTGGTCTTAGGTTTTGGTATATATGTAAGATCTCATTTGTGAGATGATATATGATGGTATATGGTATGTAAGGTTATGGTATTGTAACATGGTATGTGTGAATATTGAAGATCATATGAGCAGACTATAGAGAAGGTTCAAGGAAGGTTTGAAGGTGATTATCAAATCTTAACCAATACTGAATCCAGCATTGGAGATGCTACTTTGAGCAGTACATTATCATTGGATTTAACCATCCAATTGTAGTCAGTGTGACTCCTATTTTGTGATTGAGTAGTGTGCTCTAGGCGGTTGGCCTTTTTGCATATGCAGACCCTATTTGTATACTCATACTATCTATAGTAGTATCATCTAATTCTGGGTAAGGTTTCCCACCATGGTTTTTCCCCTTATAGGGTTTCCACATTAAAATATCTGTGTTATGAGTTTTGCATTTTGTTTCTCTTTCTGTTTTATGCATTAAGTTTCACCGGTATTAATATTAACTGCTAATCTATCAACAGACATTAATTTTGGTTTACTGGTATTAAGTATCATGTTTGATTAAGTTATATTTGGGTTGAAATTAATAGACAACTAATTCACCCCCCCTCTCAGTTGCCTCCCAAGTCCTAATAATTGGTATCAGAGCTATGTCCTCTTTTTGCAGAAGTCTAACAGCTTGAGGAGATCCTATGGCAACAAACTTTTTCAAGAAGGATAGTCTGAAACTTGATGGAACTAACTATGGTATATGGAAGATCAGAATGGAGACACATCTGAATTGCATTGGAAGAGACATATGGGAAGTTAAAAAGAATGGCTATGTTGGTCCTACACCGAATCAACCTAATCCACTAACATTGGGTAAAGATCAAGAGAATGATTGCAAAGCAAGAGAAGCACTTTTGAGCGCATTGTCAGATCAGCAAATCATGGGATTATCAAACCGATCTACTACTAAAGCTATTTGGGATAAATTGGAGACATTGAATGAAGGAGATACCACTGTCAAAACTGCAAACCTGGAATGCTTTCAGGTCAGGTATGAAAATATGAAAATGGAAGAAGATGAAAGAATTTTTGCTTTTATGAAAAGGGTTAATGAAATTATTTTGGGAATACAATGTTGTGGAGGATCCTTAAGTGAAGATGAAATTGTTTCTAAAGTTTTAAGAGTTTTTTCATCGACATATAAAATGAAAGTAACTGCTATTAATGAGTTGTGATCAATGCCTAATACATCAGTATCTAGAGATACCTTGGTTGAAAAACTTTCAACATTTGAGCTTGAGGAATTTGGTCCTATTGCTACAATTAAGACAAATTTAGCTTTCAAAGAATCATCATTTGGAGCATCATCATCATTATCTGACAAATCTGATTGGAAAGCACTTTATGCAAAAGAACTTGAAGATATAAGGAGGGAAAATGAAGAACTGGAAGAACTTGAAGCACTATTTGCAAGGAAAATGCTTAAAGGTCCTATTGGAAGTAAGTATGAAGGTAAATCACCATTTAAATGTTTTAACTACAATAAAGTTAGTCATATGACATCTAGATGTCCTGATAGACATGCAAGATTGAGAGAGGAAGCTAAAAGAACATATAAGCCTAACCCTGAATATCAGAGATACAGATTTAAGAAGACCATAGATAAATCATGTTACTATGTTGATGAAGGAGTTACTGATGATTTTGATGAAGAACCGATAGACAATGGATGAGATTTTGTTGCAATAAAAGAAGATCAATTGGCACCTACTCTTCCACTGGTAAAGCAGGCCCTGGTAGCTAAAATTGAAGAAAAAGATGAATGGATTATAGATTTTAGATGTTCACATCATATGACTGGTGATAAAAGTAAATTCTTATCTTTTCAGGAATATAGTGGAGGTCCAGTAATATTTGGCGATGATAAAGCTTGTTTGATCAAAGGAAAAGGCACTATATCTTTTGATGGTAAGCACAATACTGACAATGTTTACTATGTTGAAGGTTTGATGCATAATATCTTAAGTGTTGGTAAACTAGTTGAAAAGGGATTTCAGTTACAATTCAAGAATGGTAAATGCAAAATCATGATTAGAACTGGATTGGAGATTGCAACCGGTAATCAGACTAGAGGTAATATCTTTCATTTGAATAACAATGAAAAGACTTGCTTGATTGCACATATTGATGAAAGTTGGTTATGGCTTAAAATACTTTGTCATTTGAATTTTGATTGCATTGTAAAGATCAGTTCAACTAAGGCTGTAAGGGATTTACCTAAGATTGTAAAACCTCATAACCTAGTATGTAGAGAATGTCAAATGGGAAAGCAAGTTAGAACAACTTTTAAGAGTATTTCTGAGAAATCCAATAATGTTCTTGATTTAATTCATACTGACTTGTGTGGTCCAGCAAGAACAAGAAGTCTACATGGAGATAGATACTTTATGGTAATTATTGATGATTATTCTAGAATGTGTTGGGTTACTTTTCTCAGGGAAAAATCAGAAGCTTTTGGAAAATTCAAGTTATTCAAGGCAATGGTAGAGAATGAAACTGGTAAGAAAATCAAATGTTTGAGATCAGATCAAGGAGGAGAATTTGATGAATAATGATGAACAACACATACCCCAACCGGTAATGAGAGGGGGGGGTGAATCAGTACAGGTAAAAACTCTCTTAACAACTTATCTAGCTAAAGCAAAACCAACTGGTTATCACTATTACTGAACTTAACCATGGCAATAGAGGTTAAACACAATAAGATACCAAACACCATAAATTGATAGGTCTGAATACTTCAAATACAATCAATAATGCAACATCAACTTCACCCATAAACATATGCATGTGGTATACTAAAAATACCATAACCTATTAACCTTGTATGCATAATCTTTCAACTAAATACTTCATAAACATCACATGAAAAATGCATAACACATAACACACAAATTTTTCACGTGGAAACCCAAATGGGAAAAACCACGGTCGGGATGAATACCCACAAGCTTGTTTTGAACTCTTTTGAAGTGTGCCCTGTTAGGAGCCTAGTCCAGTTAAAGACTTTACAAAAAGGTTCTACTAGGAACCGATCATGTTAGAGATCACCCAGTTAAGGGATGGCTATATATCCTGTTAAAGGTTGAAACCCTTTTAAAGGTTACCTCGCTAGAGGATTTAAAGAACTCAATGATCTTGAGTCACCTAGTTACAGGTTTTACAATAAGCCTGTTAAAGCTACCCAGTAAAGGGATTCTCCATCTATTGAAATGATTAGAAGACAATAGGAAAAACTACGATCTGATAACAACACTACATGACAAGGTAAACCCTTTTCATATCCTCTACTCTGCAATCACACTCTGTAGTTTCCCTCTTACTAGTCTAGCAAGTATCAAGTATCTCTTCACTCAGATACATACAGACAACATTTGCCAACAACTTTTCAATAACAAACATCATCGACCTTATAGAAAAAAGATAGGTTGGTAACATAAACCCTAAACCCTAAGCATCTTAGGTTTACAATGCAAGTGGTCCAATCTTGACCATCCAAACATATTGCATAGAGCATTACAATTTTAGACAGATCACAAGACAATCTGCATCGTTCATTCATCACCGCACATGGGAATGAGTAACCCATCACGCTCTCTTCTCATACCACTAAGAAGAATAATCATTCCCGAGGTAGACTTCAAACGCAGTTGATCTTCATGTGCCTCAATCCTTCACGCACACAAAGCTGACATGGCACCTCGTTCACATCTCTTAGCTAACTCTGTTGGCATATGCACACTCCAATGAGACATTGTAGGTGATTGAAGGTTTTGTCATTGATGGAAACCTTACAATCCTATGACACTAGCAAGGTAGTTCACCGACACTAGCAAGATCAGACTCTACACTGGCACTCACATCACCGGCACCGACAGTAAAAGGAAGCATATCAGCACAAAGGCCGATAGGAGTTTTTGTAAAATCATTGTAAGCCGACTTGGCAAGTTGTAAAATGACTCTTATATAAGAGAGATCATTGTAGAACATTTGTAAGTAAGGAAGAGGAATGTAATTAGGCGAAATAAGGCAGACCTATTATGCAAATTTTAGGATAAGGGTTTATGTTAGAAGTAGAGCAGAAACCAGTACTGGATCTGGCATTATAGATTCTATTTTGAAGCAGTACAAGACACTGGATTTATACAATCCATTTTGTAAGTCAGTGAGACTTCCCATTTTGTATTTGAGCAGTGAGCTCTAGGCAGTTGGCCTTCCTGCATGTGCAGGCCCCTCTTGTAGCAGTAATATTCTCTTATTGGCTAGTAAGTGAGTATTGTGGGTCACAAATCCCACTGAGGTTTTTCCCACACTGGGTTTCCTCATTAAATCCTTGTGTTATGGTGTGTTTTTCATGTGGTTGTATTTATCTCTGTTTATTGCATTACTTTCTGCTTATTGGTACACAGTATTAATATGCTCTACATGTTTTAAGTTAAGAAAATCTATTAACTGGTTAGATACTGATTCACCCCCCCCCCCCTCTCAGTATTTGTGGGAATCCTAACAAACTCATCACAAAGTATCATCGATTTATTGCACAATCTGGATCACCAAACTGATAACCATAGAGCTAAGACTACCAACCGGTAATCACACTTAGTGAAACCCCGACACTAGTTCACTGAATCTCCTCATGCCTCTTCATACCGGTTCACCAACTTCTTCCAATATGCATATTGGTTCACTTACACTTATTTGACATCAATGACAACATACATTATCATCATATCAACATGCCGGTTCATCATATGCCAATGATATCCAACAGAATTTACATCCGAGGAATTTAATACATTCTATGAAGTGAATGGAATCAAAAGACAATTATCAGCACCTCAGACACCTCAACAGAATGGAATTGTGGAAAGGAAGAATAGAACTATTTTGGATGCAGTTAGAAGCATGATATTGGAAGCAAATATACCTCATGTGTACTGGAAAGAAGCAGTGAATACAATGGTTTACACTTTCAACAGAGTTCACGTCAAAGGTGAAACCGGTAAGACCCCTTATGAACTATGGTTTGGTAATACTCCTACTCTTAAATATTTCAGAATATTTGGAAGCAAATGTTATATTAGGAGAGATGAGTATGTTGGTAAATCTGATCCTAGAAGTGATGAAGGAATATTTATTGGTTATTCATCTAAGAGGAAGGCATATAGATGTTTTAATAGAAGATTGTAGAAGATCATTGAGAGTGCTAATGTGAAGATAGATGAATACTTTAGAGGAAATTCAAGGTCTGTAGATTCTCAACCTATAGTTGAGATGATCTTAAATGAACCAATACAGAGTGCACCGGTATAAAATGTGAATCCAGTCACACCGGCATCATCAGAGAATTCCACAGTGACTAAAGAACATCAACAAGTGAACAAACCCACATATGTAAGACTGAATCACTCTGAAAGTCGGATAATTGGGAATAAGTATCAAGGTGTTATGACAAGAGGAAGATTGGCAAATGAAGAGGTATGCTTAATTTTTGAAATTGAACCAGCATCTGTTATTGAGGCGTGTGAAGATAAATTTTGGATAAAATCTATGGAAGATGAATTAGAACAAATTGAAAAGAATAATAAATGGACATTAGTTCCGCGGCCTAAAGACACAAATGAAATTGGAACTAAATGAGTATTTAGAAATAAACTTAATGAAGATGGTAAGGTAATCAGAAACAAAGCAAGATTAGTGTGTAAAGGATATTCACAGAAAGAAGAAATTGACTACAATGAAACCTTTACACCGGTAGCTAGAATTGAGGCAGTCAAATTATTTCTTGCATTTGCAGCACATAAGAACTATAAAGTATATCAAATGGATGTAAAATGTGCATTTCTGAATGGTGATCTTGAAGAGGAAGTTTACATTGAACAACTTGATGGATTTTAATTGATAAATAATGAATATATGGTTTGCAGATTAAGGAAAGCTTTGTATGGATTGAAGCAAGCTCCTAGAACTTGGTATGCTAGATTGGACAATATCTTTTGAAGCTTGGTTACACTAAAGGTAATGCTAAAAACAAATTATATTTCAAAGTTGCAGGAAGAATTTGAAATGTCTATGATTGGGGAGATACAATTCTTTTTAATATTGCAGATTTCACAGACTGATAAAGGTTTATTCATATGTCAAACAAAATACTTGAAGGAACTACTGAAGAAATTTGGTATGGAAAACTCTAAACCGGTAAGTACTCCTATGACTACAACTAATAAATTGACATTGAAGGATGATTCAGCTCCTGTTAATTCGACAAGATACAAATCTATGATTGGAGGTTTACTGTATTTGACACAAACAAGACCTGATATAATGAATGCAGTATGGATTGTTTCAATATTTTAGAGTAATCCTAAAGAAAATCATGAATCAGCAGTGAAAAGGATTTTCCAGTATCTACAAGGTACAACAAATCTTGGCTTATGGTATCCTAAAGATAAAAATTTTGATTTATGTGCATACACTGATGCAAATTGGGTAGGAGATGTAGATGACAGAAAGAGCACCACTGGTGGAGCATTCTTTCTTAGTAGCAAATTGATTTCATGGTTAAGCAAGAAACAGAGTTGTACATCATTATCAATAGCAAAATCAAAATATATATTGCAGCAACTAATTGTACTTAGGTATTATGGATTAAGCAAATGTTGAAGGAAAATAAAGGTAAAATGAAAAGAACCTATAATCATTTATTGTGACAATTCAACAATAATTGATATATCAAAGAATCTAGTATTTCACTCTAAGATTAAACATGTTTCTATCAAATATAATTTTCTGAAAGAGAATGTTGAAGCAAAAGAAGTGAGATTGGTTTATGTGAATTCTTAAGAGCAGATTGAAGATATCTTTACTAAACCTTTGCCTAAGGAAACTTTTGAATATCTCAGAGAGAAGCTTGGGGTAATACCCTCACCGGTAGAGACTTAGAAAGTTGAAGATTGGAATCAAACCGACAGAAACTAACAGAGAAACCTTTTTCTGGCTTTGATGGAGGAGAGCTACTTCTCAAGGGGAGTAGTTGGTTATAACAATTGGTAATTGTAATTGGTTATAGGAGTTGGTTGTGTGTTCTGGTATTTGTATTGCTTTGACATTTGATGTCAAAGGGGGAGAGATATCTATGAAAAACATTATCCTTGGGGAGAGATTATTCATTGGGGGAGAGATATTTACTCTCTGCATTTTGGTATTGATCTATTTTGGAGATTGTTGGTTTTTTGTTTTTATGGCATTCTATTTTGGCACTTAGATGTTTTCCATCTAGTGTTGCCATCAATGCCAAAGGGGGAGATTGTTGGTATTATGGATGTGTTGCATTAGTTTTTTAATTGATGTCAACACTTATCCTTCTGGAGATCTATGGTTATGTTGAATTGACATATTATGTTCACCAGCATGTTCAGTGACTTATGCACAGTCACCAGTATATTGTTCACCGACACTGAGGATGACTTGTTATCATTTGGAGATCACTTGTTTATGTCAAAGACATGGTTTGGATACTTGGTTTTGGTATTTTGGTTATTGGTCTAATCGGGTTAACATATTTGATGTTACCGACAAATTGGTCTAGGTTATGGACCAGTATGCATTATCTATTCCAAATCAGCATGACACGTTATGGAGATGATTTATTGATTGGATATTGTTGTAAATGTATTGAGTTGACATGATGCATCACATCTTGACTTATTTGTAATTGATTTAATTATAATATTCTTAGTGATCCGACCTACACATTTGGTCTTAGGTTTTGGTATATATGTAAGATCTCATTTGTGAGATGATATGTGATGGTATATGGTATGTAAGGTTATGGTATTGTAACATGGTATGTGCGAATATTAAAGATCATATGAGCATACCATAGAGAAGAATCAAGGAAGGTTAAAAGGTGATTATCAGAGATTAAATTGGTACTGAATCCAACATTGGAGATGCTACTTTGAGCAGTACATTATCATTGGATTTAACCATCCAATTGTAGTTAGTGTGACTCCTATTTTGTGATTGAGTAGTGTTCTCTAGGCGATTGGCCTTTCTGCATGCGCAAACCCCATTTATATACTCATACTATCTGCAATAGTATCATTTGATTGTGGGTAAGGTTTCCCACCGTGGTTTTTCCCCTTACAGGGTTTCCACATTAAAATCTTTGTGTTATGAGTTGTGAATGTTGTTTCTCTTTCCATTTATGCATTAAGTTTCACCGGTATTAATATTAACTACTAATCTGTCAACTGACATTAAGTTTGGTTTACTGGTATTAAGTATCATGTTTGATTAAGTTATATTTGGGTTGAAATTAATAGACAATTGATTCAACCCCCCCTCTCAGTTGCCTCCCGGGCCCTAACAATAGTATCAAATTGCTAATCAAGCTAATAAAAAATCCAATGTTAAATGTCTTCGTCAATATCTATCCAGGTGCTTAAATCATCGATCTAAAAATCAATCATTTTGTTTTTATCAAAAAAAATTCAGTAGGGGGGAGGGGGTTTCTGTGTGGTAATATCGTCAATCCAAAAATCAATCATTTTGTTTTTATGAAAAAAAATTCAGTAGGGGGGGTTTTTGTGTGCTAATATCGTCGATCTAAAAAATCAATCATTTTTTTTTCAAAATTTTAGCAGGAGGGGGATTATTTTGTGCTTTTGGGGTTGGGATCTGGAGCTGACGCTCATGGTGCCAGAGCCGACACCCATGACGTTGGTGACAGCTTTCGTGGTGCCACCATCGATGCCCATGACATCGAGGACGACGTCCATGACACCGGGGATGACATCCATGATGCTGAGAATGGCATCCATGTGGTTACTGTCAGCATCCATGACGTCGATGATGACATCCATGGGGCCATTGTCGGTACCCGTGACACTAGCAACGACATCCATGGGGTCGCCGATGACGACGCCCATGATGTCAATGATGGTACCAGTGGGGTTGTCATTGGTGCCTGTGACGTCAAAGACGACGCCCATGGGGCCGCTAAAGGCACCAGTGGCGTTGGAGGTGGCGCCTTTAAAAAACAAGAAATTTAAATTATTTTTTTTCAAAAATAATCCAAAATAAAAGAATTTAAAACCCCCCAAAAAATCAATCTAAAACAATCAAAAGCCCCCTAAATGCTAGTACCAAATCCAAAACCGCCCAAAACCCATTTTGCAAAATTAAAAACCCAGAAAAATAAGCTAAACATTTCAAACACCTATTTGCTAAAAACAACTAAATCATTCAAAAACATTAATTTAAAATTCTACTAAAATCAACAAAAACATACACAAAGGGTTTTCTCGAAGTACGTACCAGTGGACCATAGGACGCTGATATCGCTGCACTCTCTCGAATTGATGCTCCTGACACAAAATCACCATCTTGGCTCTAGAGATTTGCTTCCAAACTTTCAAAATGCACAACTGAAAAAGAATGGTGAAATGGGGTTCACTTTTTTTTCTTTAAAAGGGGCATAATGGCATTTAAGTGGGATGTTTTTATCCCATTTAATTTACAAACCTCTTTTAATCACTTTTTAATCAATTCAATCAAAACTGGCAACACTGTGGCAAAAATTTAAAATCTTTTATCGGGAGATCAATAGAAAAATTTAAAAATTCTCTAAAAATCCAAAAATCATTAAAAATTTCAAAAATCGTAAAAAATCTTAAAAATTCATTTATTTTTTATTTATCTCCCAAGGGGACATCCTCACATCCATTATCTATCAGTCAATGTCTGGGGCATCATATCTAACCAAATCAAGAACAACGAGCAATTTTTCTTTGAATCGACATGTTATCACACATCGTTTCAAAGAGGGGCAAAATGTATACACTAAAAATCGGTCTGGCAAATCAAATTAATTAAAAAAATTTAATTAATGACCCTTTATTCTTCTACTATATAAATGAATTAAATAATTTGTTTATAGGGTTCATTTTCTTAATTCATCCCACCAAAACCAATTTCTTCTATTTCCTAATTAAATAAATGAATTTGGTTAATTTGTTTATTTAATTATTCCCTCCCCATTAAATTTGAATTTTAAATTCAAATTTAAGCATATGTGTCCTAACTCCTAACCACTCCCTAACCTAACCTTCTTCTAACCAACCCCTAGCCTAACCATAGGTTAACTAATCCTATCCTCTCCAACTTCTTTTCTTGACCATTTTTGGAGTGTCCACCCTCTCTTGGAGACACGTGGCACTTATGCCACATGTCTCCCATCTCCATGCCACTTGCCCCTTTGTTGGCATATGGTTGGAGATTCTTCGCCACTTGTCTCCTTAGGAAGGACAAGTGTCCATCTCCTCAACCTCCTTCCAAATTCTTCAATCTCGACTGTCGATTTATCCAGACTGAATCTGCACTGTTGATTCTTTCCACCTCACCTCTAGTCATGAAAATCTTATTAATACTCCCTCTTTTGGCTATGAGAGGAACCTTAGTATCATTACCAGCATTTTGCCAACATTTTATCAGCATTTTCAGCAATCATAGCATAGTTATCATAACATTAGAGTAGCATAGTATCATTGTAATAATGGCTTTCATGATAGTATAATCATCATAATGTAGATTTGCATGAAAATAGATTAGATTTTTGCAACTTATCTTGTATATCAATTCGTATTTCTTGGGTTGTCACTTTGTCAAAAATCATACATCTAAGAGCCACCAAATGAACTAGCAAAGTCCTCAAGACTAGGGAGCGATGAGACGGCATTAGGGAGTGTTTTAATTGTTTCCTTTCATTTTCCTCAATTTAATGTTTCATTGAGTATGTGTGATTTAAATGCGTTTAATGGATAAATCACAATAATTTTGCACTTCGTACCATTTTCTATAATTCTAACCTTGAACCAATTTCATGAAAAGTTAGGTTTCCCTTGGCTTGGTTCTATGAGGGTGGTCCGCTTGGTGAGCTATAAGTCTTTAAACTTTGTTGGAGGATAATTGTATATTGGTGGCATTTTTTTTTCATTGATTTCAACTGGTATAAGGTGGCAACCGATATGGGAGATGTATGTGCAGTATTGTAATTGATGCATACTGGAAGTGGTGTCTTTGTTGTCAACTAGCTTAGCAGGTCACTGGTAAGGAAGAGAGTGTCATCCAACATAATGATGATTGGATTCACCAATACACAAGTTAGTGTTGACTTGTGTTAAATACATGGACTGAAGACCGGTATGGTATAACAACCAGTAAGTGATTTCCTGGCACTGCATTATCATCAACCAACAAGTGAGCTAACAGGGTGAACTAGCAAGTGGATCTGTAGGGTGAGATAATGTAGAAGTGCCAGCTAGTATGATGTTTGGATGTGAAACAACAAGACTCCCACCAGATAAAGATGCATTCACTAAATGAAGAGATGACTGACAGTGAGTGTGCCCAACTAGATCATATGTGCATGTTTGAATATATGCCTGCTCAAACAAGGAAGCCATATTGGTGCAATTTCGGTTGTAGATAACAAGGATCCGCTCTCACCGGTTGGTGGAGCTTATCTCCTATTATGAATGGAATGCATCATAGTCCTCGGAGATAAGATAGAAGAGTATAAGACAGGTGATTGAAGGCTCACATCGGATCAACCAGTGAAACACTAAGTTGCCTTAGGTACATGAGATCAAGGATGTGTACTGGATCTATAAGGGAAGACATGATGAGTTGTCGATACAAAGAAGGAAGGATATGTTTGTCACTTTGAAAAAATAGTTAATGGGAGAACCCATCTAGTGATGAAGAAGGCAAGTTGGAGCAGTTGCAGACAGAGAGAGAAACTGGATTGAAGATGGAGAAAGGTGTTGCCACAGATGCTGACAGAAGGAGATTGTTGAAGGTTGATGACATGGTGTCATCAAGGTGGTTACTGGTAAGTATGTCCACTGATAAAGCTAACAAGGTGAAAAAGTGAAAGGCTCCCATGTGTTGAAGATGTGCATGAGGTAGGTTGGCAAGTGTGTTGACCGGTTTAGGTGTTCCACTGGAAGAGAAGAAAAGTGTAAGTTTGAAGATAGATCGGTTAGGGTATAACCAATAGGGTTTGTGAACCAGTAGCTGAACTCAGTTGTGTGCTATTAGTTAGTGACCAAGTCAGACCGACATAGTGAGCCAAGGTGGATGCCGACAAAGATGCCATGTGAAGGTGAAGTGACATGCATGCACAGGTCAGTGTGGTGTGTTGATGAGGTTGTTGGCGATTGGTCCAAAATTTAAGGGCGACTGCAAAGCTCGATGAATGATGGCAAAGGAATGGGGCTTGAGATCAAGGAAAGAGCAGAGATCTAGTACAAACTATTCTTGCAAATCAAAGTGGGTGAAGGAAACCGCATCACGCATGTGATTGACCAGACACAAGGCCGAAAAACATGCTACAGATAACTAAAGATAGAATACGTACGTTGAAAGATAAAGAATATGGCGATGATGATTGATGAGCTATAAGTCATCAATCAAGGACATGAATTCTGATTGGATATGATGTGCCACGATGATTAGAGATCGGATTGGATGCAGAGTTAGTGCATGACAGAAACCCTAGTGTGCTAATGTTCAAAATCATATTTAGGTAGGAAATTATGGTTATAAGTATGTGAACAAAAGATGTAAATGATGCTTCTACATAAGAGAGTGAAGCCAGTGAAGAGATCTAATCAGTAAAGTGCTCAATGACAATCAGAGAAGAGACTGAGTGTGAGAGAGAGAACTGGTTAGAAGATTCCAACCAGCAAGAGTGAGGTAACCAGTAGTTTGCCATTAAGTCTGATAGAGGAGTGCACCGATGGTGATTGAACCGGCCAAGAAGAGCCAGATAAGATTGTAGAAAAGAGAAGATCACAATGAGGGTCAGTGAGAGAACTAGTAAGATGAGAACTGGTAGTAATCAGATAGCAGACAACTTACTAAGTGAAGAAGACTGGTGGTGGTTAGCAGCAATGTGATAGAAGAGAACCAACAAAGAATAAGCAGAGGCTAAACTGGTAAGGTTTTAGAAGAAGATAAGGTTGCAATAGAGAGGTGAGAAGAGAATTGGAAGAGAATTGCAGAGAGGAGAACTAGTGGAGAGACTTGCATGAGAGTTACAAACTTCTTTTGTAACAAGAAGATTACTTTCGTATTTAATATATGATCTTGTAATCATTGAGTTGGAGCTCAGTGTAGGGTTTGGTGCTCCTTGGGTTGGTGCCCTAAAATCAAGGGTTGGTACTCCTTGGGTTGATGCCCTAAAGTAGGAGTGGTACTCCTTGGGTTGGTGACCTAAACATTGTAACTGAGTGTTTCATTGTGAGGCTGGATTGGAGTAGTAGTCTCCAACAACATTTCTCACCGAGGTTTTTCCCATCTTGGGCTTTCCTCGTACATCTGATGTTATGAGATGTCCCTTTTATGTTTGGTTTCATTTGTATCATTCTCCCATCTAACCTATATGTCTACTTTATGTTAGATCAGTTAACTAGTATATAGATGAGATAGAAAAGGGTTGTTTGGAAATCACTGATTCAACCCCCCTCTTAGTGGCATCTTGTGTTCAACAATTGGTATCGAATCCTAGGTTCCTGGTTGATAAGATTTCTCCAGCTTGGTTAGATTCAAGTATTTGACCATAATGGTTTGTTTAGTGTTAATCCCTACACCAGTTTTTGATGGTTCAAATTATTCTATTTGGAGTTGTAGGATAGAATTCTACCTATCCTCATTAGGGTTTGATGTGTGGATGTCAGTTGTTAATTGTTGCCCTAGTCAAGGCAGTCTTCCCACCAATTCAGAAGTAGAAAGAAGATATTGGTGCAATGATGTAGCAATGAAGGCTATATTATGTGGGCTCACAGATGATATCTCCTCACAAGTGGATAGATGTAGATCGACAAAAAGCCTATGGGATAGATTGAAGAAACATTATGGCAATGAACCTTGTACTACAGAACTGGTTTGTGAGAGCAAGAAAAGAAATGGATGACATAGGTTTGCAGATGAAGATAGATCAGTGAGAAACAACATCAACAATTATGAAGAAGGAACCCACCTCTTCATGGCTCAAGAGTCAGATGATGAGAAGCACACATCTATGAGTGATCATGCAAACCATTTGTATCGACAAGATGTGTTTGGTAGTGATAGTGAAGATGAAGAAGAAGAAGAAAAAGTTGATCTTGAAGGAGAACTTGTAAGTGCACTCGAAGAACTTAGTAGAGTGAGGAATGAATACAAGTTGTTTAAGAATATTGTAGTTGTAGAATAAAAAAGGTTGATCAGATGCCTTGAAGAATCTGAGAAATGTATCTCAGAGTTGAAGAACCAACAAGGTGACACCAAGGAATGCAAATGTAAAGATCTGGCATCTGAGCTAGAGGCCAAGGATAAAAAGTATTAGCAACTAGAAGGAGAAATGGAGAATCTCCTAAATGACTTGGACAAGTGTCAGGACGAGCTCAAGGTAAGATTCTGATTTGATGGTAGCAGTGATGCCTTGGATAAAATGATAAAGAAACAAAAGTATTCCAAGGATACGAGAGGCTTAGGTTGTGGTGTCGGTGAATGCTCCACTAGCAAGAATGTCCCCCACAATGAAATTTTGCTTGTATCCTCTAATAGAGATAACAAGGGACAGATCTTCACAGTCTGAAATTCTCCTTGGAAGAAGGTTGATCTAACCACAATCGGTGAAGACATGGAGTCAAGGATGAAGACCAGTGTTGTAAGAAGGAGAAACAATACAGATCCCAAAGGAAAAGGGAAGATGGGAAAAGGCAGCTTCACCAGAAGCAAGAACAAAAGAAGACATCATAGAATACCTCCTACCGGTAGAAGACAAGGAAATGCTACCACCCACAAGACAAAGTAAGTGTGAGAAAAGAAGGGATCAGACGAAAGAACTACAGAAACTCAACATCCCAGGATCTAGCCCCAAAGAAGAAGAAATGGAGATACTAAACTGGTAAGATCTCCTCATGCATGGAAAAACAAATTTGTAGGTCACAAGCCCCCTTTCTCTGGTTATTGATTTGCATGCAAAGAATATGGCCATAGGGTAGATGGATGTCAAATGAAGTCTAGGAATAGACAATTTTCTCTTCCTAAAGACAATATTGTTGTTTGTCGAAGGTGTAATGGTTTTGGCCATAAAAGTCATGATTGCATAAGGATGAACATGCAGTCATATGGCAACCGGTATAGAAGCTATGCTCAATATGAAAATGGGTTTAGAGCATATGAGAGACAAAATGTTGCATGGAACAAAGGGAGAAGATATTTTTCTCCTGCAAGATCAAGTGGTCCACTGGTTCCAGTAACTAGATACAATAGCATGACCAGAAGAAGATGGTCTAACTAGTTTAATAGAAGGTCCTCCAATCATGCAAGTGGCATGAACTTATTTTTCTTCTTCAGCAATGCTTCCAGTCATGATGCAGAATTTGGAAGAGCAAGGACCAATCAGAAAAAGAAGGTAAGACCCGCTCCCAAGACTAAAAATGGGAAGAAGAATGAGACCAAGTAGGTTTGGAGGAAGAAGGAAGAGAATAGGACCATGGACTGACACTATGAATTCAATGTACATGTGATATCTCCTAAGGCTTAAACGAGATGCAGTACCTCGAGGGGAGTAACATATTGATCAGATCATTCACCCCCATGCTTGATAAGGACAAAGGAGAAGAAGAGTTGTTGTTGGTAAGAAAGAAGAAAATGAGATGGCATGGGTGTGTAAGTGTCTACCTTGGCTACACACGTAAAGATGAGAGATGGATCAATTTTGCATGTGTCGATGGGTGGCAAATTTGCAATTGGGATCAAAAGCTAATTGACACAAGAAGACAAGATTTAGATGAAGGTGCTCTAGTAGAGATCATGGACTGGTGCAGGAAACCAGTATGTTTAGTATGTTACTGGTATGTATACTAACCGATATTTGCAGGTTATGTAAGACAATGAGGTCCAGGATCATTGCTATAACTTTGGTAGCATGGATTGAGGTGTTTTTGTCTTAGGTCATATTGAAGAAGTCCTGAATGATATATGTTGGCCTAGTAGTTGATCTTATATGCATGCATACTTTGTGGGCTAACTGGTATGATATGTGGCATGATAGTGATATTGTATGGCATTGTGTGTACCTAGGATCATGTCATATGTTGTGGTGTAAATTGTGGAGATGATAGATCATCAAATTGATCTTATATGCACAACTCAAATGGTATAACGAGTAGGTTGGCTCCGGTTTAGAACCTAACAGACAAATACAGACCTAAGGTGTATGACTCAGGGGGAGTTGACAACCATGTTTTCTAACTTGTATCAGACTTGCTAGACATAGAGGTTGTGCAAGTGTCTATGGTTGTATTTGTATGATTGAGACCTTGGGATGTACTCATCAGTCTGGGGTTGTGATATGTTTCAATGTCTATCCAACTGAAATCACAACTGGACCACCGGGAGTATTGCTTGCAAAGAAGGAAAGTTACCTGCACAGGAGAACATGCATTTGGTATCAAAAGAGATACAATTGGTGTCAGTGTTAGCTCAAAAACTTGGTATCAACAATTTGGGGTCAGAATGGCTTCTGCTTATCAAGGGGAGATGATGCAGTCTAATCAACATGTATGTTGTGCTCACTGACACATGTGCCTTCAATTGGTTTCAGACTTGTATATGCAAAAGGTTTTTGATTTTTATATACATTTGGTTGCTAAGAAATTGGTGTCAGTTGGAAGTTGAGCCTTCCATATTAAGTGTTGTGAATTGAGAGGATGCAACGTATGATGGTCAAAGGAGAAGAAGCACCCAGGAGAGAAAAAGGGGAGAGAAAACTCTGTCAGTGCCCACTAGACAAGGAGGAGAGAAACCCTGACAATGCCCTTTTCCATTGTTGTCAAAGGGGGAGAGATACTTTGTAGTATGTTGCATACTACATGTGTGAGAATCCATGGAACACACAAAGGGGGAGAACAAGAACCTATAGAATGTCGAATACTACATGTGTTGACATCAATACCAAAGGGGGAGATTGTTGGCATTGTGTTGTCATTGATGCCAACCCGTATAGGGTGGCAATCGGTATGGGAGATGTATGTGTTGTATTTCCATTCATGCATACTAGAACTTGTGTCTTTGTTTTCAACTAGCTTAGCAAGTCACTGGTAAGAAAGAGACTGTCATCTAGCATAATGATCATTGGAGTCGTCGGTACACTAGTGTTGACTTTTGTTGAAGACATGGGCTGAAGATCAGTATGGTATAACAACTAGTAAGTGATTTTTTAGCAATGCATTGTTGTCAACTGACAAGTGAGATAGCACGGTGAACTAGCAAGTGGTTCTGCAAGGTGAGCTAATGCAGAAGTGCCAACCGGTATGATATTTGGATGTAAAATAGTAGGACTCTCACTAGATAAAGATGCATTCACCAAATGAAGAGATGACTGATAGTGAGTGTGCCCAACTAGATCATATCTACATGTTTGAATATATGCCTACTCAAACAAGGAAGCCATATTGGTGCAATGTCAGTTGCAGATGACAAGGATCCACTCCCATTGATTAGTGGAGCTTATCTCCTATTATACATGGAATGCATCATAGTCCTCTGAGATAAGACAAAAAAGTAGAAGGAAGGTGATTGAAGGCTCACACCGGATCAACTGGTGAAAGACTAAGATGCCTTAGTTACATGAGATCAGGGATGTGTTCTGTATCTGCAAGGGAAGACATGGTGAGTTGCTGATATAGAGAAGGAAGGATATGTTTGTAACTTTGATAGCCTAGTTAATAGGAGAATTGGTCTAGTGATATAGAAGACAAGATGGAGTAGTTACAAATAGAGAGAGCAAACACAATGAAGATGGAGAAAGGTGTTGCCACAGATGCAGATAGAAGGAGATTGTTGAAGGTTGATGACATGGTGTCATCAAGGTGGTTACCAGTAAGTATGTCCACCGGTAAAACTGACAAGGTGCAAAAGTGAAAGGCTCCTATTTGTTGAAGATGTGCATGAGGTAGGTTGGAAAGTGTGCTGACTGATTTAGGTGTTCCACGAGAAGAGAAGAAAAGTTCAAGGTTGAAGACAAATTGGTTAGGGTATAACTGATAGGGTTTGTCAACTAGTAGATGAACCTGGTTGTGTGCTATTGGTTGGTGACCAAGTCAAATTGGCATAGTAAGCCAAGGTGGATGCCGACAAAGGTTCCTTGTGAAGGTGAAGTGGCATGCATGCACAAGTCAGTGTGGTGTGTCAATGAGGTTGTTGGCAGTTGGTCCAACATTTAAGGGTGATTGTAAAGCTAAAGGAATGATGGAAAATGATTGTGGCTCGAGATCAAGGAAACATCAGAGATCCAGTATAGGCTGATCTTGTAGATCAAAGTGGGTGAAGGAAACTGCATCACATACGTGATTGACCAGGCACAAGGCTAAAAAACATGCTACAAATGGCTAAAGATAGAAGATGTATGTTGAAAGGTAAAGAGTATGGTGATGTTGATTGATGAGTTGTAAGTCATCAATCAAGGACATGAGATTTGATTGGATATGATGTGCCATGATGATCAAAGATTAAATTGCATGCAAATTCAGTGCATGGCAAAAACCCTAGCGTGCCAATGTTCAAACTCACGTTTAGGCAAGAAAGTTTGGTTATAAGTATGTGAAAAATTGATGTAAATGATGTTGTTGAATTAGAGAGTGAAGCCAATGAAGAGATTTGATCAGTCAAGTCATCAACAACAATTGGAGAAGAGACTTGAGTGTGAGAGAGAGAACCAGTTAGAAGAATTCAACCGGAAAGAGTGAGGTAATCTGTAGTCTTCCATTAAGTTTGATAGAGGAGTGCACCAGTGGTGATTGAATTGGCTAAGAAGAGCCAGAGAAGATTACAGAAAATAGAAGACCACAGTGAGAGTTAGTGAGAGAACCGATAAACTGAGAACCGCCAGTAATCAGATAGAAGACAACTGACTGAGTGAAGAAGACTGATGGTGGTTAGGAGTAGTGTGATAGAAGAGAACCAACAAAGAGAAGAGTATCAACAAAGAAGAAGCAGAGGCTAAACTGGTAAGGTTGTAGCAGAAGATAAGGTTGCAGTAGAGAGGTGAGCAAAAAACTGGCAGATAATTGAAGAGAGGAGAACCGGTAGAGAGACTTGCATGAGAGTTACAAAGCTCTTTTGTAACAGGAATATTACTTTTGTATTTAATATATGATCTTGTAATCACTAAGTTGGAGCTCGATGCAGGGGTTGGTGCCCTAAAATCAGGGGTTGGTGCTCCTTAGGTTAATGCCCTAAAGCAGGAGTGGTATGTTAGATAGTTCTATTAACTAGAAGACAACTAAGAGGGGGGGTGAATCAGTTGTCACAGATTACCAGAACATTTAGCAATTAAAAATTTAATATTGGAACCCAAAACATTTATACTAGAATGCTTAAACTAAATATCAGAATAATAGTTAAACCAATTAAGCATAAACAATAATCATAGAATAAATACCATCCACATGACACCAAGATTTATACGTGGAAAACCCGATAAAGGGAAAAACCATGGTGGGAAGCCTACCCACAGTTAGATAATAATTATGCATTAAGTATGTGATTATAACTGAGGGGCCTACACTTGCAGGAAGGCCAATAGCCTAGAGTGCACTGCTCATCACAAAAGGGGTCCCATTGACTACATAGAAATCTAGACTACAATTTGGAAGAAATGTTTGAACTGCAAAGATATCATATCCTATACCTGAGTACAGTTCTGGTTAAGCTCAATACCGGAGGACTAAATCATCTTACATAAACCCAATTTGATCTCCAATTATCAACCAAACCCTCTACCTGAATGATATTACATTATTCGCACATTAAATATCCATATCCATTCCCTCACTTTATACCTATAATGATCTACAATGAGATCTTACATCATATATATACAAACCCTCGATCATAAACAATCAGGTTGGCCACCAGACAATAAACCAAATACATAATTACAAAATATGTTGGACTTAGACCAAACAAATAATATCCAGCACATAAGACATCTGAGAAACACATCAAGAGGTCCAATCCACATGTTACATTAAGCTGGTCCATAACCTAGATCAACCGGGACCCAATATAGGTCCACACTCTAAAGAAATGATATCCATCTGCCAAGTCTCTAACATGCTCACCAACAACATCCTGAATCTCCACCAGAAGTTGCACCAACACCACTTATTCATATCATCAAAGATCTTCATCAAAATCTTTGCCAGTGAAACCCTTGCCAGAACCACAAGCCAAACTTCCAAGCAAGAAGGATAGCATCTGATCACTAGAACAAAAACAACTTACTGAATATGAACATGAGTATCATGAATAAGCCAATTCCATAACCAAACCATATCGGAGCCTACCGGATTATGCCAGATCCAAACCAACCAGAAACCACTCAACCTACCAGGACCAGAAGGGTGTCGGTAAAACATCCAAATAGCTAGTGTTGAAATCAATGAAAAAACATTAGTGCAACACATAATCAATTCCTCCAAATGGTCAATAATATCCCCCTTTGGCATTGATGGAAACACTAGATGTGAAAAACATCTAAGTGCCAAGAAATGCCAAACAAGTCTCCCCCAATGGAAGACAACCAACAATCTCCCACATACAGATGTAGTAATGAAGTTCTGAAACAAAGACCAAACTACCCCTATGAGTGATATCTCTGTAAAGTTCTAAATTATACATATATCTCTCCCGCTAATGTATACAACTCCTTAAGTTTTTCTTTTTCACATCAATATCTCTCCCCCTTTAACATCAATTCCAAAAATCTGACAAAAATATCAAAGCAAAAACATAAACCATTGAATCACAAAGTTGACTACTCCCCCTAAGTAGTATCAACCCCACATCAGTGCTAGAATAAAAAATATCTCTGATAATGCATACCGGACTGATGCCAAACCGCATCAATCAAGTCTCTACTAGAGGGGGTAGAAACTCTCAATCTATCTTTGAAGTACTCAAATGATTCCTTAGGCAAAGGTTTAGTGAAGATATTTGCAATATGCTCTTTAGTGTTCACATAAACCAGTCTAACTTCATTTGCTTCCACCTTTTCCTTCAAAAATTTTGTACTTGATAGATATGTGCTTTGTCTTAGAATGAAATACTAGATTCTTTGATATACCAATAGCAATAGAGTTATCATAGTGAATAACTACCAGTCTATTACAATCCACCTTTATATCCTTCAACATTTTCTTCATCCATAAAACATGTGTACAGTTAGTAGCAGCACCAACATACTCAGCTTCAGCAATAGATAAATAAGTACATGATTGCTTCTTTTTGATCCATGAAACAAGTTTCTTTCCAAGAAAGAAAGCTCCATCAGATGTACTTTTCTGGTCATCAACATCTCAAGCCCAATCATCGTCTACATATACACATAAAGTAAAGTCATCATCCTTAGGGTACCACAAACCATATTCTTGTAAGTATCTAAAAATCCTTTTCACTGCACTCTCATGATTTTATCTAGGATCACTCTGAAATCTAGATGCAATACAAACAACATTCATTATGTTAGGCCTAGTCTGAGTCAAATAAAGAAGACCTCCAATCATAGATTTGTATCTTGTAGGATTTACCGGTGCAGAAACATATTTTTTTGTCAATTTTTCACTTGTAACCATAGGAGTACCAACCGGTTTAGAGTTTTCCAAACCAAATTTCTTCAATAACTATCTAGCATACTTAGTTTGACAGATGAAAATACCTTTATCAATTTGATTAATCGACAAACCTAAGAAAAAATTCATCTCCCCAATCATAGACATCTCAAATTCATTCTTCATAATGTTAGCAAATTCCTTACACAACTTATCTTCACCTCCAAAAATAATGTCACCAACAAATACTTCAATAATCAATATATCATCATCAGTGATCTTATAATATAGATTATTGTCAGCATTACCCTTGGTAAATACAAGCTTCAAAAGATATTTATCCAACCTTGCATACCAAGCTCTAGGTGCTTGTTTCAATCCATATAAAGCTTCCCTTAACTTTCAAACCATGTTTGTATCATCTAATACTAAAAAACCATTAGGTTTCTCAATATAAACTTCCTCATAAAGATCCCCATTCAAAAATGCACACTTAACATCCATCTGATAAACCTTGTAGTTTTTCTGGGCAGCATAGGCAAGAAAAATTCTTACAGCTTCAATCCTAGCTACAAGTGCAAAAGTCTCTTCATAATCAATTCCTTCCTTCTGAGAATATCCTTTACAAACCAATATAGCCTTATTCCTTACAAATTGACCATCCTCATTCAATTTATTCCTAAAAACCCGTTTAGTTCCAATAACATTCTTATTTTTAGATCTTTGGAACCAAAGTCCATGTGTTATTTTTCTCAATCTGATCTAATTCTTCTTCCATAGATTTCAACCAATATTCATCTTTACATGCCTCAATTATTGATATCGGTTCAACTTGAGAAATTAAACATACCTCATTAGTTGTCATTCTTCTTCTTGTCTTTACTCCATTGTTCTTATCCCCAATGATCTGATCTTTTGAATGATTCAATCTCACATACCTAGGAGTCTTCCGACTCTCTATTCCTCTTCCCACTTCTTCAGTTACTATAGAATTTTATGATACTGCCTGAGTAACTAGTTCAACACTCTATTCCGGTAAAGGTGATACCAGTTTAGATATAATCATTTCCACTGTCAGTTCCTTCTCATAAACTCTGATTTGACCTGTATTCAGTTAATCCACTTTGACATTAGCACTTTCCACAATTCTCTGCAATCTCTTATTATAGCATCTATATGCCTTGCTTTCATTATAATAACCAAAAAATATTCCTTCATCACATCTAGGATCAAATTTTCCAATGATATCATCTCTCCTGATATAACATTTACTACCAAAGATCCTGAAATACTTGACTGTAGGTGTACTGCCAAACCATAAATCTTAAGGCATCTTACCAGTTTCTCCTTTGATATGTACTCTATTTAATGTATAAACTATTGTGCTCATTGCTTCTCTCTAGTAGATATGAGGTAGACTAGCTTCCATCATCATTGTTCTAGCAACATCCTAGATAGTTTTGTTCTTCCTTTCCACAACTCCATTTGGTTGAAGTGTCCAGGTTGCAGAAAATTGTCTTCTTATACCATGCTTCTCACAAAAGTTATAAACTCACCGGATGTGAATTCTCTACCATGATCTAACCTCAAACATTTAGTCTTCAATCCTATCTCAATTTCCACTTTAGCCTTAAAGACTTTAAACTTTTCAAATGCTTCAGATTTTTCCCTAAGAAAAGTAACCAACATCATTCTAGAATAATCATTAATTATTAGCATGAAATATATATCACCTTGAAAACTTTTAACTCTAGTAGGGCCACACAGATCAGTATGAATAAGATCAAGAACATCATTAGATTTATCTTGTATACTCCTAAAAGAGGTTTTGACATGTTTACCCATTTGGCATTCTTTACATACTGGATTATAGGTCTTCGCAATCTTAGGTGTATCTCTGACTGCCTTAGTTGAACTGATCTTCACAATGCAATCAAAATTCACATGACACAACCTTTTATGCCATAGCCAACTCTCGTCAATTTGTGCAATCAAACATGTCTTCTCACCAAAATTCAAATGAAATAGATTACCTTTTGTCTATGTACTGGTTTCAATCTTCAAACCAGATATGTTAATGATTTTACATTTTCCATCCTTGAAGTATAATTGAAATCCCTTATCCACCAATTGTCCTACACTCAAAATATTATGCCTTAAACCTTCAACATAATAAACATTGTCAGTATTATTCTTACAGTTCAATGATATAGTTCCTTTTCCTTTGATCATACATTCTTTGTCATCTCCACGTCTAACCAAGCCGCCATCAAATTCTTGCAAAGATAAAAACTTCCCTTTGTCTCTAGTCATATGACTTGAACAACCACTATCAATTACCCATTCATCCTTGTCTTGAATTTTAGTAGCAAGTGCCTTGTCTTTAGGTACATTCTCTTCTAGTGCTAGAACATCTTCCTTCATAGCCAGGAACACCCATTCCTTCCCATTGCTGGAACCACTAGCGGAGTCTTTTGAAGGTTCATCATCAGAATCAGTAATGTCTTCCTCATCCGCTATGTAGCATGATTTGTCTTTTTTTTTTCCTATACTTGTACTTGTTCTGATATCCAGGGTTAGGCTTAAAATATTTTCTAACTCTTTCCTCAAGTCTTGAATTCCTTTCAGGATATCTAGATGCAAAATGACCAATCTTATTACATTCAAAAATTTACAAGGTGTGTTTCCTTCATACTTACTTCATGTTGGACCTTTCAATACTCTTCTAGCAAAAAGTGCTTCAAGTTTCTCAAACTCATCATCTTCTCTCTTCATATCATCCCATTAATTTTCATACAAAGTTTTCCAATCTTGCTTACTGTTTGTTGATGCAAATACATGAAAAGCAGGTTTAGTCTTCACAACTCCAAAAGGTCCAAATTCTTCAAGCTCAAAAGAAGATAATTTCCCAACCAAGGTATCTCTATTGACATATGTATTAGCCATTGTTCTCAACTCATTAGTAGTAATAGCCTTCATCTTGTAAGTTGGTGGTAGGGCTCTGAAAACTTGAGAAATAATTTCATCTTCACTCAAAGTTATCTAACAACATTGAATTCCCATAACAATCTCATTTACCCTTTCCATGAATGCAATAATCCTTTCATCTTCTTCCATCTTTAGGTTTTCATATCTCATCTGGTAACCATCAAGTTTAACAATCTTCGTTGTAGGGTCACCTTCATTAAGAGTCTCCAAATTATCCCATATAGCCTTTCCAGATGATTTGTTAGTCAATCCTATTATTTTCTGATCATAAAGTGCACACAAGAGGGCTTCTCTTTCTCTACAATCATTCTCAAGCTCCTTATCTAGGTTTGTTGGAGGAGGATTTCTAGATGCCAGATTATGAGGTGTAATGCCATTCTATATTATCTCCCAAATATCCTTGCCAATACATCTTAGATGAGTCTACATCCGAATCTTCCATACTGTGTAATTTGTTCCATCAAGCCTAGGGATTTCTCTTTGAAAGATAGCTCCAGATGAACTTGATGAACTTGAACTGTTAGTCACCATAGGATCTTCCTCAAACGATTAAGATTTATGTGGAGAGGACCAAAGCTCTAAAACCAATTGTTAGATAGTTCAAACAATTGGAAGAAAACTGAGAGGGGGGGCGAATCAGTTGTCACAGATTACGAGAACATTTAGCAATTAAAACTTTAATACCAGAACCCAAAACACTAATACTGGAATGCTTAAACAAAATAGTGGAATAGAAGTTAAACCAATTAAGCATAAGCAATAATCACATAATAAATACCATCCACATGAAACCAATATTTATATGTGGAAAACCTGGTAAAGGGAAAAACCACAGTGGGAAGCCTTCTACAGTAAGTATGCGATTGCAATTGAGGGGCCTGCACTTGCAGTAAAGCCAACAACCTAGAGCACACTGCTCATCACAAAAGGAGTCTCAGTAACTGCATAGAAATATAGATTACAATCTAGAAGAAGTATTTGAACTACAAATATATCATCTCCTATGCCTGAGTACAGTTCCAGTTAAGCTCAATACCGGAAGACTAAATCCTCTTACATAAACCCAATTCGATCTCCAATAATCGACCAAACCCTCTGCCTGAATGATATTACATTATTCGCACATTACATATCCATATCCATTCCCTGACCTTATACCTATAATTATCTACAATGAGATCTTACATCATATATATACAAACCCTTGACCATAAACAATCAGGTCGGTCATCAGACAATAAACCAAATACACAATTACATAACATATCAACCTTAGACAAAAAAATAATATCCAACACATAAGACATCTTGGAAACACATCAAGAGGTCCAATCCACACATTACATTTAGCCGATCCATAACCTAGATCAACTGGGACCCAATATAGGTCCACACACTAAAGCAGTGATCTCCATCCACCAAGTCTCGAACATGATCACCAACAACATCCTGAATCTCGACCCAAAATTGTTAGGATAACTGGTGAACAAATGAGAGGGGGGGTGAATCAGTTGTTAACAAATTATAACTTTTAATCCATAATACAACCTTAAACAAATCAAGCATCAGTAAAACACATACAGATGCTGGTAGGAACAGATACTGGTAAACAATACAACTTAACAATTAACCAGATAATCAATGCAAAGCAACCATACCACATAACAACATGATTTGTACGTGGAAAATCTAGAAAGGGAAAAACCACAGTCGAAAGCCTACCCACAGTCAGATGATACTTATGTAGAAAGTATGTGTTACACTAAGAGACCTGCACTTGCAGGAAGGCACACTGCCTAGAGTGTACAACTCATTACAAAAGAGTCTCACTAACTACAGAGAGGATACAACCATCTCAAGATACATGGACAAAAATCCAATAGAGTGAACTGCTTGAAATAGCATCTACCATGCTTGATTACAGTCCCGGTTAAGCTCAGTGTCGGAGGACTAAGTCCTCTTCTAAATCCAATTCGATCACCAATGATTGACCAACTCCTCTGCCTGAATGATATTACAATATTCGCACATTACATTCCCTAATCATGACCTTTCCAATAACCATGATACTTTAAAAAGAGTTTCTACCTCTTATTTATACAAACGCTAAGGCCTAAACCAATTAGATCGGCCACCTAAAGATATTACAATAAGATCATTACATAATTTCATTTACAATGATATTCCATGTTGGCTTAAGACCAAAACAATAATAACAAATCCATAAATCATCTCGAGACATCCCAGTAACATGTAGAGTACATGTTAGCATGATACCAGTCCATATCCTAGATAGGTATCGGACCTATTATGGGTCCACCATGCCAAAGCAATGTCTTCAAGCAGTTGAAGCATGATCAAAGAACATGTTCAACATCCTAAAATCAATGAAGAAGTTGTACCAATACCAATTATGCATCATTTGATAATTCCTCAATGAAAGCTCTGTCGGTAAAGCCTTAAACCAGTGTCGGTAAAGGTTTACCAGAGTATACGATAGGATTTGATTACCAAGACAATACCAACTGACCAAAACATTCTCATGAATCATATAACACATAAAATCAAATATACTTCACTGATCCAAACATGTGGGAAGTGTCCAATAGATAGTCTCTTTTGTCGGTAACACTAGATCTTCTACCGGTAACCAAAACTTATTTGTTGGTAACCAACCATAACAGCCAGTGTTGACATCAATACAACACATAATCAATTCATCCATTATGCCAACAATCTCCCCCTTTGGTATTTATGGCAACACTAGATGTGAAAAATATCTAAGTACCAAGAAATTCCAAACAAGTCTCCCCCTATGGAAGACAACCAGCAATCAATAGCTCTCCCCCTATGAATGATATCTCTATAAGGTTCTGAATGATTTTTCACATTACTATTACTCCCCCTTTAACTTCAATGCCAAAAATCTACCAAAAATATCAAAGCAATGATATAAACCTCTGAATCTAAAAGCTCACTACTCCCCCTGAGTTGTAGCACCACTCATTAGTGCCAGAATGAATAGTGTCTTTGATAATACATACCAAACTAATGACAAACTTTATCAATCAAGTCTCTGTCAAAGGGGTAGAAACCCCTAATATGTCTCTCAAATACTAAAATTATTCCTTAGATAGTGGTTTAGTGAATATGTCTGCAATCTGATCTTTAGTGCTCACATAAACCAATTTGACTTCCTTTTCTTCAACCTTGTCCTTCAGAAAGTTATACTTTATTGAAATATTCTTAGTCTTAGAGTGAAATACTAGATTCTTAACATGGCAATAGTTGTAGAGTTATCATAGTAGATAACTACTGGTTCGCTAAAATTTATCCTGATATCCTTCAACATTGCTTCATCCACAAGACTTGAGTGCAATTAGTTGTTGCTGCAACATACTCAACTTTTGTAGTAGACAAAGAAATGCATGACTATTTTTTGTTGATCCATGAAACTAGTTTATTTCTAAGAAATAAAGCTCCACCAGAAGTGCTCTTCATGTCATCAGTATCACCTTCCCAATCTGAGTCAGTATATGCACATAAAGTGAAATCATCATTTCTGGAATACCATAAACCATATTATGTTGTTCCTTGCAAATACTGGAATATCCTCTTTACTGCACATTCATGATTTTTTTTAGGATCTCTTTGATATCTTGAAACAATACTTACTCCATTCATAATATCTGGTCTAGTTTAAGTTAGATATAATAGACTACCAATCATAGACTTATACCTTGTCGGATTTATCAGTGTATAAGTATCCTTGATAGATAATTTCTCACTTGTAGCCATAGGAGTACTTACTGGTTTGGAATTCTCCATACCAAACATCTTCAACAATTCCTTCAGATACTTAGTTTGACATATAAAGATGTCTTTATCAGTTTGATTAATCTGCAAACCTAAGAAAAATTTCATCTCACCAATCATGGACATTTCAAATTCATTTTTCATGTTGTGAGCAAATTCCATGCACAATTTATCTTCTCGTCCAAAAATGATATCATCAACAAAAACTTCAATAATAAGAATATCATTATTAGTGATCTTATAATATATATTACTATCAACATTGCCTTTAGTAAAACCAAGCTTCAAAAGATATTTATCCAACCTTGCATACCAAACTCTAGGAGCATGTTTCAAACCATATAAAGATTTCCTTATTCTGCAAACCATATCTTTATCATCTGTCAGTGAAAATCCATTAGGTTGCTTAATGTAAACTTCTTCCTCAAGCTCACCATTCAAAAATTCACATTTAACATCCATTTGATAAACCTTATA
The DNA here is from genome assembly GCF_030272615.1 of Cryptomeria japonica. NCBI lineage: Eukaryota > Viridiplantae > Streptophyta > Pinopsida > Cupressales > Cupressaceae > Cryptomeria > Cryptomeria japonica. Next base: position 589,692,330 of record NC_081414.1, on the reverse strand, counting down.
GCTCTTATAAGCTGCATAGGCAAGAAACAGTCTAACAGCTTCAATTCTAGCTACAGGTGCAAATGTCTCACCATAATCAATTCCTTCCATTTGAGAATATCCTTTACAAACCAATCTAGCCTTGTTCCTTATAACTTGACCATCCTCATTCAGTTTATTCCTAAAAACCCATTTAGTTCCAATAACATTCTTATTTTTAGGCCGGGAAACTAAAGACCAAGTTTCATTCTTCTCAATCTGATCTAATTCATCTTCCATAGCCTTTAACCAAGTTTTATCCTTACAAGCTTCAATAAAAGTTGCCAATTCAACTTGAGAAATAAGACATACCTCTTCATTTACTAGTTTTCTTCTTGTCATAACTCCTTTGTTTATATCTCCAATAATTTGATCTTCAGAATGATTTAATCTTACATACCTAGGTGTCTTTTGAACTTCAGGTTCACTGCTCTGATCACCAGTCATAGTTGAATTTTATGATTGTGTCGATGTAACTGTCTCATCTTCCTATAGAGGTTGAGGCATTGTCGGTTTAATTATGATCATTTCTACTGTCGATTCCCTATCATATGATATAGAATGATTTTTGTACAGTTCATCCACTTTCACATTAGCACTTTCCACAATTTTCTGCAATCTTTTGTTATAACATCTATATGCTTTTATCTGAATTAAATAACCAAGAAATATCCCTTCATCACATCTAGGATAAAAATTTCCAATTGAATCATCTCTTTTGATTTAGCATTTACTTCAAAAAATTCTAAAATATTTAACAGTAGGTGTATGTCCAAACCAAAGTTCATAAGGGGTCTTACCGGTTTCACCTTTGATGTGAACTCTATTGAATGTGTAGACTCCTGTACTCACTGCTTCTCTCTAGTAGATATGAGGAAATTTGGCTTCCATCATCATAGATCTAGCTGCATCCAAAATGGTTATGTTCTGTTCTTTCAACTACTCCATTTTGCTGAAGAGTCATAGGTGCAGATAGTTGTCTCTTGATTCCATTTGTCTCACAATAACTGTTAAATTCATGAGAAGTGAACTCACCACCATGATCTAATCTTAGACATTTGATTTTCAATCCAGTTTTTGTTTCAACCTTCACTTTAAAGATCTTGAATTTCTCAAAATATTTAGACTTCTCCCTTAGAAAAGTCGCCCACGTCATTCTAGAGTAGTCATCAATAATCAACATGAAATACCTATCACCTTGAAAGCTTCTAGTCCTTGTTGGACCACATAAGTCAGTGTGAATCAAATCAAGTACATCATTAGATTTATCATGTATGCTCTTAGAATAAATTCTAACTTGCTTACCCAATTGGCATTCCTTACATACCAGATTATGAGGCTTCATAATCTTAGGTATATCTCTAACTGCCTTAGTTGAACTGATCTTAAATATACAATCAAAATAACATGACACAACCTCTTATTCCATAGCCAACTCTCATCAATATGAGCAATCAAACATGTCTTATTACTAGTGCTCAAGTGAAAGATATTAATTCCTTTTTGAATACCGGTTGCAATCTCCAAACCAGTCTTGTTAATGATTTTACATTTTCTATCTTTAAACTGAAGTTGAAAAACCTTATCAACCAATTGACCAACACTCAAAAGATTATTCCTTAAACCTTATACATAATAGATATTATCAGTGTTATGCTTTCCATCTAAAGAAATAGTACTTCTACCTTTGATCATACATGCCTTGTCATCTCCAAATCTGACTTGACTGCCATTGTATTCTTGTAGGGACATAAATTTCCCTTTATCTCCAGTCATATGATGTGAGAATCCACTATCAATTACCCATTCATCCTTTTCTTCATTCTTGATAGCTGGTTCTAGTTCATCTTCCTTCAAAGTATAGAACACCCATTCCTTTCCATTTCCAGATCCACTAGCAGAGTCTTCTGTCAGTTCATCTCCAGAGTCATCAATTACTCCTTCCTCATTTGCTATGTAGCATTGTTTACTTTTCTTGAATCTATATTTGTTTGGGTTAGGCTTAAAAGATTTCTTAACTCTTTCCTCAAACCTTGCATTCCTTTCAGGACATTTAGATGCAAAATGACCAATCTTATTACATTCAAAACATTTAAAAGGTGCATTTCCTTCATACTTACTTCCAGTTGGTCCTTTAGGTATTCTTCTAGAAAATAAGGCTTCAAGTTGCTCAAGTTCTTTATCTTCTTTCCTCATGTCTTACAATTCTTTTGCATATAGGGCTTTCCAGTCACTTTTGTCAGTAGATGTTGATGATGATGCATGAAAATAGGTTCAGACTTTATAGCTCGAGAAGATCCAAATTCTTCAAGCTCAGAAGCAGATAATTTCCCAATCAGAATGTCTTGTTAACCGAAGTGTTTGCCATTGTTTTTAACTCATTAATTGCAGCTGCCTTCATCTTGTAAGCCAGTGGAAGGGCTCTCAAGACTTTGGAAACTATTTCATCTTCACTTAGAAATCCTCCACAACACTGAATTCCCATAACAATCTCATTTACTCTTTCCATAAACACAACAATTCTTTCATTATCTTCCATTTTCAAGTTTTCATATCTTACCCAGTAACCATCAAGTTTAGCAATTTTGATAGTAGGGTCACCTTCATTCAAAGTTTGCAATATGTCCCACATAATCTTAGCCAATGCTTTGTTAGTCAATCCCATGATTTGTTGATTAGTAAGTGCACACAAGAGGGTTTCTCTATCTCTGCAATCACTTTCAATATTCTTATCCAGGTCTGCAGGAGTAGGATTGCCAGATGTTAGATCATAAGGTGTGTATCCTTTCTCAGTGATCTCCCAAATATCCTTGCCAAGACATCTAACATGAGTCTCCATTCGAATTTTCCATATCCCATAATTTGTTCCATCAAGCTTAGGGATTTCTCTTATGAAAATAGTTGTCGGTGGATTAGAAGTGTTAGTTGCCATAGGATCTACCTCAAGTGGTTAAGCTTCTGCAAAAGAGGACCAAAGCTCTGATACCAATTGTTAGGATAACCGGTGACCTATAGCTCGAGATTAGCTTTGAAGGGTTGTCGATCGAGCAGAGTTCTATATAGAGGGGGTTAGCTAAAGGCTATAGATATGGGGTTCCCTACTATCTAAAGGTAGGTGGTTATATCATTTCATCATGGCCGATGATCCGATGGTCGAGGTGGCTGGGTCAAAACAAAATGGATAGTTTCACCCCCCAACCCTAAACATTGAATAGTAGGGGTAGGACTGAGAAGGGGGGGGGGGGGGGGTGAATCAGTTGTTAACAAATTATAACTTTTAATCCACAATACAACCTTAAACAAATCAAGTACCACTAAAACACATATAGATGCTGGTAAACAATACAACTTAACAATTAACCAGATAATCAATGCAAAGAAACCTTACCATATAACACCATGATTTGTACGAGGAAAAACTGGAAAGGGAAAAACCACGATGGGAAGCCTACCCACAGTCAGATGATACTTTTGTAGAAAGTATGTGTTACAATGAGGGGCCTGCACTTGCAGGAAGGCACACTACCTAGAGTGTACTTCTCATTACAAAAGAGTCTCACTGACTACAGAGAGGCTACAACCATCTCAAGATAAATGGACAATAATCCAATAGAGTGGAGTCCTTGAAATGACATCTACCATGCCTGATTACAGTCCCGGTTAAGCTCAGTGTCGGAGGACTAAATCCTCTTCTGAATCCAATTCAATCACCAATGATTGACCAACTCCTCTATCTAAATGATATTATAATATTTGCACATTACATTCCTTGATCATGACCTTTCCAGTAACCATGATACTTTACAAAGAGTTTCTACCTCTTATTTATACAAACCCTAAGGCCTAAACCAATTAGGTTGTCCACATAAAGATATTACAATAAGATCATTACAAAATATCATTTAAAATGATATGCCATGTCGGCTTAAGACCAAAACAATAATAACAAATCCATAAATCATCTCAAGACATCCCGGTAACGTGTAGAGTACATGTTATCATGATACCAGTCCATAACCTAGATAGATACTGGACCTATTATGGGTCCACCATGCCAAAGCAATGCCTTCAAGCAGTTGAAGTATGATCAAAGAACATCTACAACATCCTGAAATTCATGAACAAGCCGCACCAATACCAATTATGCATCATGTCACAATTCCTCAATTAAAGCTTTGTCGGTAAAGCCTTAAACCAGTGTCGGTAAAGGTTTAGTAGAGTGTATGATATCATCTGATTACCAAGATAATACCAACTAACCAAAACATTCTCATGGAGCATATAACACATGAAATCAAATATACTTCACTGTTCCAAACATGCCGGAAGTGTCCAACAGATAGTCTCTTTTGCCAGTAACACTAGATCTTCTACCAGTAACCAAAACTTGTCTGCTGGTAACCAACCATGATAGCTATTGTTGACAGCAATGACAAAACATTTATGCAATACATAATCAATTCATCCATTATGCCAACAGAAGCTATACCAACACCACTTATGCATATCATCAAAGATCTTCATCAAAATATCTACCGGTGAAACCCTCACCGAATCTACAAGCCAAGCTTCCAAGCAAGCAGGATAGCATCTGATCAACCAACCAAAACCAACATACTAAATATGAATATGATTATCATGAATAAGCCAATTCCATAACCAAACCATACTGAAGCTTACAGGATTATGTCGGATCCAAACCAACCAGAAACCACTCAACCTACCAGGACCATAAGGGTGTTGGTAAAGCATCCAAACAACTAGTTTTGACATCAATGACAAAATATCAGTGCAACACATAATCAATTCTTCCAAATGGCCAACATGGTACTCCTTGGGTTGGTTCCCTAAACATTGTAACCGAGTGTTTCATTGTGAGGCTGGATTGGAGCAATAGTCTCCAGTAGGATTTCTCACCGAGGTTTTTCCCATCTTGGGTTTTCTTCGTACATCTGATGTTATGAGATGTCCCTTTTATGTGTGGTTGCATTTGTGTCAAATGTCTCCCATCTAACCAGTATATCTACTTTATGTTAGATCAATTAACTGGTATACACACATAGGATAGAAAAGGGTTAAGTTTGAAAATCACAGATTTGGCCCCCCTCTCTCAGTGGCATCTTTTGTTCGACATGTTCATCATAGTGCCTTTGAACCCTCGCCTCGCCATGGAAACTTTTCACTTGATTACCTTTGGCCTTATCTAGTTAAACCTACTAAGCCTCATGCTAAATTTTTGTTCTTATCCTACCATTAGTTCAAAGATAATAGAATTACCCAATTTCCTATTAGTATTTACTTGGGTCCCATTCTAGGTGCTACCTCTAAGTATCCTTCATCTTTTGTGGCTATATTAGTAGTCCATTTTGTCCCATTGGTAGTGAATGAAACACAACCTGAAGGTTGTATCCTTCTTTGTCCCAAAAAGTTTTAATATTTATGCTGCACTTCCACCTCCACCATCCTATTTAGGACCAAGAGGCAAAAAACCAACATAACCTAGACCACCCCCTCATACTTCAGAGATTTATTTTGTTCCTCCTATTTATTTAAAACCTAGAGGAAAGTACTGTGTTTTAAAAGGACCTTCTCTTCCTCTTATTTTTAAACCTTGGTAGATTCATTATGTTATAGAAATAAAAGAAGAAAAGAATCAGCATTAGGTGATAACTTGATTTCTCAAATACAAGATCCCTACCACACTAGATAAAATCACAATATGAAAGAATCCAAGATATAATGTCATGTTGTAGCTCATTACCTTGCTAGAGTAAGTAAAAATTAATTTGAAAACTCAACTCTAATGCAATCAGATCTAAGTTGATCCCTCACCTATATTTTCCTTCTCTAATTATTGAGCCTATCTCTCATAACCATGACACTTACCTTTTCCAACCTAGCCAAAAGATTAAGTGTTTGTCACCCTTCTCACCATTGATTCTAAAGGTACCTCCTCCAAATGCTTCTTCTATGGTTGATATTGATAATGATACAACTATTAGCACTAGTAAAACACCTCTCGTGATCTATTTAAATGATGATTCTGATGACATGAATGATAATATTGAAAATAATGCAGAATTATCCATAATCTTTATGCAATCTATGAATTTAGCTTTTAGGGCACGTGCAATGATCCCTCTATGGTGAGTGATCCAATATTTTTAGGGAACCATGAAGCTCTCCTAGTATTGCACTTAATGTGTTCTCTTTGGCATCTTTCTCACCATCTCTTTATGATGAGAAAGATTGGGATGCAGATGATTAACTATAGAAATAATCATTTTTTTAGGGAGGACGTAAAAAAGAAATGAAGAGGTCTTCAAAATTGTGATGAATACAATCAAAGAAAGCATCAATTTAATGAAACATGAAAGTGCTATCCAAAATGCTACTCTTTTGAAATTATTTGTTAGAAGGGGGTGGGGGTTGCAAAATAGACAAAATCAAAGTTAGCAAGAAAAATTTAAGGAAGCATGTGTGATGGAGGAAGCTCAAGATACATTAAGTCAAATTGTATTTTGAAAGTTACAGTAAAAGAAATTTGGGGTGGCATTGCTAGAATCATAAGAGATTCAAAGTGAAAATTAATAGAAGGATATGATAGATGTGTTGGGACCAAGAACAACAACGAAGTTGAAACCATATCCCTTTGGTGGGATCTCAAAAGAACTTTGAATTGTGGATTTAATAAATTCTTAATTAAATATGACTCTAAATTTGTTATAAATATAATTATTTCAAAATATAGTCCAATGTGGAAAGTTAAAAATTACATGAAAAATAGTAAACATATGATTGGGTAGCTTTCAAATTGGGAAGCCACACATACATTTTAGGAAATAAAGCTTTTGATGCCTTTGAAAATGAAGGACTTAAATTCAATGAGTGGAAATATTGGACCAATGAGGTGGAGGTCCCCTACGACATAAAAAATATTTTAAGTAATGACAGTTACGAGGGGCTCATTAATTATGCAAAATAATAATATGTTCAAGTTGATGACTATTGTGATTCTTGTGTGGACTTCCATTGGAACATATGAACTAAGGTTTCAAAGGATGGATGGTGTGACTTGATCGAGACATGCTACTTTTGAAATCTATGTTATATGTTTGAAATTTTATTATAGATGTGACATCGTATTTCTTTCCCTATGAACTAGGATTAGATGTTTTTTTTACTCAGAAAAGGAAAGTGTACGAGTGCACCTAGAGAAGGACATTGAAATAATTACCATTTATGTAGTAGAAATATAGCTATAGTTTATTAATTGAGAATTAATAAAATGTTAATTCTCTCAATAGGAAAAGGGTTCTTTTAGTGGCCTTTAGCCTTTATATCGATTATTCAATTGAAATATTTACATTACTAGATTTGATTTTTTGGTTATGGGTCTTGCTAGTGCTTTCTATACTTTTTCACGAAGAATATGTTAGACAGTTCAAATAACTGGAAGACAACTAAGAGTGGGGGGTGAATCATTTGTCATAGATTATCAGAACTATTAACAATTTAAACTTTAATATTGGAACCCAAAACATTAATACCGGAATGCTTAAACCAAATATGGGAATAGCAGTCAAACCAATTAAGCATAAACAATAATCACATAATAAAAGCCATCCACATGACACCAAGATTTATATGTGGAAAACCCGGTAAAGGGAAAAACCATGGTGATAAGCCTACCCACAGTCAGATAATACTTCTGTGGTAAGTATGTGAATTACAATTGAGGGACCTACACTTGCAAGAACGCCAACAACCTAGAGCACACTTCTCATCATAAAAGGAGCCTCACTGACTACATAGAAATCCAAACTACAATTCAGAGAAGTGTTGAACTGCAAAAGATAGCATCTCCTATGCCTGAGTACAGTTTTGGTTAAGCTCAATACCGAAGGTCTAAATCCTCTTCCATAAACCCAATTTTATCTCTAATGATCGACCAAATCCTCTTCCTAAATGATATTACATTATTCACACATTACATTCCTTGATCATGACCTCTAACCATAACCTTGATGATCTACAATGAGATCTTACATCTATATATACAAACCCTCGACCATAAACAATTACATCGACCACCAGATAATAAACCAATTACATAATTAAAAAACATGTCGGTCTTAGACCAAAAAAATAATATCCAACACATAAGACATCCCGAAAATACACCGAGAGGTCCAATCCACACGTTACATTAAAGTCGGTCCATAACCTAGATCAACCGGGACCCAGTATAGGTCCATAGGCTACAATAATGATCTCCATTCATCAAGTCTCGAACATGATCACCAACAACATCCTGAAACTCCACCAGAAGTTGCACCAACACCACTTATGTATTTCATCAAAGATATTCATCAAAAGCTCTATCGGTGAAACCCTCGTCGGAACCAGAAACTAAGCTTCTAGGTAAGCAAGATAGCATCTGATCACCAAACCAAAACCAACAGACCGAATATGAGCATGAGTATCATGAACAATCCAATTCCATCACCAACTATACCAAATCATGCCAATCCAAATCAACCAGAAACCATTCAACTTACTAGGACCAGAAGGGTGTCGATAAAGCATCCAAACATCTAGTGTTGGCATCAATGACAAAACATCAATGAAACACATAATCAATTCCACCAAATGGCCAACAATATCCCCCTTTAGCATTGATGGCAACACTAGATGTGAAAAACATCTAAGTACCAAGAAGTACCAAACAAGTCTCCCCCTTTGGCATTGATGACAACACTAGATGTGAAAAACATCTAAGTACCAAGAAATTTCAAACAAGTCTCCCCCAATGGAAGACAACCAACAATCTCCCACATACAGCTCCCGGATGTCAATATCTCTCCCTCTTTGAATTTTTATTTTTATTTCTTTGTCTTTTTCAAATCAATATCTCTCCCCCTTTGAATTTTTATTTTTATTTCTTTGTCTTTTTCAAATCAATATCTCTCCCCCTTTGACATCAATGCCAGAAATCTGACAAAAATATCAAAGCAAAAACATAAACCACTGAATCCCAAAGTTGACTACTCCCCATGAGCAGTAGCATCTCATATCAGTGTTGGAATGAATAGTATCTCTGATAGTGTATGTTAGACTAATGTCAAACCTCATCAATCAAGTCTCTACCAGAGGGACAAAAACTCCCAATTTGTCTCTCAGGTACTCAAATGATTCCTTGGGAAAAGGTTTAGTGGAAATATTTGCAATCTTCTCTTTATTCTTCACATAAACCAGTCTAATTTCATTTGCTTCCACCTTTTCCTTCAAAAAGTTAAACTTGATATATGTGTGCTTTGTTTTAGAATGAAATACCATACTCTTTGATATATCAATTGCAATAGAGTTATCACAGTGAATAACTACCCGTGCATCACAATCAACCTTTATATCCTTCAACATTTGCTTCATCCACAAAACTTGTGTACAGTTAGTAGTAGCAGCAACAACATACTCAACTTTAGAATTAGATAAAGAAGTACATGACTATTTCTTGTTGATCCATGAAACCAACTTATTTCCAAGAAAGAAAGCTCCACCAAAAGTGCTTTTTCGGTCATCAACATCTCTAGCCCAATCAACATCTATATATGCACATAAGGTAAATTTATCATCCTTACGGTACCACAAGCCATATTCTGATGTACCTTGCAAGTATCTAAAATCCCTTTTCACCGCAATCTCATGATTTTCTCTCGGATCACTCTGAAATCTTGAAACAATACAAACAACATTCATAATGTCAGGCCTAGTCTAAGTCAAATAAATTAGTCCTCCAATCATATATATTTATCTTATAGGATTCACTGATGCAAAAACATCTTTTTTTGCCAATTTATCACTTGTAACCATAGGAGTACTTAACGATTTAGAATCTCCCATACCAAATTTCTTCAACAGTTCTTTATCATATTTAGTTTGATAGATGAAAGTGCCTTTGTCAGTCTGAGTAATCTGCAAACCTAAGAAAAATTTCATCTCACCAATCATAGACATCTCAAATTCTTTCTCCATATTCTTAGAAAATTCTATGCATAAGTTATCTTCACCTCCAAAAATAATGCCATCAACAAATACTTCAATAATCAATATATCATCATCAATGATCTTATAATATAAATTACTATCAGCACTACCATTAGTAAAACCAAGCTTCAAAAGATATTTATCCAACCTTGCATACCAATCTCTAGGTACTTGTTTCAATCCATATAAATCTTTCCTTAACTTGTAAACCATATTTGTATCATCTGATAGTGAAAAACTATCAGGTTGCTCAATTTAAACTTCCTCATCAAGATCCCCATTAAAAAATGCACATTCAATATCCATCTGATAAACCATGTAGTTTTTATAAGCAGCATAGGCAAGAAATAATCTTACAGCCTCAATCCTAGCTACTGGTGCAAAAGTCTCTCCATAATCAATTCCTTCCTTCTGAGAATATCCTTTACAAACCAATCTAGCCTTATTCCTTATAACTTGACCATCCTCATTCAATTTATTCCTAAGAACCCATTTAGTTCCAATAACATTTTTATTTTTAGGTCAAGGAACCAAGGTCCATGTGTTATTTTTCTCAATCTGATCCAATTCTTCTTCCATAGCTTTCAACCAATATTCATCTTTACATGCCTCAATTACTGATACCGGTTCAACTTGTGAAATTAAATATACCTCATTATTTGTGAATCTGCTTCTTGTCATCACTCTATTGCTCTTATCCCCAATGATCTGATCTTCTGAATGGTTCAATCTCACATACCTAGGAGTCTTCTAACTTTTTGTTCCTCTTCCCTATTCTTTTGTAGTACCCCTACCGTAATCTACTTCTAACCTTGGTTTAATCTGGATTAGTTTATCATAATATTATGATTAGTGTCAGATGTTGGATTTAACGCATAGCTATTATTGTGGTTCTCACACTAGTTGTATGCAGGTTATTCAGTGTACCTATTTCATGATTTTAGTATCGGACTAACGCTTTCATTAGATTTTATAAATGTATGCATGTATGATCTTTTGTTGCAGGAGATTTTAGGTGCGAAGTCGCACGGGTGTGAGGTTCGTCGTCACCTAGTTTTGTAGGTTTGAGCATACCTTTTTAAGCCTTAGAGCTGGTTTAGGTGGTCGTCAGACCCTAGTCGACTTTAGTCGTGCTCAAGTGAGCATTGTCAGTCGTCGTCGGTAATCCCTTGTTGGGTTGGGTTTGCGAGTCGTCTGTTTGGTTGGCTTCTCGGTTTGCATGCCTGGTGTGTTTGGTTAATTGATGAATTAGCCCTTAGTAATTATCGTGATTAAATATGCATTAGTGCATTGATGATTAATGGATTAATTAATCTGGTTTCCGTTATGTGATTTTCGTTGTTAATAAATTGCCTGTTTTAAATTGGAAGCAAATTTGATTTAATGATTGAATTGGAATATTTAAATGCATTATAATTATGTTGTTGAAAAGAACGTTTTAGATTTTTATCGCCATAGAATTAATTGTGTTCTGTTGGCTTATTTGAATTGAAAGGTTAAATTTGTTTAAATGAGGAAATCGAATTTTTAATTGAAATAGCAAGTTATTTTGTTGATATTGTTGAAAGGATTAATTTTATGAATTATTTTGTAAATAAAATTTTTATTCCAAAAATGGAATTTTTGGGTCAACTCTGCCATATAACCCAAATTTGGGGAAATTTGGAGGGATGGACAAAATTTGGAGAAGATGTTGGTTGGGAGAAAATTTTGGAGGTTTTGGGAAGAAATGATGCTGGATCTGGCAGGTGGGCTCTCCCTCGGGCATTCCAGGATTGCGTATTCAGGTAGGATTCCGAATTTGTTATTGGAAAACCAATTGATTGTCCATTTGAATTTGGCTGGAAACTTTCTTATTCCTCATTGCTGTATGGTGTTGAAAACCCCGGATTGTGTTAGGAATGGATGAATTCCATCAAGAATCTTGATGCCAAAACTGATTTCATTGGAAACGGATTTTGTATTAAATCGTATTTATTTTTAAAATCGAAATTTCTTTTCAATTTCGTGCTGGGCGTTTGTGATATTATCAGACTGTGTGGTTTTTAAAAATAAGGGAAAATATATATCTTTTTCGAACTGTGTTTACTATGGAAAATATTTATTTATTATGCCGAGCTGGGCGTTCATTTTAGTCAAACTGTGTGTTTTCAATTAGCAAATTAATATTAAAATTTCGAACTGTGTGTTCGAAGCAAGCTTCAAATGTTGGCGTTCGAACCTGGGCGTCATTGTTTTTTTGTTATGTGCTCGGACTGTGTTTGGGGATGGGAGGCGGGGAGCGGAGCTCCACCCGCTCCCTCCCCTCTCCACTGCTCGCACCCCCCTTCATTCCCAGCTCGTCCCCCTGGTTCCTCCCCCCACCATTCGCAGGAGTTAAGGCCTTCGGCCGCGGCTCACTGCGGTGGCCGCAGGGCGCCGCGGGCCTGCGGGCACCGCAGCGGCGCCGCCGCCTGGGCAATGCCCTGCGGCTAGGGTTAGGGCATAGCCCGCCCTCGCCGTTAGGGTTAAAGGCATTCTTTTTCGTTTTTAAAATGTAGTTTCAAAAAAAAAACGTAGTTTGTTTCAACGATATTTTAAATGCGTTTTTTTGTTATGTTTTAAATTAGTTATAAAATGATTTTCTTTAGAATGTATTTTCTTCTAACATTCAAAAAAAAAAAAAGGAAAACTTATGATACTTTATATCATTTTAGTGAAAGTTATTTAATGATTAGCGTTATTTAAATTTTTAATTATGAATGAGGTAGCATTAACCTGATAAGAGTGGATTGGATATTGATTAACCTTATAAGGGAGTTTAGGCTAATTGTTACTTAACGTCATTTTGTGACGTATGCCCTCTTTCTAATTAAGTTTTACAACTGTTATTTCGCAATTGAATATTGTGTTTTTATTCTTATCATTTGAGTAATTGAAAAGTGGTGAAACCTTTATCGTGGGTGTTTGAATTGAACGATGTGCCTTTGGGAATGATTAGCTTCTTTAGTTTCTCCTTCTACATTTTTATTTCCGTTATTCGCATAATGCATCTGGAAGTGAAATTATGAATCTGTAGAGATTGATTTTTAGTCCAGTATGTTTATGACGTTTTGGGATGGAGATTAAATATCTTATTTTAATCGTTTAAACGGTTGTCTGAATTTTAATAATATGAATTGGTTAAAACTCTTCATGGCTTAAATTGTCTGTTCGATGCTTGAACCTTAGGAGTTAGAAAACCAAGAACAAATTATGCCTTGATGAGGTAGATAACTGTAACCTGTTTTTAGATCTTGTAGAAAACTTGATCGTCTATAATGATTAAATCAATTTAAGGAATATTGTCTTTTCTGATTATTGCCTTGCGAGTTTAATTACTGTATTCGCTTTAATTATGAAATGGCATGCTTTGCTTTGTTGGTAGGACCCTGTCGTATGGAGGATTTGGTGTTCCTGTTTCAGCCCTCGAATTTTGAGTTGACTTTGGATTGTGATGTTGACTTAGTTGGTTATACCCTCTTTGTGTGAGTCGAATGATGATTCGTGGTTAACCTTATTTGTCAGGTCTCTAGTTAGAGCACCGTCAGTAAGTGATTACCCTTGAGTCGTGTTTGACCTGATAATTGTATCTTCTTGAACTCCGTTCATCTGACCATGTGTATTCCGTGGTTTGAGTTCGTCTGAGTTAGTCTAGTGTCGTATGGGAAAGTGGCTTTCGATTGGGGGCCGCGCCCAAAGTGGCTGCTGGGTAACCCGTCGAAAGTGAGTCTAATAAGTGATAACCTAAGTAGATTAGAAAATAAAGTATATAATAAGATAATGTGCCTCACACATGGGACGAGTGCTAGCATAGACTCGACATGCTGTGAGAAGGCCTGAAATGGCAAACTACCTTCCTTGTCTTCACGAGAGGATGTGTGGGTCCACATGAGGCTTGGATGGGCCGGAAGTTCGGATTAGGTTGCCAGGGTTACCAGTGTATGGGCCGGGACCTATGAAGACTTGCCATGGTATCCATACCAGGTTGTGTGATGACACTTGTCCCTACGTTCGCTAGTGTGTTGTCGTCTTGTCCTGTCTTGAGTACCTTTGTGAGTCGTCCTTTGTCGCTGCCCTTGTGAGTGTCGGTTTCATGTTAGACCTTGGGTGGTGATGGTTCAATTTTATGGATGTTCTCTTGGTCCTCTTGTATTAGCTTGGATTATGTTCAGCTGGATCCTGTTCTTTGTAAGGATCGTTTATGTATCATGGACCGGTGTGGTCATTTGTATATTGCTTATGTATCACCTTGATGGCTGGATTGTATGGTGTAACCTCTTGTACTCTTAACCTTATTATATATCCGAGGGGGTCTTGTTGTTGAGCAGACCCGGAGATGTAGCCCTTTAGGGGTGAACTCCGAGATCAGTATGGTGTTATGTGGTGTATTCTCTTATGTCTCTTTATTCAGCTTTATCATGTATGATTAGCTTATGTCAGAATGGTTAAGTGGATAATTGGAATTAACTTTAAATGCTTATATTCAATTCTATCTTGAATGCCATGTTGTTCGAATGCATAATTGGTTGGGATGCGATTTATCGTAAATGTATGTGTGTAATCGTCCTTTTTATGCAATGAGTTGGATTCTGGAATAATGCATCTTAGAGTAATGAATTATACTCAGTTGTTGTTAGCGAATTTAATATGCTTGGAAAGATCTCTTATGTCATGATGAAATCCTAGTGAATTAGTATGTTAGATGTATGGTTTGTAATTTTAATTGAAAAGCTTGAATGAGGTTGATGAATGGATCTTAATGGATGAATCTTTGTTGTGATTTATGTTTCCATCCTTTGAAAGAAATTATCCTGATTGTGAATTATCTCGTTATTAAGATATTCAGCTTTTGGATTAATTGTGTGAGTAATGTGAACTGTGAAAATTAAGTAATCTCGTTGGGAAACTCTTTAGGAGATTAGTTGATGTCTTCCGCTATGTAATCTGAATCTTTGGTATCATGTTGCATCTTATGTGTTGTATCTTTTTAAAAAAAAAATTTGCACTCTATTCTTGTTATTTTAGCTTATCCCTTCGGGGTTTCCTGGTGGGGCATTACATCTTCAGTCACTATAGAATTCTTTGATACTCCTAGAGTAACTAGGTCAACACTCTATTCTGATAAAGGTGCTACTGGTTCAGATATAATCATTTCCACTATTGTTTCCTTCTCATAAACTCTGATTTGACTTTTGTTCAGCTCATCTACTTTGACATTAGCACTCTCCATAATTCTTTGCAATCTCTTGTTATAACATCTATATGCTTTGATTTCATTAGAATAACCAAGAAATATGCCTTCATCACATCTAGGATCAAATTTCCCAAATATTATCTCTCTTGATATAACATTTACTACCACAAATTCTAAATTACTTAACTGTAGGTGTATTGCCAGACCATAATTCATAAGGTGTCTTACCCATTTCCCCTTTTATATGTTCTTTGTTGAATAGATAAACCGTTGTTCTCACTACTTCTCTCCAATGGATATGAAATAGACTAGCTTCCATCATCATTGTTCTAGTAGCATCCAAGATAGTTATGTTCTCCCTTTCCACAACTCCATTCTGTTGAGGTGTCTAGGGAGCAGAAAATTGTCTTCTTATACCATGCTTCTAACAAAAGTAATTAAACTCATTGGATGTGAATTCTCCACCATGATCTGACCTCAAACATTTAATCTTCACTCCTGTCTCAATTTCCACTTTAGCCTTAAAGATTTTAAACTTTTGAAATGCTTCAGATTTTTCTTTTAGAAAAGTAACCCACGTCATTCTAGAATAATCATCAACGATTAGCATGAAATATCTATCCACTTGAAAACTTTTAACTCTATGAGGTCCACACAAATCAGTATGAATAAGATCAAGAACATTATTTGATTTATCTTGTATACTCCTAAAAGAAGTTCTGACCTATTTACCCATTTGACATTCTTTACATACTAGATTATAGGGCTTCACAATCTTAGGTGTATCTCTAACTACCTTAGTTGAACTGATCTTCATAATGCAATCAAAATTCACATGACACAACCTTTTATGCCATAGCCAACTCTTATCAATTTGTACAATCAAACATGTCTTCTCACCGGAATTCCAATGAAATATATTACCTTTTGTCTGTGTATCGGTTGCAATCTCCAAACCAGATCTGTTGATGATTTTGCATTTTCCATCCTTGAACTATAATTGAAAGCCCTTATCCACCAATTTTCCTACACTCAAAATATTATGCCTTGAACCTTAAACATAATAAACATTGTCAGTATTGTTCTTACCATCCAATGATATAGTTTCTTTTCCTTTGATCATACATGATTTGTCATCTCCAATTCTAACTAGACCACCATCAAATTCTTGCAAAGATAGAAACTTCCATTTATCTCTAGTCATATGATGTGAACAGATGCTATCAATTACCCATTCATCTTTGTCTTCAATTTTATCAGAAAGCGCCTTCTCTTCAAGTACATTTTCTTCTAGTGCCGGATCATCTTCTTTAATAGCCAGGAACGCCCATTCCTTCCCATTGCCAGAACCACTAGTAGAGTCTTTTGTCGGTTCATCATCAAAATCAGTAATGCCTTCCTCATCTATTATGTAGCATGATTTATCTAAGTTTTTCTTGTACTTATACTTGTTCTGATATCCAAGGTTAGGCTTAAATGTTCTTCTAACTCTTTATTCAAACCTTCAATTCTTTTCAGGACATCTAGATGCAAAACCACCAATATTATGACATGCAAAACATTTAAAAGGTGCTTTTCCTTCATACTTACTTCCTACCAGTCCTTTAGGTACTCTTCTAGCAAATAGTGATTCAAGTTTCTCAAACTCATCATCTTCTCTCTTCATATTTTCCAATTCCTTTTCATATAAAGCTTTCGAGTCTTTCTTACCGGTTGTAGATGTAGATGCATGAAAAGCATGTTCATATTTTACAGCTCCAGAAGGTCCAAATTCTTCAAGATCAAAAGCAGATAGTTTCCCAACCAAAGTATCTCTATTGCCAGATGCATTAGCCATTGTTCTCAACTCATTAATAGTAGTAGCCTTCATTTTGTAAGATGGTGGTAGGGTTCTCAAGACTTTATAAATAATTTCATCTTCGCTCAGAGTTCCACTAGAACATTGAATTCGCATAACAATCTCATTTACCCTTTCCATGAGTGCAGTAATCCTTTCATCTTCTTCCATCTTCTTCCATCTTTAGGTTTTCATATCTCACCCAATAACCATCAAGTTTAGCAATCTTCAGTGTAGGGTCACCTTCATTAAGAGTCTCCAACTTATCCCATATAGCCTTTCCAGATGATTTGTTGATTAATCCCATTATTTGTTGATCAGAAAGTGCACAGAAGAGGGCTTCTCTTTCTCTACAATCATTCTCAAGATCCTTGCCCAAGTTTGTCAGAGGAGGATTTCTAGATCTCGTACTATAAGGTGTGACACCATTCTATGTGATCTCCCAAATCTCCTTGCCAGGACATCTCAGATGAGTCTCCATTTGAATCTTCCATAATGTGTAATTTGTTCCATCAAGCCTCAGAATATCCCTTCGAAAGATAGCTCCAGAAGAACTGGATGAACTTGAACTATTAGTCGCCATAGGATCTTCCTCAAATGGTTAAGCTTTTTGCAGAGTGGACCAAAGTTTTGATACCAATTGTTAGACAATTCATATAATTGGAAGACAACTGAGAGGGGGGGTGAATTAGTTGTCACAGATTACCAAAACTATTAGCAATTTAAACTTTAATACCAGAACCCAAAAGATTAATACCAGAATGCTTAAACCAAATATCGGAATAGAAATTAAACCAATTAAGCATAAACAATAATCATATAATAAAAGCCATCCACATGACACCAAGATTTATACGTGGAAAACCACGATGGGAATCCTACCCATAGTTAGGTAATACTTATGCAGTAAGTATATGAATTACAATTGAGAGGCCTGCACTTGCAGGAAGGCCAACAGCCTAGAGTGCACTACTCATCACAAAAGAAGCCTCACTGACTACATAGAAATCCATACTATAATCTAGAGAAGTATTGAACTGCAAAAGATAGCATCTCCTATGCCTGAGTACAGTTCCAGTTAAGCTCAATACTGGAGGACTAAATACTCTTACAAAAACCCAATTAGATCTCCAATGATCGACCAAATCCTTTGCCTGGATGATATTACATTATTTTCACATTACATTCCTTGATCATGACCTCTAACCATAACCATGATGATTTACAATGGGATCTTACATATATATATATATACAAACCATCGACCATAAACAATTAGGTTGGCCACTAGATAATAAACCAATTATATAATTATAAACCATGTCGGCCTTAGACCAAATAAATAATATCCAACACATAAGACATCCCGAAAATACATCAAGAGGTCCAATCCACACATTACATTAAATGTGGTCCATAACCTAGATCAATCGGGACCCAATATAGGTCCACACGCTACAACAATGATCGCCATTCACCAAGTCTTGAACATGATCACCAACAACATCCTGAAACTCCATCAGAAGTTTCACCAACACCACTTGTGCAATTCATCAAAGATCTTCATCAAAAGCTCTACTGGTGAAACCCTCGCCGAAACCAAAAACTAAGCTTCTAGGAAAGCAAGATAGAATCTGATCACTAGACCAAAACCAACAGACTAAATATGAGATGAATATCATGAACAAGCCAATTCTATCACCAAAATATACTGGAGCCTACCGGATCATGTCGGATCCAAATCAACCAAAAACCACTCAACCTACTGGGACCAGAAGGGTGCCGGTAAAGCATCCAAACAACTAGTGTTGGCATCAATGACAAAACATCAATGCAACACATAATCAATTCCATCAAATGGCCAACAACATAATTATAGCCATGAGAGGTTAGAGACTACAGTTTGAGCTTACTTCATTTTACTCTCTTAATAAGAACACACAAGTTCAAGATAAACTTGATAGTGATGGAATAACCCCATTTTTTAAAATTATGAAAGGTAGCGATGGATATTTGTCTTCATAGTTTATGAATTGTTGGAAGAAGGTATCAGAAGAACTTATTGTGAAAGTTACCAGGATTAAGTGTGAAGGTGATATTTTTTATTGAAAACAAGCTTATGAAGATTATATTTCACTTTTTCAAGAGGTTGGAGAATATCTGAAGAGGCACCATAATGGGTTTAGTAGGGAAGATTTTTATCCACCATGAGGAGTTGTGAGCTACCATCTTATCAAGTATTTCACTTTAGAAGGGATATTTGTTGTGGTTCACAACTACCACTTCCCCCTCTTGAAGCATTTGGGGCATCAAAAACCAACAAGTTACCCATTATTTCTTTACTCTTATATGGGTAAATGTGTTGTTCAGGGGGTTTATCCTCCATTGCATCAGGGTTTAATTATGCTATTTACAACTATTTCATGGATAATATGCCTATTTTTAACCCTATCCCTCCCCATAATTTCCCAATTGACCAAAATAAAAATGCTCTACTACCATGTAACTCCAAAAAAGGAGTTGCCTTTAAGGATGAAATGTCATTCTCTTCATATTATATTTCCCTACATAAAATCATCCTATGATTCCCTAAGAAGAAGAAAAATAATCTTGGCTATGATAGTCCTCCTTGATTATCAATACTAGGCCAAAAGTCACCCCAAACAAGGGCAAGAGAACTTTGACAAACCATGGAAGTAGTCACCCTAAGTCTACTAGTGATAAAGGTAAAGTGGTTTGTAAGTCTTCAGAGGATAGCCCTGCTATTTTCCACTCCCCTGCCATCGACATATTTGACAATGAGATTTCCAAGGATAGTGTCACTAATTCCTCTAGGAAGTGTAGGTCTACTAATCTTGTGAAACTAATTGAGGCCGCTAATATTTTGAAGGCTATTGAGAAAACCCTCTGAGGATCAAAGTGAAGATTAATTAGAGGATTCTACCTTTGATGATACCAATTTTGACAGTAGTGAGGAGACCCAATACAAACCTCTTAATCTTATCCCAAAGGATTCACTTTCTTGTTCCCCTTGGCGGAAACCCAATTTAATGAGGCTCTTGAAAAATAAATAGCCTCAAATATTATGATGATGAGGAAGATCAAGAGGTTGGAGGAGGCTCAAGCAACCACCACCATGATTGGTAGACAATGGCTATAGAGATTGAGTATCTCAATGTCGATGTTGAGAACTTGGAAACGCCACAAAATCTCCTAGGCTGTGAAAGAAACAAGGACTAGATCAAATGGCTGGAGGATGGTGTTAGTAACCTAATCAAAATCAATAGAGGCATGATGTATCTATGTGTATGATGGAGACCATGATTGTGAAAAATAATATCGAGAAGAAGAACAAAAGAAAAGCCCCTATTAGGATAGATGATGGATAGACAAAGGGAAAGATGAGTAGCAACTTACTCCCTTGGGAGGAGGAGCTAAATGATATGCTGGATAGTTGGGGCTATGTATCTTAATGTCCCATGTTGTTTTCTTTTTTATGTCCTTAGTCTTAGCTATTTTTAGTTTGTATTTGTTGAACTATTATGTTTATCCTCATGCTATGTAAAATCGGTTAAACTCTACATTTCTTGGTAGGCTTCCTCTCTAAGCCCTACCTTTTTTTTTTGATAGATGGTTTTTTATTTTGATGTGTAACGAGTTGTGGCCCTTCCCCACTTAACTTAGTCAAAAAAAATACATCATCATTTGAACCATCATTTAATCTAATTCAATTACTAAAAATTAAACGTATCTTTATCCTATTTTATTTTAATCATTCAAAATTAAATAAAAAATTAACTAATTAAATGTCTAAATCAAGTTTTATTCATTATTTAATCAAGCAAAAATAATAAGACGTGACATTACGAGGTTCTATTGTTACAAATAGTTTTTGTTTTTTTTAATTGTATTGATGAGCATAAATGTATTCAAACCTTTATGTATTCAAAATGAACATTAAGGTGGAATTTGTAGTAAATAATGCATTCATATCTAGTGTATTCTTAAAAAACACTTCACACCCAAAACATTGTGGTTTAATACTTGTGAGTGTATTGGAATTAAATGACCATTTAAAAATTAAATTTAAGGCTATTATTTGAACATCGCAGCTATAAAGGAAAACTTTAATTAGTTACAAATCAACAAAAAAAAAAAAAAAAGTACTAAATTTTAAGATTGTAAAGTTAATTTTGACCTAAGTCAACATTATGTGATTCAAAGTTAAATTATCAATTAAATGCTTTTTGAAGTGACAATGAAATTTGAACCTAAAACCATTTGCTACCAAGGAATAACTCTACCAATCCTCCAAAATAATCTCCGGATTTGAAGACACAATATATGACCAAGCAATGAACTACAATATGCTTAAGAATAATAAAAAACATTCACAATAAATAGGGAAAAAATGACCATCTTGAATGGCCATGTACACATTTGATGGGTGCAAAGTTGACTCTTAATTAGTAGGTAAATGGAAAATCTTGAACATATGAAATTTAATATTTTCATCTATAAAAATCTACACTTTATATATGTATGTATATATGTGCATGTATATATATGTATGCATGTGTATGTCTCATACATATTTAAGATGTTCAAAATATCTATAATGAATTTATAATATCTTTGAACAACATATAGGTAAATGTATTTAATCTATTTATACTAAGTTATCAACTTTTTACAACTTAATGAATGTGTAGATTAATAAATGCATTCAATATACCTATACTAATCTATTAAATTTTGAAAACCAAAATGAAATAAATCAACTTTATTTATGAAATTACTTTTATCCACCCACCCTATCACAAACTCCTTTAAAATTCTATCGAAAACTGCAGACCTACTTCAATGGAGTGTCCACGTCGCGCATGAGGAAGGTCGAGCACTGTGGTCTCATTAGCTGCAAATTAAACGGAGATCCCACTTCTGAATCCTCTTTAATTCACCAACTAAAGCCATTCCTTCTGTCGGTCAGATAGATGAATGCTAAACGTGAACTCTGGAATAGGTCAGAATTAGATTGTTCATCATGTACGTTCTCAGACAAATGTGTAGTTTTGATACATTCAAATCCCAAATTCACTGTTAAAGGTACACAATACAATTGATCAATCCTCATCATCTATTAACGTGGTGCTTTCACAACCCTAACTTTTATCTGCAACTTCTCTATGTGATTTGTCGTAATCAAACGCTACCCTAGTCTATGGGTTTCTACAATGCTGCAGTAAGATCACCCATCTTCTATCCTCCCTCATACTCAGCGTATAATAAACAAACTTGTGAGAAACGTGAACATAATTCTGAGCATATTCAAACTCAATCTCTATAGATGATGAGAAGTACATTTGTATTCAAAGGGTAAGAGCAATAGTCATTTAGAATTGTCTGCAATTCTCTTGGCTTCAGCTCACAGAGTTTTGTTTATCTATGGAAAGCAAAGGAGTTAAGATTAGAGAAAGGAAAGAAAGGGAAGGGAATGCAAAGTACAATGGATGTTGGGGGGTGAAAATTGCTCCTAGAGGTTGTGTAGCAGTTTATGTGGGGGAGGAAGAGGAAGAGCAGAAGGAGCGCTTCATCATTCCCATACATTATCTTCATCATCCATTTTTTGAAGAGCTTTTGGAGGCAGCAGAGGCGACATTTGGATTCAACCACAATGGTCCTCTTAAAATTCCATGCAATGTGGATCGTTTCAAGAAACTTCAAAGAATGATTCGCAAAGGTCAAGCAAAATCTTCTTCTCACATAGTTTCCATTTACAAGGTGACATTTTAATTGCAGAAAGTTGTTTGAATGAATGTTTAAAATTGTCTGAGGAGGAGGATGTTCACACTCGCTTCTGCTTTGCATAGTACAAACTAGACTGTTTAGAAATATTTAGTAATAAATAGGCAAAAAGGAAAGTTGGGTTTTGATACCAAAACTCATATCAAATGCAGGGGTTACCTAGTGTTGCCAAACATTTCGTGCAAATTTGGCTTGGTACGCCAATTTTGTGCCCATATTGTAATCCTGCAGTTCAGGATAGGACTATGTGGTATGGTTAATTTTTGTTGACTCAAAGTGTATTAAGTCGATTAAATAATTAGTATGTTTGTTGTTCTAGGTTGGGTTTTTTTGGTTGCAACTCAACGATAGTTAATTCAGCTGGGTGTCCAGGTTTTGGGTGTTAGCGATTAATCATAGAGAAATTTAGCTGGGTGTTCAAGATTTTGGGTGTTAGGGATTAATCATAGATAAATTTAGTTGATTGTTTAGGATTTTGGGTGTAGAGATCATAGACAAATTTAGCTCAACGTTGAGGATTTTGGGTGTTAGGAATCAATCATAGACAAATTCATTATAGTTACTTCTTTTTCACAAAAGTGGTTAAGCTAGATTAGATGGTGAATTATAGTATTCTCTAGTTTGTAAATATATAATTATTTATCTGTGATTTGGTAATGAAAATTATATTTTGAAATAAGGACAGTGATAATTAGATTGTATTAATTGCATATAATTATATTAGTGTAAGTCTTTTTCCTCAATAATATATAAATTAAATAGAGTTATTAAATATAAGTTAGAAATATTATAGAGGTCAAGATATAGAGATGGGTTCAACAAATTTTTTGGAAAAACAAAATGATAATTCACTAACTTTATAAAAATCATATAATATACTCATAGTAAGGTTAAGCCACATTATAAATGTAAATGCCATTAAGTATAGTTCTTGATTGAGATAGATGGGTTTTATAGGGACCTGAAACCCAAATCCAACAAAAACGGAACTAGTAGAAAACCAAAGTCTAACCAACTGCTAAACAGTAACAAAAACAGGGAAATCTCCCCACCAGACCAAACAAAACTAAACTAGCCTATAGCAAAAAAAAGACAGACACAACTAACTAAGAGCTTTCATAAGCTCAACATTCTTTTGAATCATACTATTGTTGATCTCTTCGAGCTCATCCATAATAAATATGGAGCTGCCTTTTCCTATTTTTTGCTTCTCATCCTGGTAAATGGCCACGTGAAGGTTTGCTTCTTGTCTGAGTTGACCATTGAAGATGGATTTGAATAGGCAAGTTGGGCTTTCTATATCGCAATTTTTTCATTGACCCTTTCGAGGCCTTCCGCGTTGCTAAGCATAACTTCTTTGCTAATCTCGACTAGACCCTTGAGTTTACCCATTAAATCCTCCATGCCTTTTTCCAGGCTTGCAATCCTAGACTCGTGCTCTGTTTTCATAATCTTGATGTCCTCAGTAATTTTCTGAGTCAATTTGAGAATCTTTTCAGTTTTATCAGGCTCTTGATTCTTTGTAAAAGTGTTAATGATGTCATTGATGCTCTATATCAGGAGGTCAATTTCATTGATAACCCAACGAAAGCATTTCTCCTGGTTGGAAGTTGAGTTAACCAAGAGCCTGTCAATATCCATATCATCCTTTTTACCATCTTTTAGGTCAACAATTAGGGGAATATCCAATTTAATTTCTTCACCCCCTTTAGTTTGGGTTTCCACCTTTTTCTCAGTTTTTTTCTTTTTCAGATTGTGAGGATCCAAATTATGAGAATGGGGAATTTGGGGATTTCAACTTTTTTGCTGCCCATCTAGGTGGATTTTTACTTTTCCTGCTACTAGTAGTACCAAGAGTGAGTTTTTGAGGGGGACCCTCATCCTCCAAGGGTCTATACTCTAAATCATCTGACACATGGACATCATTCCAGTCCATTGCCATTCCACCCTCCTCCTTCTTATCAACTTCAGTATCTTAGACCACGTGTACATCCTGGCTATCTAAGGGCTTAGTTTTTGTCAAGACAAGGGAAGGTTTAACCTCATGCACCTTAGCATACTCCATGATGAGGAGGATTAACCCCTCATGCAAGACGTGATTTTTATTATTCTTAACATGATTTTTAATGTCATGCTCAAGAGAAGAAACTAAATAGAACGTTAAGGAAATTATTTTATCATGCCTAAAATGATTTAGGATCATAAAATGATAAGAAAATATACTTGCATAGCGACCATTCAGGGTTATGTACCTCATGATAAATTTTTCCATGTCCGCCTATAGCGTTAGCAGGTCCTTTTGGTTATAGCCTCCATCTGGATTTTTTCTAACTCTGCTTCTCTCACTTTGTTTATTGAAGTAGTCACCAGTGAGGAGGGACCTCAAGGAGATCAGTCCAAACTGGTCAGCAAGAGTAAACACAATGGAAACACACAGACATGATGGAGGCAATGTCGAACAGATAGTTTTATTGCACGAAATTTGATTACATCCAACCAATAACAGTCGGGTTACAACATACCGACACACAGGCTTGGTAGAATAGGTCACACCAGGACCTTGAATCGAAAGATCTATCTTCTAGGAACAGTCTATCTCTGATTGATTCTAATTGATCTTCAATTGATTGCATTCTGAAGCATGATTATAAATATATATACCAATCCAAAGGATCCAGCCAAGCCAAAAGGGATCAAAACCTTAAGAATAAGACCTAACATGCAAAAAACAAGGTCAGCCTCCGCCAAGAGATTCCTCCAAAAAATACAAGAAAATCCAAGGGATGAAACGTAGAAGGTTGGCCACACACCAAGAAAAATTGAAATCAATGTCCAAGGGTCTGCAAGCTTCGGAATGGGTTCTGGTAGATCACCAGAATAGGTCTCAGGCAATCGGTAACAAAGGAACAACTGGAAACAAGAAACTATCATGGAAACCGGTAGGTATATCTTGCCAGAAAGTGATCCAAATGAGATGCGGTTTGAAAGAAAGAAAGATGATTAAGTCTTCAAGTAGAATCCAACTCCACAGGATCCAATGAGCCAAAATTGGGACACACAGAAAGGAGAACAAAAACTACAAACATAAAACAAAACAAAAAAGAAAATGTTTTTGGTTGATGCAAGATTGTTGTGAACTGGGGATGCTCCTGCATCAGACATCTGAGGTTAATAAAAAAGTGATCCTCTCACTTTGTTGGGGTTAGAGGGAAACCAAGGCAGTCTACCTTTGCTTGAAAAATCCAAGATGAATCTTCGACTGGTCTACTCTTCCACTTCACAAGATATTCTTTGTACTGACTGTTCCGGGTACTATGCCCAATCCTATTGTCCAAAATCTCTTCAATTTGATCTGGTTACTTCCGGGGCAATTGTTTCTCAAGGTTTGCAACACAGTCCTCACTGAATTCTGGTTCATGGTACTCATGAAGATCTGCAATGTTGAATATAGGTGAAATACTTAGACTATCTGGTAGCCCTACTTCATATGCATTTCCAGAATTGAACTTTCTCAAAATCTTACAGGGTCCAAACTTCTTCATCTGCAACTTATTATAAATTCCAACTGTGAATATCTCTTTTCTCAAGTATACCATCACTTCATTGCCAACTTCAAATTCCTTATGTCTCCTCTTCTCATCTGCCTACTCCTTATATTTGTTATTCATGTCTTCCAAATGTTTTTTAACCTGAATATGCAATGCTACCATGTGATTTGCAAAATCTTCTGCCTCTAAACTCTTCTGATCTTCACTGCTAATGTCTCTCAATTCCTTTATTCCTCTAGGATGCACTCCGATAACAATCTCAAAATATGTTTTCCGGTACTTCTATTCACTAAATTGTTATAGGCAAACTCTGCTTGTGCAAGAATCAAATCCCAACTTCCAGTTTTATCTCCCACTAAACATCCATCACTCTATGGATGAAAGTAGAACTGAACTTCAAATTTGTCTGCATCTTCTTCCAAAGTGTTCTCAAAAAAAATCCAACAAACTTAGTGTCTCTGTCTGAAACTATGTTCTTAGGTAATCCATGCAATCTCACCACTTGAAAAATAGGTCTCCTACATGCAATGCATTTGATGTCTTCTTACAAGGTATGAAATGAAGCATCTTTGAAAATCTATCCACTACCACAAATATAGAATCATTCCCTCTTGGTGTCTTAGGCAATCCAAGTACAAAATCCATGCTTATATCCTCCCAAGGTCTTACTGGTACTGTCAAAGGTTTATAAAATCCCATATTCTGACTACTACCTCTTGCAACTTGACAAACTCTACAACTCTACACATATCTCTTAACAACCTTATAAATTTGGGGCCAAAAGTACTGCTCACTCACTAATGCAATTGTTTTATCAATGCCAAAATGTCCAGCTAAACCTCCACTATGCTTTTCTTTTATCAGGTTCTCTCTCATGGAACTCTTAGGTATGCATAACTGAACTCCCTTGAATAACATGCCATCCTGAATGAAATAATCCAACCATTTTCTTCTATCAACCATAACCGCTTCTCTACATGCTTTCCAAGGTTTTGCAAAATCTGGGTCTTCATCATACAAGGTCTTCAAATCTTCAAAACCTAATACTATCACTCTCATCTCTGTCAGCAAATTCCATCTCCTACTCAAGGCATCAAAAACTTTGTTAGATTTCCCACTTCTATGCTTCGACACAAAGGTGTAACTCTGCAAGATTTCTACCCATCTCATATGTCTCTGATTCAACTTACTCTAACTATTCAAATACTGCAAAGCTTGATGATCTATATACAACACAAACTCCTAGGGCAACAAGTAATGTCTCCATTTCTTCAAGGCTTGAACTATGATATAAAATTCCAGATCATACACTGAATATCTCTTCTGGGCATAATTCAATTTCTCACTGAAATATGCTACTGCTCTCCCTTCTTGACTCAAAACTACTCCTATTGTTGTTCCACTTGCATCACAATCCACTTGAAATACCTTACCGAAATCTAGTAAAGCCAACACAGGCTGCTCAGTCACTTTTTGCTTCAACAACTCAAAACTTTTGCTTGCTCTGGTGGTCCACTTGAATTACTTTTGATCTCCCCTCATGGTCTCAGTCATAGGGTTACAAACTGAACTAAAATTTCTGATAAACTTCTAGTAAAAACTAGCCAATCCATGAAATGATCTTACCTCTCCAATGCTTTTCGATGTAGGCCAACCAAGTCCATGCAATTACTAATACTTATAACAGGTGGCAATCCATCAGGTACATTATCTAAAATGATATCCTCATATTTTGTCAGCAAGTCTTTTATCTCTGTCAGGTGTTCTCCTTCTGATTCCGATTTCTCTTTCTTCTTAGGAATTTAGGCAAAACACACATTCTCACGTCTCAATCCATCCATGAATTTCCTTCCATCTACTAAACAGACTCTGGTATTCGTACAAACTTCACTCTTCAAAGGTTCCTCCAAAGGTAACAAGGTTTGCTTCATCCCATTTGACACAATAGTGTATGTATTCTTCCTCCCATCATGTATTATTTTTCTATCAAACTGTGACGGTCTTCCCAACAAAAGATGATAAATATCCATAGGCATAATATCACACAAAACTTCATCATGATAATTCCTAGTTTTCAATTTTACTAAACACTATTCACTTACTAACAACTTATGTTCATCCTGAATCCATGCTATTTGATAAGGCTTACGGCGTTTCAATCTCTCCAATTTCAACTTATTCACCATCTCTTTTGAAATAAGATTACCTGAACTACCAATATCAATAACAAATTTATAGCACTTACCGGATACCTTACATCTACTCTTGAACAGGTTCTTCCTCTGTAAGGGTTCTTCATCTCCTTTGATATGACACAAATCTCTCCTCATCATCAATAGTTCTCCATCTTCCAGTTTATTGTCTAATCCGGTGGGGTTTTCTTCCACCACTGCTACTCTTCTGGTAGCCTTTGTCTTCTTACATTCAAATGCACGGTGTCTTTCTCCTCCACATTTAAAGCAGGTTCCTCTAAATGTCCTCTTGTTTTGTCTTCCAAAGTTCTCATTCCAGTAACCATATGGTTCTCTCCTCCGGTAGAAATTTCTATCACCCTTCTAGTATGAATTACCTTCTTTGCTCACTTCCTTGTCCTTGTTTTGATCTATATTGGTTCCTCTTCCTTTGATATATCCTCTTCCTCCTTGAAATCTTCCTCCGGTAAACCTTCCACCTCTACCTCTTTGTCTCTTCTCATGTCTTTTGTTCAATTTCTTTTTAGCCATTAGTGCATACTGGTTAGCCTCTTCAACACTCTCCAATTTGATCATACTGAGTTCATCTTGTATAGACATTTGCAATCCGTTCAAATATCTTGCAGTTTGTTCAACTTCGTCATCAACATGTCTCGATCTGATGTTTAATTTGTAAAATGCTTCGCTGTACTCCTTCACACTAGATTCCTTCTAGCTCCAGTTTTGCAATTTCATGAACAAATCCACTTGATAATTCATCAGGACAAACTTTGATTTTAACTTAGCAATCATCCTACCCCATGTCTTTATCTTTTCTTTACCCATTTTTTTTTCTATCAACTTGCAAATGCTCCCACCAAAGAGATGCATGACCTTTCAACCGGGTATAGGCATATTTCACCTTCCTCTCTTCTGTAGTGTTTTCAAAATCAAAATACTTCTCCATCTCCAAGATCCAATCTATAAATTCATCTGAATCTAACTTCCCAACATATTCTGGTGGGGTAAAATGAGGTTTAGTGTTCGCCCTACTCAAAACCCTTAGAAACCTTTCTTCATCCGGATCAACTGCCGGTAGGTTCACTTGTTCTATTGGGGCTTATTCTCCTTCATCTTCACTCACATCCTCAATATGTCGGCCTCTTCTTCGGGCTATCTCCACAGCTTCTAACCGGGTTGCTATTCCTCGCAACATCTCCATCACAATAGGGTCTACATTCCCACACGCTCCACCATTCCTAGTTCCTCTTTGCACCATTGATTCACGCTAGTCCTCTGCAATTGCAAGTCAAATCCGTAATCTGCCACCCTACAACAAAATTCAAGAAATGCAACCTCCGGAATGAAACTTCACTCTGATACCACTTGAAGCAGTCACCGGTGAGGAGAGACCTCAAGGAGATCAGTCCAAACCGGTCAGCAAGAGTAAAAATATTGGAAACACACAGACATGATGGAGGCAATGCAGAACAGATAGTTTTATTACATGAAATTTGATCACATCTAACCGGTAACAACTGGGTTACAACATACCAGCACACAGGCCTGGTAGAATAGGTCACACGGAGACCTTGAATCAAAAGATCTATCTTCTAGGAATAGTCTATCTCTGATTGATTCTAATTGATCTTCAATTGATTGCATTATAAAGCATGATTACAAATATATATGCTGATCCAAAGGATCTAGTCAGCCCAAAAGGGATCAAAACCCGAAGAACAAGACCTAACATGCAAAATGAACAAGGTTGACCTCCGCCAAGAGATTCCTCTGGAAAATCCAAGAAAATTCAAGGGATGAAACATAAAAGGGTCAGCCACACGCCAAGAAACATCGAGATCAACATCCAAGGATCCACAAGCTTTGGAATGGGTTCCGGTAGATCACCAGAATAGGTCTCAGAAAACCGGTAACAAAGGAACTACTGGAAACAAGAAACTGTCATGGAAACTGATATCAATATCTTGTCGGAAAGTGATCCAAATGAGATGCAGTTTGAAAGAAAGAAAGATGATCAAGTTTTCAAGTAGAATCCAACTCCACAAGATCCAGTGAGCCAAAATCGGGACACAAAGAAAGGAAAATAGAAACTACAAACAAAAAACAAAATAGAAAAGAAAATGTTTTTGGTTGATGCAAGATTGTTGTGTACCGGGGATGCTCCTACATCAGTTATCATAGAATATAGAGGGATTCTTTTGAGTTTTTTCTTACTCTATAGAACTTCCTACCTTCCATTCTCAGCCCTATAATCTCAGCAATGAAGGATTCGCCAATCTTAAATTCAGCCCCTACACACTAAGCACCCCTTTGCTCCAACCTTTCACAAACCTGTCTGTAATCTTGTGATCCTGGCCATGGAGTTTTCTAACATAAGGTTCCAAGTTGCCATCCACAACTTCCATCCAAAGCTCATTGTTTTTCTCCCATAACGCACATGATGACTATTCCATCCTATTCTTGTTTCCCCCCATATGACTTTTACCTCTGCAGATTTTGGTATTCAAACTAAACTAGGCTTAAGCTAGAAGCTAAAAAACCAGACCCACAGGAATAGACTGGAAAGATGACTCCACTTCTTTCTAGGAATTCCTTTACACATGTGAAAATCTACCATAATTAATACTTAATCGATGAGATATTATCGACATCCTTTCGAGCCAGCTCACACAAATGAAATGGGAAGGAATCCCCCTCCCACCACCATTCAATATTGTCACTAATCACACCAATATTTTCCACGTGATCCACTGGCTTATTACCATCCCTAAAAATATGAGAAATTTGAATTTTGTCTAGCTTGGCAATCATATCAAAGCATTCTTGAATGAGGTGTTTAATAGTCTAGCTAGGGGAGGTCTTTTTACTCAAGTAGTTAACGATGTTTAGGGAGTCACTTTCCAACCAGACCTTCTTGTACCCTCCATGTATAGTTGAGCCTAAATGCCATTAAGTATAGTTGAACCTAAATGAATTCACATATAAAATGTGAGTAAATTATTATTATCATAAAATAATATATGCATAGTAGTAAAGAGTTTCCCCTTATCATTTTAATTTTTCAATTGATAATAAAACTTGAATGAGTAACATCATCATTACATCTCTAATCCAAATTCAAGCCATTTCTACATCATCAAAATAATTTCAACATGCAAGAGGTTACTTATACAATTATTTTAGTTATTTTAGTTACAATTAAATTATTTTTCTTGCATTGGTTTTTATTTGCTATTTTTTTCTTTTAGCAAATCCAAAACTCTCTTTGACTTGATCAAATCTAAGAATAAATTAAGGCAAAATAAAATTTATAGAACTTGTACATATAATTTGTTGTTCTTATACCTTAGTTGAGACAAACAGATGCATTTGTGTCTTTTGCCTGTTAACTTTCTCAACATTTTTTTCTTTTTTTCAGAAATGTTATGATCAAATATTACAATTTCACTTCTAATATGTCAATCATTTAATTTAGTAATAATTTTAAGTAAGGCCAAAAGTGAAAAGAATTGCATTGAAAATTTATAGCATCTCTTTATTAACATTTCAAAGTGAAATCATGTCAATATTGAGTTTAGCCTTCATACCATTATTGAGATTAGCTACTGTAACATTAACATTGCTATAATTATAATCTAATTATCCAAAAACTTTGTCATTTTTTTATATTGAAGACTAAAAGGTTGTCTATTTTGATTGATTCTTGACCTATATAATATTTGAAACTGTTAAGGTCTTCCCATTGTAATTCACTGATATTTGAATTCATTAAAAATTATGAAAATTTAGGCAATTTTTCAAGGATTCATCCCTTAGGATAATGAATGGATAGTAAAAGTAAGTTATTAAGATTATCTGTGACAAATGGTCTTATTTATTCATAAAAGAACCACATAATCAATTGATTTTGAAACATCGTCTGTCTTACAATATTCATGTATAAAGAATTTTATAAGGTATATGAGATATCTATATTGGAGGCACTTTGTCTTGATTTCATGATGTCAAAGTAATTAGATCTTGATCATGAGGTTTGTCATAAATGTACGGGGCATGCATAAGTGTCATAAATGCATAGCTAGGCATAATTTAAGACAATACTATATATATATATATATATATATATATATATATATATATATATATATATATATATATATATATATATATATATATATATATATATATATGGATTTAACATACATATTTTAAAAACATTGACAATATAAATTTTAATATTATAACTTCAATAAAAATATAATATTGTTTTTGTTCTTATGTAAGAAAATAAGATAGAGTTGCAATTTTAAAACATAATTATATGGCTTCAACTAGTTAAACAAGAATAGTAGAAAAATAATAATGATACTTAAGAGTCAAATATTCCATTAG
This sequence comes from Cryptomeria japonica, assembly GCF_030272615.1. Classification (NCBI taxonomy): domain Eukaryota; kingdom Viridiplantae; phylum Streptophyta; class Pinopsida; order Cupressales; family Cupressaceae; genus Cryptomeria; species Cryptomeria japonica. Next base: position 589,659,276 of record NC_081414.1, on the reverse strand, counting down.
AATTGTAACTATAAATAGTATCAATAAAAAATATGTGTATTCATAAACAATGTCCTTCTATCATTTTGACATTCAAAACTGATATTATAGCTCTCTATGTCCTTTCTACCTCTTTCTTTGTTTAGTTCTATGTTTGAGTTTATATATATTTTTTATTTTAAATAAAATATTAAAAAAGAATAGAATCTTAAGTTAGTAATTAAGCATAGCTAACTAATAATTTAACTTAAAATGTTTCATATATTCTATTTACATCTTTTTCTTATTTTTGTTTGTGATCTATTTATTTGAGTTAATTGTATGCAATTTTTATCTTGCTTTAATTGCATAACAAATTAGACATGTTACTTCACCGCATATAGAAGATTGAGAGGTGGTATCTCATCCATATGATGCACTTTATGATATCACTCTTACTTGAATTTGATAGCTTTACCACCATGAATTTATTGAATATGTTTTAATATCAAATGATGTTGCATATGAACTATGAATCCACTAAATGTGATACAATAACTTAAATGATACTATTTTAGTATATAGAATTGCATAAAAAAGAATTATGTTTTGAATACATCTATGATTACTTATTCCTTTATACCTCTATTTCTATTTGATGTGGATTTATTTTATTTGTTCTATAGATTATTAATGCAATTTTGTAATTCCACAACTTGTTTTAGTGAGTATTTTGTTGACATTTTAATTATATTTTATCTTTTTGAAGTGAACCATAAACTCTTCAATTAATAAAGTTACTAGATATTTTGATTCATTTTTCATAATAGAATCATATCTTGAATGCAAACTACTAGATAAATCATGATAGGATTATATATTGAATGGAAACTATTAAAAAAGTTAACAATGTTCAATTCTTGTAAGTTCTCCTATTAAGACTTCACGTGATGCATAAATCTAATAACATGACTAAAGAATTATTTTGAGCAATGTGATCCCTTTGGCTCTCAAATTCTTCCCTTCCCCTAGTACTTGAAGTTGGTGATTTCCATATATTCTTATCTTGATATATATTGTGAATGCTAGTTCATTTTTGTTTAACCTTTTTTTTTCTTATATTGCAATATTGAAAATTTTAATAGTACATTAGACTCATAATAAGTGGGTAATTTTTCCTTATAATATGTAGTGGGTCTTATTTCCATGCACGTGGTATTTTAGCACACTAATCATTAATACAAAATAATAAGAATGTTTTGATATGTTTGAGAAACATATCAGCTTGTAATTAAATATAAATATTGTAGAGATAATAAGATATATGAATGTAGAGTATATGGGCGATATTGACAATAAAAAATTTACATCACAATATGTTAAAGTTGAGTATATTGATTCCTCAAAAACATCCTAAGATATTGTATGACTCAAAAAATTGATTGAAAATTTATATAAATCTGAAAATATTTAACTATAATATTTTTTAATAGTCAAAATACAAATCAATAAACAAAAAATCTAATCTATCATACTAAACAAAAACGTATCAAATTCTATCATCATTTTATTTAAATTTTAATCTAAAATGATAAAACTAAAATATTATAGAAGTACAAATAAATTATAAATCCATCTTCTAATTTTTTTTTATTTTTTATATTGCATATGGGGAATAAACTGATACAAAAAACTTGTCTTCAACAGTATCTAACTATTTACCACTATGAGTACATATAGATCGCAGATCCAAACACTATTAGTGTATATGCATATATCTACAAAATTAGTCTGTATTATGAAGTGGCTAGATCACATGGGTATGCTAATAATATGGAAATGTTCAAACATCATTTCATCACATCTGTTCATGGTCCTGATAGGCCTCCATCCAAGTCGTCCAACCCAGAGGGCCTTCCATCCATACTGCCTTCCTTCCCTCAAGTAATTGGCTTAGCATCTAAATTTGCTCCCACATTGGGTCTCTAGCTTTTCTAATCTCAACCCCAAGACTCTCCATTGTTGTATCAATGAAATTGTGCTCCCTTACGACCCACCTCCATTTATGACCATGCTCTAACTCATATATGAACATCTTGGCTTGTCCATCTTTAAGGAACCTAAGGGATTTGTTCTTCTCTATCTTCATTATAACAAATACCTGCAAAAAGATGCGATGGAGAGTGAGTCCATGGAATGACTCAGTAAGGGCCCTAACTTTACCTTGGAACTTATCCACATTTCTAGTTTTCCAGATATGCCATAAAATCTCAGTAGATAGTATATGCCAAAATAGGTTAGTATCATTTTTCAAACCCTTAATGTAGCCAGTGAGAACATCTAAAATAAGAACCTAGTTAGGAATAGAAATACAAAACAACAACCAGATTTCTCTAGCAATATTGTACTAAAACAAAATGTGCCTAACAGACTCAGGCACTCTACAAGCATTACATATATCACGATTATTATGATCTTTTCTGAAAGGTAGCATGTTAATAATCATCAACCATCTAAAATATTTTTTCGTAGGAGTGGTAGGACTACTCTAGAGCCATGTGAATACCTTATGCCACTATTTTATAGAGAAATATGCATACCACAAAGTGTTAGCATACTTGATAATAGATTCATCATAGGAGAGGGTATTATAGACAGTAATAAATTTGACATTGGAACTAGAAATATTATTATTCCAAATAAGATCAATGTACCTTTCATTATTCACCTTACAGCTTTTAGGCAATTGTAGATCAACACACCCATACTTCACCATATTATAAGTTTTCTTTTGGGAAACCTGGAGATCATATCTAACCCTAAGGGTATCCCATTTTATAAGTCTATTATTCTCAATAATGTCCTTAAAGAAGAAAATGCCTTTATTAGCCCAGGCTCTGGCAGAGCAACCTTGAGTAAGCGTGAGAGGTTTAGAAGAGTGGAAAAGTTTCCACCAAATAGACCTCTCCCCATGAATGTGGTCATTGTTGTTGGTCCTACTATTGGTGATGTAAGGTCTAATATTTTCCTAGGCTTTCCAGATAGACTTCAAGACACATGAACCCTGTAATGAGACAAGAAATCCTCTAGCCACTAGGTCATAAAAGGGTAAAGATTTCTAGGATTTAGCCTTCTTAGGAACATTTCTCATCATGTTGTTTCTGACCAAGACTTTCCATGGTTCACTACCTTCAAATGCTTGGAAGATCCATTTTGCAACAAGAGCAACCCCTTGGATTCTCATGTCTTTTATTCTGAGCCCTCTCAGTCTCTTCTCAATGTGGCACCACCCGCACTTAACAGAGTGTATCTTCTTGTTTCCTTTCCCATCAAACCATAAGAACTTCCTTATAACTTTCTGTATTTCTAGTATTTGATAGTTGGAGAACATCCAGGCAAAGGAGTAGTAAATGTTGTACGAAGATAGAATCTTTTGACATACTTGCACTCTACCAACAAATGATAGATATCTATTATTTCACTTATTGAGATTCTTGTCAATTTTACCTCTAAACAATATCCACATTTCCTTAAGAGAAGGGGAGATGGAGAAGGGTATCCCCAAGTATCTGACAATCTTATTAGCCCCCCCCCCACTGGATTCCAAACGGATGTAACAATTCTGGAGGTTCCTCTCTCCACCCAAGCAAGGCAGATTTAGCATGAGAAATTTTTGCCCCTGGGATCTCACCTAAGAACTTGATTTCGCATTCCAGGGCTTCCATGTTTTGCTTGGTAAGTTCAACAAAAAGTGCAGTGTCATCTGTAAATTGAGTATTGATCAACTTTGACCCATCAGGAAGCACAACACCTCTTATTTTAGGGGATATGGTGTAGTCTCTTAATATGTAATACAGAGCATCAGAAGCAATAATGAACAGGCGGGGGCAAGAGGCCATCCCTATCTAATAGACCTACCAAGTTTAATAACCTGAGTGAGAAATCCATTAATCTCCACCTGCGCTGAAGCATCTTTAAGGAGAATCTTCACCCAGTGACAGAATTCAACAGGAAATCCAAAGGCTTCTAGCATCATCAAAATAAAGTCCCATTCAACACTATCATAAGCTTTCTCAAAGTCTAAGAGAAACATGGCCACATTCTGCCAGGAAGCATTAGCCCAATCCATCGCCTCCCAACTAGTAATTATATTCTCTAGGATGAACCTATCATGTAGGAGCACCCTTCTAAGGGCTCCCACCATTTGTTTTTGTTGTGATTTTGGTTCTTCATGAAGCCGTGTAATGTAATAAGAGCCAAGAGCTCATTGCTTTTGTTTAGGTCCTAGTTTAGGTCCTAGGTTCACAAGTCTAGGTTGAGTTTTCTCTTGGGGTTGAGGGAATGTGGGCCTATTGATGAGTTTGGGGTCCTTTTGGCATGGTTGTGTCTAGAGGATAGCCTAATAAAGGCCTAAAAGCCAAGAAAAGCAACATTGCAAAAGTTGCTTAAAAGTTTCAAAAAGTTGCATGACAACTTTTCAAAGTTGTCATGAAACTTTTCCATCAAATTGGTGATAACCTTAGCTTGGCATTGGGAACCCTAACTTTGGCACACAAACCAAGGCAAAGACATTGTAAATTGTTGCAAACCCTAAATGATGGGTCAGATGTCAGATTGTACAGCCAAAAGGAAAAACACCTTGACTGTGACTGTGTTTTTGTTGCCAGTCAGTACAAATGGAGCATTAAAGGATTGATAATGGATTGTTCTAGAAACTAAACTATGTTGAGAGTCTTGTATAGTGTTTATACTTTCATTTTGAGAATTTAGATTAGGTTTTGTTTTGCAGGTGTTGTGTGCTTTGTAAATATTTTGTAATTACCTCTTCACTGTCCAGTTTTGGATTGCTTTGAGGAAATGGGTTGGTAACTCCTATCCCCATTGTGGAAACACCATGAAACCATGGGGTATAGGAGTACAAACCATGGGGTAGAAGAACAAAAGGAGAAGAATAGACTCCTTGAAGATGCTATGAGTGAGATAAGGAACAAGCTGCAAGAAGTGGTTGATTAGAGAGCACAAGAACTCTTGGGTGTGGACACCAATGATAGATGCAAGAAAGCTATTGATATAGATGACATCATATTTGAACTAGACCCCTTAATCAATGAAGAACCTTTTGTAAAGGCCATTAAGGCTTTGAATACAAAATCTTTTGAAGGATTGCCACTTTTTAGTGGAAGGATGGATATTGACACTGTCATGGAATGGATTGAGGGTATGGAGAACCATTTTGAGTGTGAAGGTGTGACAGAAGCCCAAAAGGTTAAGGTTTATAAATCAAGACTAAGGGGAGAAACCTTGACATGGTGGAAGTACCTGCAAGAGGAGAGAATTAGCATGGGGAAGCTACCTATTGCAAATTGGAAGCCCATGGTGAGTAAGATCAAGGAGAACTACTTGCCAGAGGATTATGAAGTCCAACTTCATAAGAAGAGATAGGGATTTAAGCAAAAAGATCTTGATGTGGCCTCTTACATAGAGGAGTTTCAGAAGCTTTGTCTTAGATCCAAAGTCCAAGAAGAGGAATCTATCAAGGTGGCTAGGTATCTAAGTGGCCTAAAGTGGAACATCCAAGAGGAGATAAGCCTATGTACTCCTACCACTGTCCAAAAATGTCATCAGCTTGCTACTAAGGTGGAAGAGAGGAACAAAAGGAAGGGAGACTCCAACAATAGGGGTAGAGGTAGAGGTAGAGATCAAATGATTCACTGAGGTGGTTACCAAAGCAAGGCAAATGAGCAAAGGAATCAAGGAGAGTCCAAGTTGACTGAGTATAATAGTGAAACCAATCTCAGAGGAGGCCATTCTAGAGGAAGAGGTGCACAAGGGGGTCCAAATAGGGGCAGAGGTACCGGTAGGGGTAATTCCTACTTTGCAACCATGAAATGCTACAATTGTGGTCAATTGGGACACCCGGCCTATAGATGCCCTAACAAGCCTACCTCATCAAACAGTGGAAAGAGGGTTGCTTATGCCCATGAAGACACATCAAGAAAAAAAACACCTAAGGTGGGCCATATTGAATCAGAAATTGGAGAAAATCTAATGTTCAATAGTGTCTTGATAAGACAGCCGGTTAAGGATGAATCTAAGCATAGGAGAGCATTTTTTAGGGTGAGATGAAAAATCCTTGGTAAGGTTTGCAAGGTGATAGTTGATTCAAGTTCAACTGATAACATCATATCAGATGAGGTAGCCAAGAAGTTAAAACTCACAAAGATACCCCACACTAGCCCTTACAAGGTGACATAGTTGAATCAAGAGCAGAGTGTGCTTGTCAATGAACAGACTTGGGTGGAGTTTTCTATTGGAGGGTACAAGGACAAGATCCTTTGTGATGTGCTACCCATGGATGCTTGTCATCTACTGCTAGGTAGACCCTAGCAATTTGATAGGAAGGTGATCTATGATGGAGAGGAGAACTCCATTTCCTTCAAGAAGGACAGTAGAACCTTTAAGATTCAGTCTCTGACAGAGAATGATGAGGGAACCTCAAAAACACCTAGTGTCTTACTTAACACTGGTAAAGAGTTCTTACACTTGCTGCATGAAGAGGAGACAGTGGGATGTGCCATCTTTGTGAAGCCAAAGGAGGAGGAAGGTAAGTTGTAGACAGAGGTACCTAAGGAGGTAAAGCAAATGTTGCAAGAATATAAAGACATAGTGAGTGATGGAGCACCTGCAACACTTCCACCAAGAAGGTCTATAAGCCATCAAATAGACTTTGTCCCTAGTGCATCCCTGCCCAATAAAGTAGCATATAAGCTCACACCTGACCAAAATAAGGAGGTGGCAAGCCAAGTGCAGGAGTTGTTGGATCAAGGACTAATCAAGAAGAGCATCAGCCCATGTGTAGTCCCGGTAGTGCTAGCAACAAAGAACGGAGGCAAGTGGAGACTTTGCACTGATTCAAGGGCAATAAATAGGATCACCATAAGGTATAGATTCCCTATTCCTAGAATAGAGGATTTGATGGACTGCTTAGGGGGTGCCATGTATTTTACTAAGTTGGACCTTAAAAGTGGTTATCATCAAATTAGGATTAAGGAGGGTGATGAGTGGAAGACCGATTTTAAGACCATAGAAGGGTTGTATGAATGGCTTGTGATGCCATTTGGACTTACCAATGCCCCAAGCACCTTCACGAGGTTGATGAATAAGGTGTTGAAGGAATTCACACGTAGATTTGTGGTGGTGTACTTAGATGACATACTCATCTATAGTAGAACCAAAGAGGAGCACTTTGAACATTTGAGATTAGTCCTAGAGAGGTTGCATGAAGAGAAGTTGGCAATCAGCTTAGAGAAGTGTGACTTCTTGAAGAAAGAGTTAGTCTACTTGGGGTTTGTGGTGTCTAAGGGAACCTTGAAGATGGATCCAAACAAAGTGGAGGCAATCTTGAATTGACCTAGCCCTAAAATAGGGACTGAAGTTAGGAGTTTCCATGGTTTAGCCCAATTCTATAGAAAGTTTGTGAGGAACTTCAGTGGCATATGTGCACTAGTACTTGACACTATTAAAGGAGGCCTTAAAACTAAGTTCAAATGGACTGAACAAGATGATGAAGTATTCCAATTATTGAAGCAAGAAGTAGCCACAAAACCCATCCTACTCTTACCTACTTTTGACAAGCTATTCACATTGGAGTGTGATGCAAGTGGAAGTGCAGTAGGGGGTGTATTGAGTCAAGAGGGAAGGTCTGTGACATTTTTCAATGAGAAGCTCAATGAGGCAAAGAAGAGGTATTCAGCATATGATCTAGAGTTGTATGCACTAGTTCAGTCTCTCAAGAAGTGGAGGCATTACCTACTCCCAAAAGAATTTGTGGTGTTCACAGATAACCAGGCTTTGAGTTACATTAACACTCAAGAGAAGCTTAGCAACAGACATTTGAAGTGGATGGAGTACCTCCAATCCTTTACCTTTACCATCAAGCATAAAAAGGGGCAACTCAACAAGGTGGCAGATGCTTTAAGCTGGATGTTATTGACTGTCCAAGAATTACAATTGCAGAGCATAGGGATAGAAGGTTTCAAGGATCTCTATGAATAAGATGAAGACTTCTCATCAGCCTACAAGGTATGCAAGGAGTTTGAGAATCATTTTCATGGTGAGTATGCAGATTACACTCTTCAAAATGGTCTTTTGTTCAAAGGCAATCAGTTATGTGTGCCTAGAGGATCCATGAGAGAAAATATCATACAAGAGAAACACAATGGAAGTGTAAGTGGACACTTTGGAATCAATAAAACTTTGGATCTAGTACAGAGATACTACTATTGGCCTAGGTTGCCAAGGGATGTGAGAAGGTATGTGGAGCAATGTGGTGTGTGCCAAAGGGAAAAAGGAGGATCAAGCGATGCAGGCCTCTATCAGCCATTACCGGTCCCAAATAGGCCTTGGGAGTGTGTGAGCATGGACTTTGTGGTAGGACTCCCCAAGACAAAGATAGGTATGGATAGCATCTATTTGGTGGTAGATAGGTTTTCTAAGATGAGCCACTTCATTCCATGTAGAACTACTCATGATGCTAGTTATATTGCACATCTCTTCTTTAAGGAGATTGTAAGGTGTTGGCATTATGTGAACTGGCATGAAGACATAATGATATTGTATGTTGTCATTGATGTCAATATGTGACATGATGTGAACTGGCACATGTGATAGGTGAAAAGAGAGAGGAACCAGCATATGTATGAACCAGTTTATATGCCAAAGTGAAGCGGCATATTTGTTCAAGATGAACCGGCATGCAGTTATGGGAACTGACACATGGAAGCATTGCGTTACTATCAGTTGGTAGGTAGTTTCCACTGTAGGATTTCCGATTGGAGTACCTCAAGCTTGTGTGACTCAATCGATGATCTTTGTGTGATGAGTTAGCAGTATAATGGAGAATAGATCATGTTGCCACATAAACTCTACGTGCGTGAAGGATCTTGCATGAAGAAGACAATTCCTATCTACCTCGAGAATGTGCGAAGTCTGTCAAATGGTGATAATGCATGATGGGTTATCAACCACCATGTAATTGGTGGAAAATGGATGATGGAGAATGTCTTGAGATTGATTCAAGAGTGTTCCATTTAATGCAGTATGATTCAACGGTCAGGATTAAACCGCTTGAATTGCTTAACCTAATAGGTTTAGGGTTTAGGGTTTTTTCTATCGACCTATCTGTTTCCTATAAGGTCAATGTTGTATTTCTTTCTAAGGTTGTTGGAAAAATTTGTGAGTGTGTATCCAAGGGAAGTGATACATGTTTCTTACTAGATCAAATGAGAGAAGAGATACCTGCAAAGTGAATGTGCAGAAGGAGAAGAGGAGCCAAAACATATCTGCATTAGCATTGAGTGTTGTTATCAAATCATTGTAATTCCTATTGATCTTTAATCACTTCAACAGTTGTGAAATCCCTTAACAAGGTAGCCTTAACTGGGCTTGATGCAAAATCCCTTAACAAGGTAGTCTTAACCGGCTTGATTCAAATCCCTTAATAGGGTAACTCGAGGTTAATGAGTTATGAGAAGCTATAGAGCTCTGGAGATCCTTTAGCTATTGAGTTCTTGAAATCCTCTAACAAGGTAATCCTTACCGGGTTTAACCCTTAACCAGGTATTATAGCCATCCCTTAACCGGGTGATCCCTAACAGGATCAATTCCTAGCAGAACCTATTGTAATGTCTTTAACCGGACAAGGCTCCTAACAGAGCGAACTTCAAAAGAGTTCAAAAGCAACTTGTGGGTAGTCATCCCCACCATGGTTTTTCCGAGTTGGGTTTCCATGTGAAAAATATGTGTGTCATGTGTAATGCTTTTATCTTGTGATGCTTTGTTTTTACCTATTGAGCATATGATGGTTCTATGTTTTATGCCTGTTTATAAAACATATTGAACTCACTGTTATGAAGATCTGATGTTAGTTTACCTATTCATGCATGAGAGTGTAATGGTACTATAGTATTGAGCTACGAGGAAAGCTTAGTGAGTGACTGGTTTATGACTATTTCAGCTATACTGGATGTTACCGGTTGCACTCTATTTTAACCAGTATCCCTGTTTGCCAGTCATTTGGAGTATTTGTTGTCAAACCAGTTTTGGACTATATTTGTGTTTGTACTAATTCACCCCCCTCTCTTAGTACTAGTTTGGTAGTAGTGGTTCATCATTGAGTTATCAATTGGTATAAGAGCCCCTCCAGGTCCTCTGTGTTGTAAGCTTAACCGCTTGAGGAAAAGATCCTAGTCAAATGATGAAGAGGGAAGGTCCAAAGTTTAACAGGGAAAATTTTGGTATATGGAAAGACAGGATGAAGATATTCATCAGAAGCATGGTGTTCAACACTGGAGTTATGTTGAAAATGTATATGTTGTTCCTACTAGTACTCTCACTAATGACCAAAAGAGAGAGATACAAGAAAATGGGCAAGTCATGGAAGCCCTCATCAGTAGTCTATCTGACATTGAGTTTATTGATGTTTAGGACAAGGCAAATCCCAAAGAGGTATGGGATGCTCTTGAAAATATCTATGGTGGTGATGAGCATGTAAAACAGGCTAAGAAAGAAAGCTTGAGAGGGAAGTTTGAAGACATGCAGATGGTTGAAGGAGAGACCATTCAATAGTATGGAATAAGAATCAAAATGGTTGTTGGAGAAATCAAGAGTGTAGGTGGCAAAATAGAAGATTCCACTATGGTAACTAAAGTCCTGAGATCCTTGTTGCCGGTCTATGTAATAAGGGTTGCTGCTATTCAGGAGCTGAGATCAATAGACAAGTCTAAAGTATCCTTGGACTCCATCATAGCCAAGTTAATAGCCTATGAACTAAATAGTTTTGATGGGAGTGTTCAAAAGACTAAATCAACATTTAAAGCCTCTGCTATACCATCTAGGAAAGGAAAAGAGGCTAGCACTAGTGGGGAACCTAGTCAGAGTAGAGAAATGAATGATGAGGAGATTCTAATGGAATTTGAAGCTCTCCTTGCCAGGAAGCTTCCTAAAGGAACCGATAAATACAAAGGTAAGTTACCTTTGAAATTTTTTTCTTGTAACTAGATAGGACATATTGCTATAAACTGTCCTAATGGCGAAAACAAGGACAAACCTGAAAGCTTCAGGAAATTCAAAGGAGGAAACCGGAGAAACTATTTTATAGCAGTTGATGAACGTGTCACAGATGAGGAATCAGAAGATGAAGAGAATGAAGACATTGTGTTTTTTGTTGTAAAGGAAGATGTGGCAAACAAGAAGGCTCTTGTCTCCCGGTTTGATAATTCCAAAGAGTGGATCATTGACAGTGGTTGTTCTCACCATATGACCAGTGATCGGAGCAAGTTTTTGTCCTTGGAGGAGTATGATGGTGGTGTGGTTCACTTTGGCAATGATGCACCATGCATGGTCAAAGGCAGAGGGTCCATCTCTTTGAATGGAAAGAGAAATGCTGACAATGTGTACTGGGTTGATGGTCTTAGACACAACCTTCTAAGTGTTGCCCAGCTAAATGATAGTGGCCTCACTCTAGAATTCAAGAATGGAGTTTGCAGAATCAAAGGAAAAGATGGTAAATTGGTTGCCACCGGCATGCAAACCAAAGGTAACCTATTTCATCTGAATGCAAATGCAAGTACATGTCTTATGGCTAAGCTTGATGATAGTTGGATATGGCATAGGAGACTCTGCCATGTAAACTTTGATAACATTGTGAAGGCTAGTAAGATCAAGGCAATTAGAGGGTTGTCAGTGCTAAACAAACCGAATAATACCTTAAGTAGAGAGTGTCAATTGGGGAAAATGTCTTCCTCAACCTTTAAAGGCAAATCTTTCACTGCTGACAACTTGCTTGATCTTGTGCATACTGATTTGTGTGGTCCTATGAAAACTAGAAGTGTGCAGGGTGATAGGTACTTCATGATCCTCACTGATGACTACTCAAGAATGATGTGGGTCACATTCTTGAAAGACAAGTTTGAAGCTTTTGGGAAATTCAAAGATTTCAGAGCATTAGTGGAGAAGGAAAGTGGTAAGAGGATCAAGTGTCTCAGAACTGATCAAGGAGGGGAATTCACTTCCAGTGAATTCAACAAGTATTGTGAAGAATTTAGCATCAAGAGACAGTTGTCTGCCCCCCAGACTCCACAACAGAATGGCCTAGCAAAGAGGAATAACTAGACTGTGGTTGAAGCAGCTAGAACCATGTTAATTCAAGGAAAGGTAGCTCACACCTTTTGGAGAGAAGCGGCGAGCACTGCAGTCTACACTATGAACCAGGTACTCATCAAGAAAGGTAAGGACAAAACTCCTTATGAGTATTGGACCAGTAAGACACTTGTGGTTATCTACTTTAGGGTATTTGGTAGCAAATGTTACATCAAGAGGAGTGAACATCAGGGAAAATTTGAAGCTAAATGTGATGAGGGAATATTTCTAGGATATTCCACCAAGAGTAAAGCTTTCAAGTGCTACAACAATAGGAATCAGAGAATTATGGAAAGTATCAATGTAAGAGTTCATGAATCCTCTAAGAAAACTAAAGAAACTGGCAATGAGCAAGCTGTAAATGAACTAGTTGCAACCTTCTAGGAACTGGTTGTTAGTCAACCAAGTACCAGTAACAGTGTCCCTGAACCGGTGAACGCTGATACTGATGAAGATGAGGATGAAGAGGAAAAGCAAGAAGAACCAGTTAAGACCATTCCTCAGTATGTCAAGTTGAATCATGATCCTAAGCAGATCATAGATGATAAGGATGCAGGAATCCTTACAAGAAGAAAGATCAGAGAAAACTCATGTATGATCTCTGAATTTGAGCCTAAATCATTCAAAGAGGCTCATAAAGATGAAGACTGGATGAAGGCAATGGAAGAGGAACTTGACCAGATAGAGAAAAATGGTACATGGTCCTTGGTACCCAGACCTGAGCATAAAAATGTCATTGGCACCAAATGGGTGTTCAGAAACAAGTTGAATGAGGATGACACAGTGATTAGGAATAAAGCCAGATTGGTGTGCAAAGGATATGCTCAAGAAGAAGGAGAAGATTATGGAGAAACCTTTGCTCCTGTAGCGAGATTGGAAGGAGTTCATATGCTTCTTGCATATGCAGCTTTAAAAAGGTTCAAAGTATATCAAATGGATGTAAAATCTGCATTCCTAAATGGTGTACTTGAAGAGGAGTTATATATAGAGCAACCAGATGGGTTTTCCCTATCTCAAGACAGTGATATGGTGTGCAAGCTACATAAAGCCTTATATGGTCTAAAGCAAGCACCTAGGGCATGGCATGAGCATCTACATTCCCATCTTGTGAAGATTGGATTTGAGAGAACAAGTGAAGATAGCAATATCTACCTGAAGTCTGAAGGAGATCAGATCCTGATCTGTGAGGTTTTTGTTGATGACATTATCTTTGGAGGAGATGACAAGATGAGTCATGAGTTTGCTGATGAGATGAAGAAAGAGTTTGAGATGTCACTCATAGGGGAGATTAAGTTCTTCATTGGACTACAGATCCAGCAGATGAAAGATGGAATCTTTATCACTCAGTCCAAATATGTCAAAGAGGTGTTGAAGACCTTTGGCATGGAAGATAGCAAACCAGTTGGTACACCGATGGTGACTGATTGCAAATTGACAAAAGAGGATGATTCTGCGCTGGTTGATGAGAAGGAATATAGATCAATGATTAGTAAGTTGCATTATGTAGTGCATAGCAGACCGGATATTGCACATGTAGTTGGCATTACTGCAAGGTTCCAGAAGAGTCCCAGAGAATCCCACTTGATTGCAATCAAGCGGATTCTTAGGTATCTAAAGGGAACAATTGACTATGGATTGTGGTACCTATACAACAATGATTTCAATTTGAAAGTGTTCACAAATGCTGATTGGGCAGGTAATGTGGATGACTGGAAAAGCACAACCGGTGGTGCATTCTTTCTCGATGGTAGACTGGTCTCATGGATGAGTAAAAAGCAGAGTTGTATCTCTCAGTCTACAATAGAAGCGGAGTATGTTGCAACTTTCATGAACTGCACTTAGACAATTTGGATGAAGCATGTACTAGAAGGCTTCAAGATCCCTGTATCTGAACAGGTAAGTATATTCTGTGATAACACAAGTGCTATCAATATATCAAAGAATCTGGTTTTACATTCTAGAACCAAGCATTTTGAGCTTAAGTATCATTTCTTGAGGGAAAAGGTTTAGAATAAGGAGATTGCACTGGAACATGTTTCCAGTAAGGAGCAGCTAGTAGACATATTCACCAAGCCTCTCCCAAAGACTACATTTGTGCACTTAAGAGGTGAATTAGGGGTATTGCCCCTTCAGGAGGTGAACTAAAAGTAATTGTTCCACATCAGTCAGGTATTGCAAAGTCAATTTTTTCTTGATTGATGTGTTGAAGGATGCTACTCCTCAAGGGGAGCAGCATAATGGAATAGAGATTCTTGTGCCTCCACTTTGGCATTGTTGTCAAAGGGGGAGAAGGAGTAAGATGTGAAGCAGAGAAGATATCTTTGTATATTGCCATCAATGCCAAAGGGGGAGATTGTTGGCATTATGTGAACTGGCATGAAGACATAATGATATTGTATGTTGTCATTGATGTGAATATGTGACATGATGTGAACCGGCACATGTGATAGGTGAAAAGAGAGAGGAACTGACATATGTATGAACCGATTTATATGCCAAAGTGAAGTAGCATATTTGTTCAAGATGAACCGGCATGCAGTTATGGGAACCAGCACACGGAAGCATTGTGTTACTATCGGTTGGTAGGTAGTTTCCACTTCAGGATTTCCGGTTGGAGTACCTCAAGCCTGTGTGACTCAATCGGTGATCTTTGTGTGATGAGTTAGCAATATAATGGAGAACAAATCATGTTGCCACATAAGCTCTATGCGCATGAAGGATCTTGCATGAAGAAGACTATTCCTATCTACCTCAAGAATGTGTGAAGTCTGTCAAATGGTGATAACGCGTGATGGGTTATCAGCCGCCATGTAATCGGTAGAAAATGGATGATGGAGAATGTCTTGAGATCGATTCAAGATTGTTGCATTTAATGCTGTATGATTCAACGGTCAGGATTGAACTGCTTGAATTGCTTAACCTAATAGGTTTAGGGTTTTTGCTATCGACCTGTCTGTTTCCTATAAGGTTAATGTTGTGTTTCTTTCTAAGGTTGTTGGCAAAAGTTGTGAGTGTGTATCCAAGGGAAGTGATATGTGATTCTTGCCAGACCAAAGGAGAGAAGAGATACCTACAAAGTGAATGTGCAGAAGGAGAAGAGGAGCCAAAACATATCTGCATTAGCATTGAGTGTTGTTATCAAATCATTGTAATTACTATTGATCTTTAATCACTTCAACAATTGTGAAATCCCTTAAAAGGGTAGTCTTAAATGGGCTTGATGCAAAATCCCTTAACAGGGTAGTCTTAACCGGCTTGATTCAAATCCCTTAACAGGGTAACTTGAAGTTAATGAGTTCTAAGAAGCAACAGAGCTCTGGAGATCCTTTAGCTATTGAGTTCTTGAAATCCTCTAACAAGGTAATCCTAACTGGGTATTATAGCCATCCCTTAACCGGGTGATCCTTAAAAGGATCGGTTCCTACCAGAACCTATTGTAATGTCTTTACCTGGACAAGGCTCCTAACAGAGCGGACTTCAAAAGAGTTCAAAAGTAACTTGTGGGTATTCATCCCCACCATGGTTTTTCCTAGTTGGGTTTCCATGTGAAAAATATGTGTGTCATGTGTAATGCTTTTAACTTGTGATGCTTTGTTTTCACCTGTTGAGCATATGATGGTTCTATGTTTTCTGCCTGTTTATAAAACATATTGAACTCACTATTATGAAGATCTGATGTTAGTTTACTTGTTCATGCATGAGAGTGTAATGGTACTATAGTATTGAGCTAAGAGGAAAGCTTAGTGAGTGACCAGTTTATGACTGTTTGAGTTGTACTGGATGTTACCGGTTGCACTCTATTTTAACCAGTATCCCTGTTTGCCAGTCATTTGGAGTATTTGCTGTCAAACCGGTTTTGTACTATATTTGTGTTTGTATTGATTCACCCTCCCCTCTTAGTACCAGTTTGGTACTAGTGGTTCATCATTGAGTTATCATAAGGATTCATGTACTCCCATTAAGTATTGTTTCAGATAGGGATAGCAAGTTCATGGGCCATTTTTGGAAAACCTTATGGAGAAGCCTAGGAACTAATCTATCATTCAGCTCAGCTTACCATCCACAAACTGATGGTCAAACTAAAGTCATTAATAGGGCGTTAGGCAACTTGCTAAGGTGTCTAACCAAGGAGTATGGGAAGACTTGGGATGTATTTATTCCACAAGCTAAGTATGCCTACAATGATAGTGTAAATAGGACCACTGGAAGGAGTCCTTTTGAGGTTGTCTATGGCAGACATCTTAGAGGGGTGTGTGAACTAAGAGAACTTGGTTCAATGGAGATGAAGAGTGGGAAAATAGAGGACTTCACTCAAACCATCCAGGAAGTACAAGAACAGGTCAAGAGAGCCATCCTAGAGTCTACTCAAAAACTAAAAGCTAAAGTGGATGAGAAAAGGAGGGAGGTTCAGTTCAAAATGGGTGACTATGTGATGGTCCATTTAAGTAAAGCTAGAATGCAAAGTGGCAAGCCTACTAAGCTGCAAATGAAGAGGGTAGGACCATGTAAAATTCTATCCAAATATGGTGAGAATGCCTACAAGGTGGATCTTCCTTCAGATTTGGCTATATCACCAGCCTTCAATGTTGTTGATCTGATATTATACAAAGGTGAAATAGCAGGGCGGACTGAGAATCAAGCCAAGGTGTTGTTGGACTTAGATGTGAATGCCTTGCCTCAAGTGAAGTAGCCCATAGTAGAGAAAATCTTGGAGTCAAGGGTGAAGAAGTCTACTAGACACCAAGTCTACATGGAACACTTGGTGAAGTGGGCAGATCAACCTATGTTTGAAGCTACTTGGGTTGAAGAGGGTAGGTTCAAGAAACTTGGTATTGATCCGACTCTCATCTCTCCCATACTTCCTTAGTTTTGTGTAGAGGGGGGAGTATGGTGCAAGAGCACCCTTCTAAGGGCTCCCACCATTTGTTTTTGTTTTGTTTTTGCTTCTTCATGAAGCCATGTAATGTACTAAGAGCCAAGAGCTCATTGGTTTTGTTTAGGTCCTAGGTTCACAAGTCTAGGTTGAGTTTTCTCTTGGGGTTGAGGGAATGTGGGCCTATTGATGAGTTTGGGGTCCTTTTAGAATGGTTGTGTCTAGAGGATATACTAATAAAGGCCTAAAAGCCAAGAAAAGCAACATTGCAAAAGTTGCTTAAAAGTTGCAAAAAGTTGCATGTTAACTTTTCAAAGTTGTCATGCAACTTTTCCATCAAATTGGTCATAACCTTAGCTTGGCATTGGGAACCCTAAATTTGGCACATGAACCAAGGCAAAGACATTATAAATTATTACAAACCCTAAAATGATGGGTCAGATGTCAGATTGTATGACCAAAAGGAAAAACACCTTGACTGTGATTGTGTTTTTGTTGCCAGTCAGCACAAATGGAGCATTAAAGGATTGATAATCGATTGTTCTAGAAACTAAACTTTGTTGAGAGTCTTGTATAGTGTTTATACTTTCATTTTGAGCATTTAGATTAGGTTTTTGTTTTGCAAGTGTTGTGTGCTTTGTAAATATTTTGTAATTACCTCTTCACTGTCTAGTTTTGGACTACTTTGAGGAAATGGGTTAGTAACACCTATCCCCATTGTGGAAACACCATGAAACCATGGGGTATAGGAGTACAGACCCTATATAGTATCTCAGAGGAAGCAGGGCCCTAGAGAATGTAGGAAAACCTTTCAAAAACCCACTCCTAGGTGAGACTAGTTTGTGCCCAGCTAGGAAGGGTCAAGGTTGCAGAGGTCCGTGAGAACAAGGAAGGACAAGGAAGGAGACACCCTTTGGAGGAGTTGAAGAGGGGTGTGTGGAGAATCATTGGTGACAAGGATGAGCTTCCACTAATCCATACAAGGTGGTGAAGATAGCAAACCAACTCTATGACCCTAGTAGGCCTAAAAAAAATACCCTTAAAAACCCTTAATTCCACCTAGGGCAATGTACGAACACTTGGGGGCCCAAAACTAGAAAAATCCTTGAGCCTTTGATAAATTAATAGTAGTCCCTTTGGGAAGTTTTACAATTTTTGGCATTGTTTGCAAGAGGAAGCCCTAAAAGTCCGGAATCGAGGCCTAATAGGGGCTTATTCCTTGTAGCCCTATTTTGTAGGGAAAAAGCAAAATTGCGGAATCGGTAACAAGAAGGAATATCAAAACCTCTTGGGGGCACATGAGTGGTTGGAGAAACATGTCAAAGACCTATCCTATCCTTGCTAGGACCTAAGAAGGTGTAGGAAGAGTTAAACCCTTATTAGCCTATGTAAGGGTTTTTGAAGCTTGTGAGTAGGTGAGAGACTAGGAGAAGAATCACATGTTGTTGGTGGGTGGATTGGGAAAGGTCAGGGGATCCCACAAGCAAGGGAAGACCTAGAGACCCTAGGGTGTGGTTGGAACACCTAGTGATCCAAGGAGAGGATCAAAGAGCATAGACTAGGCTAGTCTATCCCAAGCCCTTTCCCATCAATCTAACCTTAATGAACCCTATTTGAGTGGAACAGATGAATTTGGGCAACACATTCTCAAGCCTAAGACTAAGAACTTTGGCTAGAATCTTATATGACACATTGAGGAGTGTAATAGGTCTCCAGTTTTTTACGAGTGACTTCTCCCCCTCTTTGGATAATAACTTAATAATCCCTTTATTGACGAGTTCTCCTAGGGATCCATTCTCGAATGCCTCAGTATATAGCTCATGGAGGTATTGGAAAATCCATTCCTCATTAGCTTTATAAAACTCAATAGGAAATCCATTCAAACCCAGTGCCTTGTTATTGCTAAGGGTTCTAATGGCATTTTTCACTTCACCCAAGAAATAGTTTTTTTCAAAGATTGTGAGTCTTCCTCTTTAATTCTACTAGGAATAATTTCTTTGCATTTCTCTCTGGCTTCTTGAGACTTGGGGGAATCTTCCAAGGAGAAGAGTCCTTTGTAAAAAAGGCAAAATGCATCTTTAATATCTTCCACCTCCACTACCTCTTTGTTGTCAACCCAGATCCTATCAATCTTTTCTCTGATCTGTTTCTGTTAAAGTGTATTGAAGAAGAATTTAGACCCTTTGTCACCAAATTGCATCCACTGGCTTCGGGCCCTGATCATTGCACCTCTAATCTTAATTTGTTGGTGTTTCCTCAAAGCATCTCTAGCTTGTGCAACTCTATTGGATAGTTCAACTTTTCTTGGGTTTCTCTGGACATCTACTTCATACCGGTACAATTCATCGGAAAGTGTTTTCTCCTACGATCTATGAATTTTTAGCTTTCTTCTGCCCAATAGTCTAAAGAAGGTTCTACCAACTCTTAACATTTTGGTTTCATCTGTTGATATGGGATTTCATATCCTTGTTTCCTTTATTGAGCAACCTAGTAATTTTAATGGTGGCCAACACATCCGGATCCTTAAGAAGATGGGTGTTGAGGATGAATTCATTTCCTTATTTCCCTTGCTTGTCTGGAGAGTCTTGGAACCTAATGAGAGAAACAATAGGGTGATGATCAGAGAGTGAAACCGGCTATACTGTCACAGCATTGCCCCGATCATCCAGTGTAAAGGAGAATTGTTCTTTGTTTGCATAAAACCTATCCAATCTACAATAAATTATATGTTTACCTTTCTAGTAATTGCACCAAGTAAACCATATTCCTTTCATAGACTTCTTGTTACCAAGTAAGGGATCAAAGAGCTTCTTGCAATTCTTCATCCTTTCCCAGTGCAATTTCTTGACCCCTTTCCATTCCATAGTGACACCATTGCCTTTATCCTCATGTCTTTCAATCATGTTGAAGTCTCCCCCAATAATCCATGGAATGTCAGGGAGAGAGGCAATCCAATCCCATAGTTTGGTCCTTTCCCTTTAATCATTGGTAGCATAAATTGAGCACACTCCTATGACAACATTGTTAATATTAAGTGAGGCCCAAATTGCTCTATTACATGGCGAGTGACCTTGATTAACAATGCGATCTTTCCACTTAGGGTTAATGAGTAACCCAACTCCCACTCTCCCTTTATCATGGCCCAAGAAAATCTTAATAGAGTCTTTCCAGATGAATTCCAGAATAACATCCAAAGTAAAATTAATTACTTTTATTTCTTGTAACATGATGACATCTGAATCTTTATGTTGGTTAATAAACTTTCTAACAATTTGTTTCTTGTTTGACGAATCCAGACCTCTAATATTCCATGAAATGCACTTCATCATAACTAAATGAGAGATTGTTACTCTTTGGTAGTCTTAAAACTATTGAAGCACCTGGGGAGATCTTTCCTCTCTTCTGCTTTCCTTCTATTAGATGATCCTTTACTCTTGGATCCTAGTGGTATATCTCTTCATCTTTTGGGTTTAAGCTTAGTGTTCTCACTATCAACCATCTCCTCCCTTTCATCACCAATGTTTTCATCATATTGAGAATCATCCTCATAGTATGAATCCTGGTTGGGATCAAGTTGACTAGGGGCCTCTCCATTCTTAGTACAGGGTCTGTGTGTCCTCAAACTATCACAGTTGCCTATGGTCTCATCTTCAATTGCAAATGGCTTACTAGGATTGGCATCACCTCTATTAGGGTCAGCAACAATGACCTCAATAACGCAGTTGTCCACAATTTCAACAAACTTCTTAGGGGGGAGGAAAATGACCGCCTCATAAATGGATTATGTAAGAGAGAGGGCTCCTTCAACATTATCAGGGACATTAGTTGAGGCAAACTCATAAGAAACATCCATATCTGCAGAATTCTTATGAGTATCATTTATACCCAATGCCCCACTAGAGATCCCTCCCTTACATAATTCACTATTGAAACTGCCCCTCCCTTCAAAATTCTTAACTAAGGATCTGACAAGGGAGGAGTTTGCATTCATGCCAGAGAATATCCCCTTTGGGGTGATGTCCTATGCATCATCTTCCATAGGTGAGGCAGGGTTGTTCACCATAGAGGTTTTATCTTTTCTATGCTTACTACTATTAGGATTAGTCGCTCTCATTTTTTCCAACACCAATTGTTGGGCATTTTCCTCCTCCTTTTTCTAGATTTTTTTCCAACCATCTAGAAACCATACTATTGATCTTTTCTCGCCTTCTCTAGGGCTTCAAATATTATAGAATGAGGAGGGAGGAACTTCATTGAAATTCCCAAAATCTGCACTTTTATCAAACTCGGTAGGCATGTTATTCATTCCACTCATAGCTTTTTTAATATTTTTACTCAGGAAGTCAGGTTTTTCCATGAGAGGCACTTGGTTTTTGGGGACTGGTGGGGGTTCGTGAGCACCCTTTTGGGGCTTCTCCACACCTTTATTTTGATTGATAATGTGATAATTATTCTGATTATGTCCCTCATTTCTGCAGAGGAAGCACACATTGATTCCTCCAAGGATTTTGATGGGGCAAGAAACAGTTTAATCCCCTAATTTAATGTTGAGAGAATTGGGAATGTCTAAACCAGGATTGATCGAGACCAGAACCCTATCATCCAAGTGCGGTATAAGGGAGGCTAAAGTATCCAAACGGATAGATTTGCCAATAGGTTCAATCATTTGGGGTATGAATCTCCATAGTAGTGGAGGGACATTCTTAACTAGAAGCCACATAGGGCACAGGAGTGCCAATATTTCTTCATTGACCACTTCAGGAGACCACCCTAGGGCACAGAATGTGCATCTACCCACGGTCCAATATTACCTACTAATAACTTCCAATTGAGCCTTATTATCTTTGAAAAAAACAATGAATAATCCTTTTTGGATTAACCTACAAAATGAAACATGAAATCCTAACTTGATATTCCATACATTTCTAAACCAGTCATCAAGAAATTTCTGAGTTGGACACTTATCAACATCAATAGCAGCAAAGAAAATAGCAATGTCTTTTAATCTATTCTTTTCGATGGCTATCTTATTACACATCAAATTATTAGTAATGATAGAGATGGAGCCCAAAGTAGAGTTAGGGTCCTTACCTTTTCCACAAGAGCTGCCATTATCTATTGCCGAAGGTTCTATAGTGACAAACCTAGAATCATCTACAATGGCATCGAGTTGTTGAGCAACGACTACTTTGAACATTTTCATTACCTTCGTTATGACACGTGAGGTTGTAACACCTCCAGATGAGCATTCCACAATGTCTCATAAACCCTCGTACATAGAGACAAGTGCGGATGATGGCAGGGAAGGACAAAAAAAAAAGCAGTCTTAAAAGTGGAAATCAAACATGGGGTGAGAGAACTTAGGTACATGGAGGAGGTCGCCTGCTCTCCTCCACATCAGAGGCTTTGACCCCTACACTCCCATGCCAAATCCTAGATGCGTGGCATAGTTGCAGACTGATTTCTAGAATCATTCATTCTCTGGAACTACCATCTTCCAAATTTCTTTCAAAAAGTTTGAAATATATTGGATCTGACAAGGAGAAGATGTTGAAAATAATGCTTGTTTGTCAAATTTCCTAAGTGGGTGCCTAAAATGACATCTTTTCCAATTTTTATGCATCAATTCAATAAATATAAGTGCATGACTCTTCAACTTCCTTGTTCCCACATCCGAAATGGTGTTTTTATGATATTTAAGTATTATAAATGATAGAAAAAGGTGTCCCTTCTTGAAAATTAAAACTACCTTTACACATAGTCCATATTTATTGAATATTTTCAACCCCCTATGCTCCCTTGGACACTTTCCTAGGTATCTTGATACCTATAGATGCTTTCATTTAGGATAAGTGCACGAAGATGGTTGTCAAAAAGGGGGGTATAAGTGGACACTTTTTTTCTGAAATCAGGTGAACCTGAACTTGGAGGCAAACTTTGAAAGTCATCCACTCAAGATATGAAGATAATCAAAGAACAAATATTATAGTACTCTAAATCTAGTCTCCAAACTACTAAACTTTTTCAAAATTGGATAGGATTAAGGGGGGTCAAATCCTTTGCGCACAAAAAACTGACCCATATTTTTTCTGAAAAACATAACATAGTGTATGACATGCGCATCAAAAATGTCATAGTTAGATTTATTATTTTGACAAATCCTTTGGCAAAAAGATATCTAAGAGTGAGCACTAGAAGATGTGTATTTTTTTGTAATTTGTTGTTGAATATTTTTTTTTTTATGATTTTTCTAATCGAGCAAATCCTGAAAAATTAGGTAGCTGTTCGTGCGCAAAGCATAAGTTGCACTAAACAAATAGAAAATATAATTTATTTTTTTAAATTGTAAAGAATCAAGTGAACTACAATAATATATAATTTTTTAAAAATTTGGATAAGTATATCAAAATTTATTCAAAAAATGTTGCACCTATGTCTATGAAAACTATGGAGACACTGGTAAAAGAAATTCAATAATGATATGTTATTGTTGTTCAAATTGAAAAAAAATTATATGGTTAGAAAGCTTAGAAGATGGGTCAAAATATGGTGGCAATTTTATGAATACCCAATTGATGAAGTGTAAACCTGATGATGACAAAGTTGATAAACCAAGTTGATAAAATAAAACACGTAAAAAATGAGAGAAATGGAGGGAAATCAAACTTCCAAACCGTAGCTTTGTCATCCAGGCCTATTTCCAAGCCTAAACTATCAAAAGCGTGTATGGGGTACTTATAGTTTAAAAAGCACGTATGGGGTACTTATGGTGTAAGAAGTGCGTACATGCTCTTTTTACTATAAACAACACGTACGCACTATTGTATAATATGATATTGTATATATAATATTTGTATATACATATAATATATGTAATATAATTTTTGTACAATATGATATTATATATAATATGTGTATATACATATAATATATAATATTTATGTATATATATATATATATGTATATAATAATATATAATATATTAAGTATATAATAATATATAATATATTAAGTATATAATAATATATAATATATTAAGTATATATATACACATGTAAGTGTATTGTCTCCCCCTCTCAAATGCATACAAGTTGCCTCTCTCTCTCTCTCTCTCTCCTCTTCTCCCTTCCTCCATACCCCATCCCTCTCTCTCTCCCTCCCTCTCTCCCCTTCTCCCTTCCTCCATACCTCATCCCTCCCTCTCTCCCCTTATCCCCTCCTCCATACCCCATCCCTCTCTCCCTCACTCTCTCCCCTTCTCCCTTCCTCCATACCCCATCCCTCTTTCTCTTCTTCTCTCCCTCCCTCCCTCCATACCCCACTACAATTGTCTCTGCACTTCTATAGAAGTAAGTGAATTTATTTCTTGTCTACAACTTCCTCTTTGATTTTTATCATGTATGCTCTCCTAAGAAAATTGACGTATGGATTTGTGTGTGTATATTGAATAGGAGGAATAGGGTTTGAAATTGAACCATGGGTGTATTACCTTGACAAAAAAGGAAACCTATAGGAATATTCTTCTCGAATGTCTTTTTAATGAGCAGAGCAAATGTGGAAAATAGTGTCAACAAAGCAACATGATGAGTCAGAGTACCTGCAATATGTTTTTCAGAAGGAAACAACCGATATGAAGAGAAAGAGGGAGAGTAACATAGATGATGTCCTAGAGAATGATAGTGGTGGGTATGTGAGAGCTCCCATGTTGTTACACTACTCCTGTCACCTAAAGAAATTAAAGTTTGTTGTATGCATGGCACTGGTAGTATATGATGATCATCACTTGTCAAACGGCTTGGAACGGTACATACCCATGAAAGAAATCAAGTGTGTAATTTTGATAGTCACAACCAAGATCAGTCCTATAACCTTGCAAATTTAATAGCATCATATGTTTTAGAACTTAGGTAGTACTCTTAGGGTTAGGTCAAGCTCTTACACTTTCTTTTTAGTGAAGCCTCGTTGTTTGTTCACTTGGAGTCTCGTTGTATGATGTTCTATTCATAACTTTAAATTCAATATATCATTTTATTAGCCCACCATATGACCCCTTAGGTGTCATTAGAGGTCATATTATTTCCTAAGAGGTCATATGGTGTCCTATTACCCCTTAGGACATCATATGACCCCTTAAGACACCATACGACCCATAACAACACCATATGGTATCCTAAGGGGTCATACGATGCCATATGATCCCTCAAGACACCAATGACCCATAACAACACCATATGGTGTTCTAAAGGGTCATATGGTGTTTTATGACCCCTTAGGACACTATTTGGTGTCATTATAGGTCCTATAGTGTGCTAAGGGATAATAGTGTCATATGACCCCTTAGGACACCCTATGATCCCTTAGATGTTGTTAGGGGTCATATTGTGTCCTGGATTCGATATCTCTTCCTCTCCCTCCCCCTCGTTCTTCTCTCTCTCTCCCTTTCTCCCTTCATCCATACCCCATCCCTCTCTCTCTCGCTCTCTCCCCTTCTCCCTTCCTCCATACCCCATCCCTCTTTCTCTTCTTCTCTCCCTCCCTCTTTCTCTTCTTCTGTAATTCCTATAGTCACAATCGAGATCAGTCCTATAACCTTGTAAATTTAATAGCATCATATGTTTTAGAACTTAGATAGTACTCTTAGGGTTAGGTCAAGCTCTTACACTTTCTTTTTAGCAAAGCCTCATTGTTTGTTCGCTTGGAGTCTCTCTTATGCTAACAATGGTCTAAATTAGCTATATTAAAACTAAACTACTGATGTTCTATTGTATTATGTTCTATTGTATGATGTTCTATTGATAACTTTAAATTTAATATATCATTTTATTAGCCCACCATATGACCCTTTAAGACACCATACGACCCATAACAACACCATATGGTGTCCTAAGGAGTCATAGAATGCCATATGACCCCTTGGGACACTAATGGCCCATAACAACACCATATGGTGTTCTAAAGGGTCATATGGTGTTCTATGACCCCTTAGGACACTCTTTGGTGTTGTTATAGGTCCTATGGTGTGCTAAGGGATAATATAGTGTCATATGACCCCTTAGGACACCCTATGACCCCTTAGATGTTGTTAGGGGTCATATTGTGTTCTAAGGGTCATACTGTGTCCTGGATTTGATCTCTCTCTCTCTCTCTCTCTCTCTCTCTCTCTCTCTCTCTCTCTCTCTCTCTCTCTCTCCCCCCTTCTCCCTTCCTCCATACCCCATCCCTCTCTCTCTCACTCTCTCCCCTTCTCCCTTCCTCCATACCCCATCCATCTTTCTCTTCTTCTCTCCCTCCCTATTTCTCTTCTTTTGTAATTCCTATTATCCCACCATATGACCCCTTATGTGTCATTAGAGGTTATATTGTTTCCTAAGAGGTCATATGGTTTCCTGTGACCCCTTAGGACACCATATGACCCATTAAGACACCATACGACACATAACAACACCATATGGTGTCCTAAGGGGTCAGAAGATGCCATATGACCCCTCAGGACACCAATGAACCATAACAACACCATATGGTGTTCTATGACCCCTTAGGACACTATTTAGTGTTGTTATAGGTCCTATGGTTTGCTAAGGGATAATATAGTGTCATATGACCCCTCAGGACACCCTATGACCCCTTAGATGTTGTTAGGGGTCATATTGTGTTCTAAAGGTCATATTGTGTCCTGGATTCGATCTCTCTCTCTCTCTCTCTCTCTCTCTCTCTCTCTCTCTCTCTCCTTCTCCCTTCCTCCATACCCCATCTCTCTATCTCTCGCTCTCTCCCCTTCTCCCTTCTTCCATACCCCATCCCTCTTTCTCTTCTTATCTCCCTTCCTCTTTCTCTTCTTTCGTAATTCCTATTAGCCCACCATATGACCCCTTAGGTGTCACTAGAGGTTGTATTGTTTCCTAAGAGGTCATATGGTGTCTTGTGACCCCTTAGGACACCATATGACCCCTTAAGACACCATACAACACATAACAACACCATATGGTGTCCTAAGGGGTCATAGGATGCCATATGACCACTTAGGACACTATTTGGCATCGTTATAGGTCCTATGGTATACTATTTAGTGTCATTATAGATCCCTCCCTCCCCCTTCTCTCCCTCCCTCCCCATTCCTCTCTCCCTCTCTCTCTCCCTCTCTCCATCTCTCTACCTTCCCCCCCTCTCTCTCTCTCTCTCTCTCTCTCTCTCTCTCTCTCTCTCTCTCTCTCTCTCTCTCTCTCTCTCTCTCTCCTTCCCTCTCTCTCTCCCTCTCCCTCCTCCCCTCCTTTATCTCTCCCTCTCCCTCCTTCCCTCTCTCTCTCCCTCCCTCTACCTCTCCCTCCCTCCCCCCTCTCTCTCTCTCCATCTCTCCCTCTCCCTCCTTCCCTCCTTCTCTCTCCCTCGACCCTACTCTCCCTCTCCCTTCCTAGATACCCCTTCTTCTCTCCCTCAATCCATCCCTCTCCCTCTCTCCCTCTCTCTACCTTCCCCCTCTCTCTCTCCCTCTCTCTCCCTCTCCATCCTTCCTTCCCTCTCTCTCTCCCTCTCTCTCTCTCTCTCTCTCTCTCTCTCTCTCTCTCTCTCTCTCTCTCTCTCTCTCTCTCTCTCTCTCTCTCTCTCTCTCTTCCTCTCCCTCCTCCCCTCCTTTCTCTCTCCCTCTCCCTCCTTCCCTCTCTCTCTCTCTTCCTCCCCGTCCCCCTCCCTCCCCCCTCTCCTCTCCCTCCCTCCCCCCTACTCTCCCTTTCCCTTCCTCCATACCCCTTCTTCTCTTCCACCCTCCCCCCTCTTCTCTCCCTCTCTCCCTCCCTCCTTCCCTTCCACCCCCCCTCCTCTCTCCCTCCCCCCTACTCTCCCCCCTCTCCCTCTCTCTCTCTCTCTCTCCCTCCCCCCCTTTTCATTCACATTTTTTCTACTACCAATAGCGCATACGGGGTATTGAAACTATTAGTTCACTGCCCTACCATAACTTTTTTAAGGCGTAGGAGCACGTACATGGTACTTATTACTTGTAAGTGCCTACGGGGTACTAAGCCCATTATTCGCTACCCTGTGATAACATTTTTTATGCTTAGGAGCGTGTACACGCTACTTAGTAGTACAGAATGGCAAAAAAATACCATTGGGC
Organism: Cryptomeria japonica; assembly: GCF_030272615.1. NCBI lineage: Eukaryota > Viridiplantae > Streptophyta > Pinopsida > Cupressales > Cupressaceae > Cryptomeria > Cryptomeria japonica. Next base: position 589,631,140 of record NC_081414.1, on the reverse strand, counting down.
TTGCCAACATTTTATGGACTAACAACGCGTATGCGGTACATAGACATAGTTTTAGTTGCCCAAGACACTCAACGGCCTCAAAAGAAGTTTTTGAGGTCGTTGAAGGCCCCACTGGAACTGTGTCTGCACTTCTATCATTGTTTTATATATAGAAGTAAGTGATTTTTTTGGTTTTGCATGATTTCAAATAATTGAATTGTTGTTCTTATTAGTTTTGTCAATAGTATTGTGATTGTTTAATAGTTTGATTCCAAAAAATAGTGATAAGATGCATATTTATGATTATTTGTTTGTTTATGAACTTTTGTTTACATATATATGTAATATGATTTTATTTAGGACAACCGATATCAACCATGGGAAAGAACAATCGAGGAACGATGGAACAACAAGAGGTTGAAAAGGAAAGACAAAGCCAGCGTATGAAGAAATTATGTGACATAAGAACAATGAGAGAAGAAGGTATGTCATCCTCAACATCTCAATTCGATTTACCAAACAAACATAATGCACCTAATGCAATTGAAGAAGAGACATTTGATTTACCATATGAACCTAATGTAATTGAAGAAGATATTGCATTGAATAATCAATTAAATGATGAACATACACCTTCTCTATTTGATGAATTGAATGTACATAATGCACCGATGTTAACATCTCCTAGAATGATTCGTAGGAAACCAAAGTATCTAATTGACATTGATGAGAATATATTGAAGCCAATGCCCAATAAAATGAATGAACGAACTTGTAGGAGAATGGTTAAAAGAATATGGTAAAACTATTTTGAAAACTTAAATCAAACCACAAGATGTCAATTAATTGTTCAAATGATTAAAAATTTGAAATTTTAGAGAGACAATAAAAATTCTAGGCCTAAGATCATCTGAAAGTAATAGTGAATGAACTATTGTGAGAAATCTATTTAATGCATATCAAGCTATTGGTTCAAAATCACACACTAAAGATTCTAATGCTACTCGACGTGTCATTACATCAACCATAATGAGCAAGAAAATTAAAAAAGATCATTTGATAAGCAAAACAAGTAAGTCATTAAACATTAGTAGAACAACATTAAGTAAAGCATTAAAGAGGTGGGAAAAAATAGAGGAACCTAACAATAATTCTCTTTGGGCATTCTCGGGTAGACTACCACGCAAAGACAAGGTTGTTGTTGATGTACTAAGAACATTAATTAAATTTTTTTGGCATAACAACACAAGAGTTTCACCCAACCAAAGATATGTTGTTAGAAGATGAATTGGGTCTAAAAATCATGAGCCACATGCCAAACACTATTTGGATATGGCTCAAGCTAAAAATTTTGAAATGACAAACCTTTTTATATTAAGATTAATCATGTATGCACCACGTGTTGTTGTAGGATGCATATTGAATTTTCCATGCACTATGATATTTTTCGTCATATTTGTTCTACTTTGCACACTAACGATGTTTTGCAGGAATGCAATATACAAGTACCTCCTAAGTCGGTAAAAGAATTTATTTCAAGTGTGCTATGTAATAGACATGATGGTTGCATTTATTATAAGATGCCTTGTTTGAAAGATTCTTTTGCTATATGTGGTGGTTTGCAATGTTTACCAAGATGTGTGCATTTGGAGAGAACACATGAAATTGGTACGAAACTCGTTTCTTTCAGAAAATACAAGACAATCACATATGGAGTTAAAGATGGAAAAGATTTGAAGAGATGTGAGCTAGTGAAAAATGATATATGTGTAGCTAAATTTATAAAAATGTTTCAAGAGAAACTAGTTTATGAGTACATAATGCATACACATAGAGCTCTATGGCTAGATGAGCAATTCAAGCTATGTAAGGACACATTTCCTCTTGGCACCATTGTCTCTATCATTGATTTCACTAAAAATTATACACTACAACCTCAAAATGAAGTGTAATCTATGTATTATCACTCTACACAAGTTTCTATTTTTGTACGCATAGCATTCATGCATGCAGATGATAGTGCAGAGGATGATAGAAAGGTTGTAAGAGAGTATCACTTCTACTTAAGTGATGATCATACTCATTCATCAAAGTTTGTACAAGGATGCTTCAAAGTTTTCTATGATAGTTTAAGGGAAAGGAACATACGATACAACTGACACTTAATATGGTCAGTTGATTGCACCGCACAATTCAAGAATACAAGGATGGATGACAAGGATGCATATGACAAGAAGTGTACAACATTTTTGGAATTTCACTGAGGCTGGACATGGTAAGGGAGAGCACGATGGTACAGGAGAATGTGTGAAAAGAGCCCTAGTTAGAGAAGAATTGAAGTATGAAGGTGGTGCTGAGTTGATAGATGCAAAAACAATTATGCGATGGTGTAAGTCTACGATGGGTCCAGGTAATCCAGGTACGTCAATGGTTCATAGATATTTTTGGTTGATCATTGAATCTAACATTGAAAACTATCTAGATTGTTGTAATTGTACAGGATCAAGTGACATGCATTCATTTATGATTTCAAATTCAAGTTTACTGGCAATTTATACGAGACAGATGGTATGTTTTTGCTCTTCATGCATGTGTTGTTTGTGGGAAGAATGTGAATCACAAGAGTGGGTTGACAAATGGTCTTGTAGACTGTTGGTTCCCATTGATTCATATCAAATTCCTAAAGCACTACAATTGAGCCAGATGGAGACGTCGGTGGATTTTGACCATGTATCCGACCTAGTGGATTCAAGTGATTTTTTGAGTTAATTTTTTTGCAAGTATTCTTTTTGGTTCATTTTGTTGTACATCATACTTTATTTTTGGTATTAATTAACACTTTATAAAATCCAGGTCATGTGCATGTAGTTGTTGCAAAGAAAAACAATGAAGAAGGAACACATTACTATTTGTGTCGTTGTGTTGAGCCAAAAGAAAATTGACAACCACAATCATTGACGGAGAGGGTATTGAGTGTCTAATAGGGTCTATTGTCATGACAGGAACATGGCTTTGGAGATACCCTATTAAGAATTTTGATGTTTGGTTGTTCAAGGACTTTGAAACACAGAGACATATTCTTCATTTCTCTAACCTTGTTGTTGCAACAAATATTCATTTGATTAAGTATCATGCTAGACCTCATAACAAGATTTTATGGAAATTTCATGAATTTGACCACGAGGCAATACTTGACACAATACGGGTTAGAGCCAATCCTGAAGGCTCACTTGATTGATTCTACGGTTCAGAGTAAAAATGATTTTGAGAATTTTGTATAAATCATCAACGAATTGTTCTATATTCATTTTTTGTATATATAAATGCCCATGAGCTGATTTTTACATGTTTAGGGGCATAATTTTGTATATTTAAATGGAAATGAGCTGATGTGTACATATGTACATGCCAAATTTTATATATTAAAATGGAGATGAGTTGAATTGCACATATTGTAATGCCAAATTTTGTATAAAAGCCCATGACATGATTTGTATATTAAAATGGCAAAGAGCTGAATCGCATATATTGTAATGCCAAATTTTGTATAAAAGCCCATGAGATGATTTGTAAGACATTTTTTTTGTATAATCAAATAGCCAAGAGATGGTTTGACCATATTTAGAGGCAAATTTTTGAATAATATGTGACAATGTTTTGTGACTATATTTTGAGTATATGTGATGTGTCCCTGGTCAATCACGAGCATTCTTGATTCTTGTATAATCATGGAGAATTATTTGAGTCATTATTGGGTCATAGGGGTCATAGATTGAGACTAGATACAATTTGAGCAAAAATTGTCATTGTTGTCAAAAAAATTATCAAAAACGTTGTCAAGCAACTTCTACATTGTGTTGGTGGGGTAGGACTCTTGACGTTTTGGTTCTTTGGGATGCTCAATAGGGGCATGCCTAGCGTAAAACTATCTACTTGGATGCACTCATGATGTCAGTTTTTGAATACGATGAACTGAATCAATTCTAGCCAATCCTGCAACTTTGCATTGCATCCAACTGACGGTTTTTGCAACAGGCAAAAAATGCTACCAATTGAAAATGGCTTTGAGTCATCAAAAACCGAGATAGGACATTGTAGAGGAGCCTCACATGACCCCACTAGTTCAAACGGATTGACCATATGTATCTTGGATTTGAAGAAATAATCCATCAAATTTTGATAATTTTTTGGACTCAGGGCACTTGAGAGATCGCCCTAGTACGGTATGACTCTCGATGTTTCGGCACTTTGGGATGCACAAGAGGAGAATTCATAGCATAAAATTGCCCATCTAGATGCCCACATGATGTCAGATTGTGCACACGATGAACCGAATCAATTGTAGCCAATCCTACAACTTTGCATTGCATGCAACTAACGATTTTTGCAGTAGGTAAAAAAATGCTACCAATTGAAAATGGCTCCAATTCATCAAAAACTGAGATAGGCCATTGTAGAGGAGCCTCACGCAACCCCATAGGTTCAAATGGATCAACCATATGTGTCCTGGATTTGAAGAAACAATTCGTCAAATTTTGATAATTTTTTGGACTCATGGCACTTGAGAGATCACCCCGGTACGGTATGACTCTCGATGTTCTAGTGCTTTGGGATGCATGACAGAGGCATGCCTAGGATAAACCTACCCACCTAGATGCGCTCATGATGTTAGTTTGTGCACATGACAAACCAAATCAATTCTAGCCAATCTTGCAACTTTGCATTGCATGCAACAAATGGTTTTTGCAGTAGGCAAAAAAATGCTACCAATTGAAAATGGCTCCGAGTCATCAAAAATAGAGATAGGCCATTATAAAGGAGCCTCACGCAACCCAATAGGTTCAAATGGATTGACCATATGTGTCCTCGATTGGAAGAAATAGTCCGTCAAATTTTGATAATTTTTTTTACTCATGGCACTTGAGAGATCGTCCTAGTACGGTATGACTCTTGACATTCCAGCGCTTTGGGATGCATGACAGGGGCATGTCTAGCATAAATCTACGCACCCAAATGCACTCTTAACATCAGATTGTGCACACGATGAACTGAATCAATTCTATCCAATCTTGCAACTTTGCATTGCATGCAACTAATGGTTTTTGCAGTAGGCAAAAAAATGCTACCTATGTCGACTTGAATTTCATCCTCAGAATGCTACCTGCAACAAGTTAGTTTCAAAAAATACAAATGGAAATGCTACAGAAAATCCAAACTCAACCAATGAAACTAGATGAAATACATATGAAATAAAAATACTAATATTGTCTTCATGGTTTATGTCTCATTGTGTCCTAACTCCATTGTTCCTTGTTGCAAATGGTGTGCTCTCAGACAATGCACTGATAGCTTCCAAGATGGCATATGAAGAATAGACTGATAACTGGTAGTTAACTGATGCTATGATGCAATACTACATGATTATGCTAAAATGATTATGCTATATGATAATTGCTATTTGCTTCAAGATTAAAACTCGTGGATGCATAAGTTTTACAAATGATTTGCTTGAAAATGCACTTGAAGTCTAACTCTCTCTCAACTGAAGCTCTTAATTTAATATACCTTGAGAGGATCAGATGATGTGGCTTGTATCAATGGTCATGATCAAATCTGCAGATTTGGATGGCTGTGAGCAAAGGTGAAGGTTGAGAGAAAGGGAGAAGGAGAAGACAAGTGTCACTCATCTCACCTTGACTAGGTTGCTGACTAAGGGAATCTAGGGATGGTTGGAGAAGATTTAGGCATGATAGGACAAGCGGACTCAAGTTCTTCCTAAGATGTAGGGGTGTTGGAGAGAATATAGAAGATGGTTATGAAATATGTGTACGTACACCATATTCATTAAATTTGGTGGTGGAAGATAAATGATGAATTAATATTTTAAGAAATATTAATTTCCTTAGCCACATCTTTGATGAGTTGGCAAAGGGAAGATGAAGTGGCAATGGAAGAGGGGGATTAAATAATTTAAGAAATTATTTAATATTTGAGACTATATGATAGGAGAATAATTATTAAATATTAGATATTTAATTAACTTGGTTAGAGAAATAATTAAATATTAGATATTTAATTATTTTAGAGGAATAGAATAGATGAATTAATTAATAAAATATTAGTTAATAGAAAGACACGAAATGAATTAAATAAATTAATCTTTTCAAATTAACTATTTAATAGAAGAATAAACATTAAATAAATATATAATATTTATATAATCACTCATAGCCAATTTTATGTGTGTACATTTTGCCCCTCTTTGAAATGATGTTGAGACAACATTGTTTCAAAGATTAAATCAAGCCTCGATAATGTGCCTGGCGAAGATTAAAAATCCTGATTGTGTGCCCCCTCAGGAGATTGATCGTGAAATTGTTGAAAACTTTGGTTTGAACGATTGATCTCATGATAATTGATTAAAAAAAGTCCCATCAATTAAATTCATTTGTAAAAAATAAAATAAATTGCCCTATTGAATATCATTAATTACTCTTCAAATAGTAAATATAAAATTAACCAAGGCTAATTTTAATTTCATTGTTATCCTTGTTAGCTTGTGAAGAAAATTTTCTTGGTGAGGTGGTGAAATGGTGATTCATGTGGAGAACCATCGATTTGAGTGTGTTTAACGATATCAGCGACCTCTCAAGTATGGGTATCTAGTATGTATCTTATCCCGAGCTTTGTTTTCAACTTATCATGCAACTTTTCATGTTTTAGGCATGTTTTTTATTTTTTTATTTTTTTGCGATTTTCAGTAGTAGGTTAGCGCTTTTGCATTTTGATTTAGCACATATGAATAGATTAGTGCTTATGCTCTTTTTGGTAGCACATATGCCAAGGATGTTAGCACATTTGCATAGGATAGCACTTTTGAATTGTTTGTTTGTGCTTTTGGAGCTGAAGTTAGCACTTTTGCTTTATTTTGTGCATATGTTCTTAGGGTTAGCGCATATGCAAAGGATGAAAGCACTTTTGCTTAATAGGATAGCGCATATGCTCAAAATTGATGTTTTTGATAAGTGCAAAAGCTAAAAAAACATTTTGATTATTAGATTTAACGTGTTTGATGCTCATCTATGATTAATAGGGACTTGATTGATTGATTGCTTTGATTGATTGATTGATTTTATTGATTGATTGATTGATTGTCTCTAAGAAACCAATTTAGTTTCTAATGTAAGATCTTAGCAGAGTTTTCATTGAACTCAATGATTGATAGGTTTTAAAAAAATGATTTGATAGCTTAATTTGCTTCAATTTGATTTGATAGCTAGATAGCGTAGGTTGTGTCAGTTTGATTTGATAGATAGATAGCGTAGGTTGTTTCAGTTTGATTTGATAGATAGATAGTGTAGGTTGCTTCAGTTTGATTTGATAGATAAATAGTTGATGATTGATTGAATTCTCTTGATAAGTAGGAGAAACTTGATGTTCTCTAGTGTCGGGAGAAATTACTAGCAGTATGCCATTTAGTGCTAGAGCTGATGCAGGCTGAGGTTAGACATATAGATGCTTGTGGTTTACACCATCTGTTGTATATGCCTGATATTATGCATAATAGAGGATTGTTGACGGTGTTAGCAGAGAGATGGCGAAGTGAGCATAACACTTTTCACTTGCCCACGGGTGAGATTAGTATGATGCTCAAGGATGTATATAGGATTCTGTACATCCCAGCGACTAGCGAGTTAGTGCAGTATGATTTTCAGGATCATGTTGGGACAGAGGCTTGTAGAGCCATGTTTGCTAATGATAGTATCACTAGAGGAGAGATCTGATGGAAGGATATGGTGATGTATTATGAGACTCTCCCTATGATTCTTGTTGGTTTGATTAGAGGATTTATTTGTCCTGATAGGTGATTGCGAGGTTTTGGTGTTGGATAGGGTGAGATTCTCTTGAGTATGATGTAGCATCACACTCGATATGCTTTGGGGTGTTTGTATGCTTGCACATTTATATCATGATCTTTATCAAGTGGTGTATGATGAGAGTGCTAGTTTGTCTACAGGATGCACTTTATTGCAGATCTGGTGTTGGGAGCACATTACTGTGACTCAACCTATCCATCACAGAGTTCATGGAGAGAAGTAGCCATATGTGTATTTTTATGCAGGTATCCTTACTCAGCATAAGCTGGGTAAGATGAAGTATTGGCGTTGGGTGCTTGATTCATTGGATAGCATTACTTGGAGACCATATGTTGATTGTGAGCCATGGATGCATGATGCACAAACATTACCATTTATCATGTAGAGTAGATATCTCATTGGTCTGACTCCTTACATTATTGAGCAATAGTTGATTAGTCGCATTCTTAGACAGTTTGGTATGATCCAGCCTATGCCTACTGGTGTGATGATATATGCTTGGCGGTATAGAGATAGATGAGATTGGGGACCTTCCTTGTCATTTGAGATTGCTCGTGAAAAGTTTCTTGCTACTCTAAGAGTGGCTTATGATATGAGATTGCACATTCTTGATCCTGCTGTTACTGTAGAGTATGTTCAGTACATACTAGCTCATCCATTTCCTTGTATTACTGATCCAACAGATCCTCCTCCTAGCTTTGGAGATGAGGATGATGATTCAGATGATCTAGTTTTTAGGAGATGGAGATGAAGATGAGAGCTCAAAGCTTCTCAGGAGGCCGAGGGAGGTGGAGATGAGGGTGGGGATGGAGGTGGTGGTGGTAGGAGACCTGGACGGAGGGGAGGTCAATTGAGAGTTTATGGAGGATAGTTTGGACTGGTTGGCAAGATTGGGAGACCACATCCTATGGGCGGGAGGAAGCATGGCAGGGTAGGTATGAGATCACCGAGAGGGTTGCCATTGACAGGAGGAGGCAAGGTGACTAGACTAGATGAGGGTTGCAGGAAAAGCATTGATTTTGGACAGATTCAGCCAAACCCTAGTGTTATTGCAGCTCATGGTGGAGATGATGAGGATCCTGAGGATCATGTTCCCCTTATTAGATGATGGGTTGCGAGAGCTACTCAGACAGAGATTCTAGCAGTTAGACAGAGTGGTGGTGAGGAGGGGATTGGGGTGCATGCACCACAATAGGATTTTCTAGAGCAGGATGCATGAGTGCATGATATGGTAGAGCAGGATGAACCAAAGCATGATGTGCCAGAGCAGGAGACCATTGATAGTCTTAGAGCACAGATTGATCATCTTTGAGCACAAGTGTAGACTCTCATGGCTGAGAGGGATAGAGTTGTTAGGAGACAACAAGATACTCAGGGCCTTCTTGATCATATTCAGCAGGTTGGATCAGGTACTTTCTCAGTTGACACTGTTAGAGCATTAGTTCGGGCCGAGAAGGAGACTTTCCACTGGCAACGACGATATGAGGAGGCAGTTGCAGAGATCTAGAGAGCAGGTACTTATCATACCACCATGTTGATAGATACTAGCAGTGGTGGGGTCATGGGAGATAGGCATCTGGAGTATCTTCTCACCCACAGCCACAAAGACAGACAGAGTCAGGTGGTAGTGGTATAGGATAGTCATGACTTTATTTGGAGGCACTTGTATTATTTATTTGACATCATTGTATACTTGGACTTTTATTGTTTTATTATGATCTATATGCAAACATGGATTCTATATGTTGATGATCTTTATTATGTTACTCTATTTGATGATGATGCTTTATGCTTTGATTATATGGATGATGTTATGATCTTTTCTTGCTTTATGATAATGATTGACATGATGTAATGATAAATGTTTTTGATTTTTGATTTTGATGATCTTGGATGCAAATGAAAATGATTACTAACTTTAATGATATGTAAATGATGTAAATGCAATGATCTATATGGAAATACAAATCAATGATTGCTTTAATGCTTATGATGATGTAAATACAAATGATCTACATGAAATGTTTTTGATTTTATATGTAATGTTCTTTAATCTATGTGTAAAGATGCAACTAAATGATCGTTAATGAACTTTAATGATAATGCAAATAATAATGATGATACCCTACATGATGAATGAAATGCACTTAATTGAATGCAAATTAATGCAATCATTTAAATGCAACTAAATAAAATGGATGATGATTAAAATGATTCTAAAAGATGAATGCACCTATAATGATTAAATGCAAATTGTTTTTGTTTGTCCAAGTATACTCAATCTTTATTTATGATTATTGATCTATTAATGAAATGATATGCTTATAATGCAACTGACCATGAATGCTTATAATGCAAATGAATAATAAGCTAATCCAAAATTATCTAGCTAAAAATTGTATTGCCATTCTTCATATGCGATCTTGTAACAGTGCTTGATTTCATCATTGAGCTTTAAAATGTTGTAAGAAAATACAAGCGACTTGACATAATGATTCAAGATGACCTGAGTATTCCTTACATGGATTTTGATATAGAAATTTAATACAAGCAACTTGATATAATGGATCAAGTTGACCTGAGTATTGCTTGCAGAATAGACAAGGATAATCCCCTTTCATGCATGACTTGGAACGTCCTCCTTGATCTTTTGATGATCATATCCTGAGACAAGTACATACCATAGTAAGAGATAAACCACAGACAACAATCAAAGAAAATAATCATGCCCCATCATAGCTTCTCTAGTCATGTACATCCTTGAGTTGCATAGAGTACATGATTAACAATAAAATAAAGATATAAACATTGAATCTTGCATGTCATTCACATGTTCATATGGTCATTAACTAATATAATCATCTTGATGAATGATCTTTAATAATCCTGTATTACTTGTTGATCGATTCTTTGGTATCTGAGTTTCATGATTAAGTTGTTGATGAAATGCCTTGATTTTTTTGTTGCTTTGTTGCTCGTTATTTGTTTCAAAACCCTAGGTGTTTTTGGTTTTTCTAAGTTTTTCGAATGTTCTGGATTTTTCAAAGATTCAAGAGATCACCTTAGCAAAAGGAATTAGGATTTTGCCCCCAGCAGAAATAAAAATTATTATGAATATATGAATTCATCAAGATCCAAACCAAGGTAGGATACAAATGCAGATTGATTGATTTTGATAAGATCCAAGACAGTGACTATGACAAGTATGTCAAATATTGATGACTATTGGTAAGCTGCATATTTCTTGCTAAATGGTTCAGAGCAATGGATGCAAAAGATGGAATGGATAAGTTAGGATATGATGCAAGCGATAGATGCAATAGGATGGAGTGGATAGGTGCACAAAGCAATCTCATAGATGGAGGAACTTACTTTTTAGATAGCACCTATATACCAGGTTTTTACCAGCTAAATTTAGCGCATTTTTTTTCTTTTCATATTTTTATTTTTAGGGATTTTTTTTGCTTTTCGGATGTTTACTAATTTTTTTAGGACTTTATATGCTTTCTATTGATTTTGTTTTAGGACTTTATATCTCAAGCATAGAATTTTTTGAGATGGATAGAATTGATAGGTTCATCAAACCAATCACCTTCATGGGTAGATAACTTCTATGCTTCTGATCCATATGCCGCTACTATGACAAAAGGTCCTAGCCAATTTGGTTCAAATTTTCCTTTCTTGTCTCAGTCTTGCTGATTTCTTGGATTCTCCCTTAGAACTATATCTCCAATTTGAAAAATGTACAACTTGACTCTGTGGTTATATCTTCTTGTCATTCTTTGTTGATATACTGTCAAATGATCTATTGTTTTTTGGTGATGTTCCTGAATCAATTCTAGTTCCTGGAGTCGAGAGACTCGTTGTTCTTCTTCTGGTATAAGACCTTGCAAGAATACTCATAAAGAAGGTATCTCTACTTCTATAGGTAATATGGCTTATGATCCATAGACCAAACAATATGGAGTTGCCCCTGTTGGAGTGTGGATACTAGTTTGGTATGCCCAAAGAGTAGGATTTAGCTGAATGTGCCAGTCTTTTCCAGCTTCATTGACTATTTTCTTCAAAATTTTCAAGATAGTTTTGTCTAATGCCTCAGCTTGACCATTTCTCTGTGGATAATATGGAGTAGAAAACCTATGTTGGATATGAAATTGTTCACATAGCTCCTTCACATCTTGATTTTTGAATGGTCTTCCATTATCAGTGATAATGGTCATAGGAACTCCATAGTGACAGATTATATAATTTAAAATAAATGATGATATTTGTTTTCCTGTCACTGTTGTTAAAGGTACTTCTTCAATCCATTTAGTAAAATATTCAGTAGCTATCAAAATAAACTTATGTCCATTAGAAGATGAGGGATTTATCTTTCCTACCAAATCAAGTCCCCATTGTGAAAATGGCCATGATCCTGTCATAGGATATAACTCTTGTGCTGGTACATGAATGAGATTTCCATGGATCTGACATTGTTTGTATTTTATAGCATATGTGAATGAATATCTCTCCATAGTAGGCGAAAAGTAACCCATACGAAGAAGTTTCTTAGCCAATGTTAAACCACTTGAGTGTGTGCCACAAAGACCTGCATGAATTTTGCTAAGAATTTTCTCGGATTCTTCTTGTTCAAGACATCTCAACAAAGTACCATCTAGACCATGCCTATATAGGCTATCAACAATAATAGTATAGTGAGAGGACTGACGGATAAAATTCCTTCTCTGATTGCGAGATAAGTCAAGAGGAAGGATATGTTCTTTTAAATACTGATAAGTTTGATCGTATGAGGATTGACTAGTTCCTGATATATGGCAAATTTGGTAGGTATGCTGGGAATGAATGGTAGGGGTTAAGATATCTTCCACAAGAAACTTGTAACATTGTTGATTCTCCTTATTTTGCAAGAGAGATGCTATTGTAGCCATTGCATCTGCTGCTTTATTCTCATTTCTTGGAATCTATGTAAATGATATTTCTTTATAAAATGTTCTTTAAACTCCTCCACCAGTTGTTTGTATGGCATAAGCTTATCATCCTTAGTTTGATATTCATCATTTACTTGGTTGATGATAAGTTGTGAATCACCATAGACATGTGGTTCTTTGACATTTCATTCAATGGATATTTTAAGCCCAATAGCTAATGCTTCATACTCTGTAGTATTATTAGTGCATGAAAACCACAATCTATATGATTTGGGAATTCTGTGTCCTTGAGGTGTGATGAAAAAGATTCCTATGCCTGATCCATATTGTGTATAAGAACCATCAAATTACAATTCCCAAAAGTTTGTACTTACTAGCAAGGTATCTGCATCAGGAAATTTGAAGTGCAAAGGCATGTCATTTTGTAGAGGTGAATCAACCAATTGATCAGTGATACCTTGTCCCTTGATAGCTTTCTGATCAACATACTCTATATCAAATTCACATAGTATAATAACCCATTTGGCTAGTCTCCCTATCAATGTTGACTTGCTCAACAAATATTTGAGAGGATCTATCTTTGCTATTAGTTTCATAGAATGAATCAACATATAATGTCGTAGCTTTTGAGTTGGAAATACAACTGCTAGACATGTCTTTTCTATTGAGGAGTAATTTATTTCATAACCAACAAGAATTCTATAGATATAATAAACTACTCTTTCTTTTCCTTCATCATCATGTTGAGCTAGGAGGGCTCCTAATGATACATTTGTTGCTGAGATATAGAGAAATAATGGTTTCCCTTGGGTTGGTGATATCAATACTGGAGGACTCATAAGATATTCTTTTATTTGCAAAAATGCTTCTTCACATTTTAGATCCCATTTGAATGGAATATTTTTATGTAGAAGATGGGTGAATGGAAGACATATATCTATTAACTGAGAAACAAATCTCCTGATTGATTACAATCTTCCTTGTAAAGATCACAATTGACTTATGTTCCTAGGTGACTCCATCTCCATGATAGCTTTGACTTTTTCACAGTCTACTTCAATTCCACAAGCTGATATAATGTACCCAAGGAGCTTTCTAGAGGCTACCCCAAATGCACATTTCCTTGGATTTAATCTCAATTGATATCTTTCCAGCCTGTCAAAAATCTTTCTTAAAATGTTCAAATGTTCTTGTCTTGTATGAGATTTTGCAAGTATGTCACCGACATAATCTTCCATAAATATATGCATCATATCATAGAAAATTGTCATCATAGCCCTTTGATAAGTCGTTCCTACATTCTTAAGCCCAAATGGCATAACATTCCAATAATATGTTCCCCATGCACAGGTGAAAGTTGTCTTTTCTTGATCTTCAGGTGCGATTCTTATTTGATTTTATTTGATTATATCTTGAGAAGTCATCCATTAATGAAAACATCTCATGCCCTGCTGACAAGTCCACTATGATATCAATGTTTGGTAGCGGGAAATCATCTTTTGGACATGTTTTATTCAGATCTCTAAAATCTATACAGACCCTTATGCTTTTATCTAGTTTTGATACTGGTACAATACTTGAAACCCATTCTAGATAAGTAACAAGTCTTATAAAACCCACTTTTAATAGTTTCTTTAGCTCAGTTTTTACAAGAAGAGAAATGTGCGGATGCATCTTTCTTAGCTTCTGCTTAACTGGTTTTGCTTTTAAATCTAGATTAAGATTATGCATGATAAGATCTAGATTAAGTCCTAGCATACCTGCATAGGACCAAGAAAATTTTATTTGTCTTTTCTTAAAGAATTCCATGTATTCTTTCCTCTCTTTTTCTGATAATAAGGTAGCATAATGAAGTATTTTAGGATCCTTTGATGTACCAATGTTTACTGCTTCTGTTGGTTTTATCAGGATAGCAGATCTCTCTTGAAAATATGTAGGAAGAATGTCAAACTTTCCATCTTCTGGCACATCAAAGAGGTTTTCACCATTAGATGCATCCTTTATTTTCCCTTTTGATTGATCTAGTGTTGCCATGAAATGGTTTTCAACAGTAGGTCTCTTTCCTTGTTTTATTTCGCTTTTGCGACTGGAAAGTTTGGTATTCTCCTAACTATGAGAAACATTACTTGATTCTGCAATGGAATATATCTTAGGTCGAATGGGCTCAACAACGTTAAGGTAAACGACTAAGTCATGATCACTGGAAAATACATTCAGTTCGAGGTTGTCTAAATTATCCCAATCAATTAGTTCAGGATGAAGAAGGGGTAAATCATAATCACTGTCATCATTAGGTGTTTCAACATTCATGACATAACGATCATAACTTGGCATAGAATAGGTACTATCATAGATTAAATGTTTTTGAGAATTGTCTTTCTCAAGCATCTCTGAATTAGTTCTAACAAAATCAATATTAGCATTTTGTAGTTCACACTCAAGTGGTTATTTAACTGACATTTGTCCCTTAAATGAATGGATTATATCGACACACACATATTTAATACTACAAATTCCTTCTTGATTGACCTCAATTGTATTTTGGAGTTGACATACTTGTGTACATGATAAAGAGGATTCTTTTGCTAGATTTTGTCTCCTTTCAAACTCAACTTCTTCTAGACTAATAATCAATCCAACTTGACTATCTCTTAATTCTTCTATGGTTCTACCACATCTGGATACATCTTGTTCCTCTTTTGATGAAAATCTTATATTTCTAGATGCTTGATCTATCCTTGTTTGTACTTCTTGTGGCATTACTTCTTTGTCTTTGTCATTCCCTTTCCTTTTTGCATATGCCTCTTTTCTCTAAATTCTAAGTTTTTCTTGCCTTCTTTCTAACTCTGTCTTT
The DNA here is from genome assembly GCF_030272615.1 of Cryptomeria japonica. Taxonomy (NCBI): domain Eukaryota; kingdom Viridiplantae; phylum Streptophyta; class Pinopsida; order Cupressales; family Cupressaceae; genus Cryptomeria; species Cryptomeria japonica. The sequence goes on along the minus strand of NC_081414.1, from coordinate 589,615,499 downwards.
TGTTTTGTAATAGACAAGTCTTCTTTCATGATAACTTCTTGGTCTTCATTGTGTTCTTTACTTGATGTAGTAGATAAGACATCTGGAGCCCATTCATACTCATTTGAATATGTCTCTCAATCCTGATCTAGGATTACTCCACTATACCATACTAGAATGTTGCATGGTGCAAAAAGTTCTCTGGTTTCTGCCATCTCTATTTTTACTGCTTCTGAAATATCTTGTTCAGAGTTTGCATTTGTTTGTATTTTCAGAACTTGTTGACAAGATTTTCCTTTACCTTTGATGGTAATCTCCTCTTCTTTCTTTTCATGTTCCTCTTGCTTCTTTTGTTTATTGGTTACTATTTTGGCCCCTTGATGTAGCTTTTCTTGCCAATTTTCTTCTTTAGAAACTAATTTCTTTCTCCACTTTTGTTGTTGATGATTATGTTGCCTTTGATTGGATTTTAGATATCCAAGCCCAGCTTTATCTTCTTTGGATTGCGAGTGTGGACAAATAGGTTCTAAAATACCTTGATGTCGCTTACCAATTGGTCCTTTTCCTTCATATCCCATTTTTTGCATGATTTCATAACCTTTGCCATATTGTTTTATGGGAATATTGACTTCTATTGCTATTGCTATAGTTTTATCTTCTTCCTTGTACAACCAACCAAGAATGTCTTTGTCTTCATTTTCTTCTTCAAGAGTTCCAACACTAACAAATATCCCTTTAAACATATGTTTTGATCTTTCTGATGTCTTTGATTGAATATCTATAGGCTTTCCATATGACTTAGGGGAAAGTGGAAAATTATGCAAAGAATATTTTCCCATTCCTTCATCATTTAATTTGAGCTTTTCCTCAAAATTTTCCTGTAACTTTGCTTGAATTTCTTTGGTAGGATATACTGATTCTCTGTTATGTGGAACTCTTGTATCTTGTGTTGGCTTCAAATTATTGCAATATTGACTAGAATCTACAATTATAGTGATCTCTTGTCCTTCATGAGGAAATTTCACACATTGATGATATGTAGAAGGAATTGCTTGCATCTTGTGAATCCATGGTCATCCTAGAAGAATGTTGTAAGATAGGTTCAAATCTAAAACTTGACACAATGTATCCCTTTCCACAGGTCCTATTTTTATTGATAGCACAACAGTTCCTTTAGAAGAACGTTCTGCTTCATCATAAGCCTTGATGGTTATTTTCTTTTTTAGGTCTACTGCATTTTTTGAATATCTCGAAGCTTTTATCAAACTTAATGTACAAATGTTTAAGCCAACTCCTCCATCTATGAGTATACTTTTAACACGAGTTTTATTAATGGAGACTTCAACATGTAAGGGAGCATTGCGAGGATGTTGTAAGGATGCGTCACCATTTTCAGAAAATGATAAGAAATGAGGAGCTATAAGGTGACCTACCATGTTTTGGAACTGATCTACATCCAAATCTTTTGAAACTGTTGTTTCCACTAAAGCTTTCTCCAAAATTTCCTTATGCATAATTGAAACCTTGAGAAGTTCCATAATTGATATTAGAGTGTGTATTCTTTTTAATTGCTCTACTAAATTGTATTGTTGTGATGTGGATGTTGGGTCTTTTGCTATACCTAGAAAGGTAACCTTTGCTTTGCTTCTTGTAATAACATTGATTGGCTCTGAAGATGGATTATCTTTAACAATGATTACATTTACCACATCATCATATGTATAAGTGTAATTCACTTTGGTTTTTCCTTTGTCATCTTTTATTTGTGATGGTTCACCTTTGTCATAATTTGGAAGTGAAGTATTAAAAGACAGGTGTGATTTGTTTGTCTTATGGCTATCCACTATGATGATTCTATTATCGATTAGATCTTGGATAAGGTGTTTCAATCTCTGACAATCATTTGTTAGGTGTCCTTTATTCCGATGGTAATTGTAAAAATGATTGTCATTCCACCAATTTGGCTTGACTGGCGGTTCATAACTTCTTGCTTCTGGTAAAACAATCAATTTGTTGGCAAGCAGATTTTTAGAGCTGATTCTAAAGGTTCTCCAATGTTTGTGAATTTCCTCCAAGGGTTGTAGAAAAAGGACTTGGCTTTATTGTTTTTCGGATTGTTATTGCTTGGTGTGAGATTTTGCCAAGATCAAGGGCACAATGAAAAGTATAAAAATAGAGACAAAAGAATGACAAGAACAAACTGTATTCTCATCAATATGAAAATGATCAACTGGATTCTACAATACAATGAATATAGGCCTTCTTATATTGGCAAGGCCATATGGATGTACGAGCACACAATCATGACATGTGGCTCAATGAGAAATAAGGGTAGGTAAGAAATACTAGGGGTAGGTAGGATAAATAATATAATATTCCACAAGAGGTGGATGACCCACCGAATGTCGAGTGTAACAACAAAACAAGACCACAAAAGGTGGAATTTCTCCTACAAGCTCTATCCCTATGTGCACACTTCCCTAAGTGTCTAAAATCCAAACTACAAAGAAATGCATTATCCTAAGTTAACTTAAGAGAGCTCACAACTGCTAGAACTTACTCTTGGTGAAAGGTTTGCTGAATATGTCTACAACCTGCTCCGCTGTAGGACAATATTACAAATCAATGACCTTCTCTTGAATCAACTCTCGGATATAGTGCATATGGATCTCGATGTGTTTGGTCCACTGATGTTGGACCGGGTTCTTTGAGATGGAAATAGCACTCTGATTGTCGCAATGTAGAACTGTTAGTCATGGAGTGGTGAACCCAAACTCTATGAGAATCTACTGAAGACAAATGGTCTTAGTCACTGCATTAATAGGGCCTCGATACTCAGCCTTAGTCAAAGAAAGAGCAATAGCATGCTGCTTCTTTCTCTACCAACAAATGGAGCCTGAACCAAGGTGAAAACTGTAATCAAAAGTAGACTTATGATCATCAAGATTGCCAACCCAATCAGAGTCTATGTAACCAACCAAGCGAAGTCCTGTGCCTGTTGCATAGTGAATCCCATAGTGATGTGTACCCTAGATGTAATGAAGGATGCATTTGGCAGCTTTCCAATGAAGCTCATTTGGTTCCTACATGAATCAAGAAACCATGCCAACTGCAAATGAAATATCAGGGCATGTATGGGTCAAGTAGATGAGACTACCCACAAGCTGATGATACAAAGTGGCATCAATTGGTGGAGAAGAACACTAAGCCTCAAGCTTGACTCTAGAAAGAAAGGGAGTCAGTGCAGGCTTACAATCAACCATATGAAAGTGTGCAAGTAGATCAAGAGCATACTTAGGCTACGATAGTGTAATCCTGGAATGTGATTGTGAAATCTCTATCCCGAGAAAGTAGTGCAAAAGACCCAAGTTAGTCATAGAAAATCTATCATGCAAAGTAGATTTGACCCTACTAATGATAGATGCAGTACTCCCTGTAATGATCAAGTCATCAACATAGAGCACAAGTATCAAGTGAGAGTCATCCTATCACAAAATAGAGACATTCGGATCAAAGTGACACTTGGTGAACTATGCTGAGAGAAGAAAGACATCCATCTTGGCATACCAAGCCCTAGGGGCCTGCTTAAGGCCATAGAGAGATTTCCTTAGTCTACAAACCAAGGAAGTATCCTGGATGAAACCCTGTGGCTGCTCCATATAAATCTCCTCATCAAGGTCACCATGAAGAAAAGTACTCTTTACATCCATCTGATGTACAACCCAACCATGAACTGTAGCAATAGCAAGTGTCAAGCAAATGGAGTTCATCTTGGCTATGGGTGCAAAGGTCTCAATATAGTCAACACCTGCTACCTGGGAGAAACCTTTTGCAACAAGCCAAGCCTTGTACTTATCCACACTACCATTTGCTGCATACTTGGTCTGATAGATCCACTTACATCGAACCATCTTTCTCTCCTTAGGGAGATGGACTAAATCCCAGTTGTTGTTCCTCATCAAGGAACTATACTCTTCCTCCATAGCTTGGTCCCACTCAGGAACCCCTAATGCTTCCCAAAATGTTTGTGGATTGGAAGCAGTAGCAATGAATGCATGTGGAAGATCCTGATGTTGTGATCAAGTTCTCCATGTATCTGAAGGATCCCCGATAAGAGAACCTGCAGGCTCAAGTGTCTGTCGAGCCCAACGAGGTCTAGGTGGAGGTGGAGAATGAGGCTCCTCAACTACAAGTGGACCCTGTGGAGGTGTAACCCTGTGAGTCAGAGTTGAAGGAGTCTCATCATCTAAATCACTAGCATCACTATCCACAATGGAGGAAGGTGGAGGAGGTAGAGAGGCTAAGCTAGGAGAGCTTTCCTCAAAGTGAACACTCCTCTCAATGAACACCTCATGTGTCTCAGGATCCATCAATCTATATTCCTTAGCACCCTCATGATATCCAACAAATATGCAAGCCCGACTCTGAGGTTCCAATGCCTTGCATTTCTGTGGAGGTATGTGAACCGATGCTGGACACCCAAAGACTCTAAAATGTCTCACAATCAGTTTCCTACCAACCCAAGCCTCAAAAGGAGTAATACCTTACAAAGCTTTGTGAGGAACCTGATTCTAGATGTGTGTGGCACAACTGATAGCCTTTGCCCAAAAGGCGGGATCAAGAGAACATGCATGTATCATATAGCTAGCCATTTCTTTGAGAGTTCTATTCTTACGTTCTGCCATTCCATTCTGCTATGGAGTGTATGCGACAAAATGCTGAAGATCAATCCCCTCAAATGTACAAAAATCCTCAAGTCTTTTGTTCACATATTCCCTTCCATTATCTGTGTGAAGAATCTTCACCACTTTCCCAGATTGCTTCTCCACACAAGTCTTGAAGTCCTAAAATTTGTCAAATACTTCATTCTTATGAATAAGAAAGTAGACCCAAGTGAAGCGGGAGTAGTCATCAATGAAGGTGAGGACATAGCAGGCCTTACCAAATGAAGGTGTTGGAAATGGACCTGCTACATCGCTATGAACAAGTTGAAGAACTTCCAAAGCTCTCCAAGCTTTCCCTTTATCAAACTTTTCCTTGGGATGCTTGCCCATGGAACAACCTGAACATACACCCTCTGAAAAATTGATTCAAGGTAGACCTGTGACCATGTCTTTAGTGCTGAGCTGTTGAAGATAGCGGTAGTTGAGGTGACCAAACTGCTCATGCCATAGCTTACTTTCTGAATTTGAATGAGTAAGCAAGGCCCCAGAAGGTGAACTTGGCACAAAGTGGGAGAATGAATAAAGCCTTTGGTTGTCATTGACTTGTCCCACTACTACCAAGGCATCATCATCAAGTTCCTTTACTACAACTAAATCAGGTGTAAACTCAACCTTTTTCCCTTTCCCATAGATTTGGTAGATAGAGAGAAGGTTGGTAGACAAGTTAGGAACATAGAGAACATTCTCAAATGTTCCATCATGTCAACTGAACCTTTCCCTTCAACCTCTACTTGTGTATCATCACCTATGTAAATGTGAGGTACCTTAGATGGCTCCAATGAAGAAAACTGCTCCTTTATAGAACCCATGTGATATGAGGCACCTGAGTCAAGTATCCATTGTTGTGAAGAACTTGTTGTAGCCACAAATGCTTGCCCTTTTCCCTTAGACTATGAGGAAGAGGGAGGAGATGAATCCTTCTTTGTGTAGGCAGATGGCAAGTTGATGTTGTTTCTCTTAAGAATATTAGTTAACTCATCAACTTGCTTTGTGTGGCATCGATGCTCATCATGACCATACTTCTTGCAATATGCACAAGTTTTCTTATCCTTCTTAGGTGGTGTCCCCTTCTTGGAAGAGGATGAAAAATCGCCTTGTGATGGAGAGGATGATTGTCCTTTTTCCTATTGTGACTATGACTTAGATTGCTTCTTCTTCTTGTTGGAATCTTTGCCTTGACTTCCTTGATTCCCTTGATTAGCCACCAAAGCCTTGGACTTTGAAGACTTGAGAAACCCCATGTTCAACAACTTAGATTGTTCCAATATCAATATTTTTGTGAAAGCATCAAATGAAGGCATAACATAGGAACTCCCCACTATCAAATGATGAGTTTGGAAGCTAGACACAAATGTTGCATATTCTAGTGCAAGCTTTTCCAACAAGTTGAATATCAACTGAGCATCCTTTTTGTCAATTCCACAATCCTTAAGCTTTGCTCTTAGTTCATTTGCTTTAGTGACATAATCTTGGATTGTATCAAAACTCTTGGGATCCAATTTGGTGAGCTCATTGTCAATCTTATAACCTCTGATTTCATCAACTTGACCATACAATTTCTGAAACATATCCCAATCATCTTTGATTGTAGTACACTTTTCAATATGAAAGATGAGGTCATCTGATACATACTTGTGCAAAGTTCAAAGAGCCATGAAATTCTTAGTGAGCCATTCTAATTGAGCATTAGGATCAGCCTTAGGATCAAGCGGTGCTGCTATTGTTCCATCTATGTAATGTGTGAGACCTTTTTCCATTAATTTGCTCCATACTTTAATTTTTCATGATGCATAATTATGTGGAGTAAAAGTGGAAATTTATGAGGACTCATTGTAACAAAAATGAAAGAGCACAAGGAAAGAGACGCACAATCACACAAGACACCCCCCTAAATTCACTCAATCAAAGAACCCCCCAAAAGTAATGATTTGACACTTTGTACTTAGTGCATGTACAATGGGCCACTTGCAAAAAATGGCAAAGTGGACTTCTAATTTCAATTTTACAACTGCCTCAATAAGACCAAAAGAGACTCAAACTAATAATGCAAGATATCTAAACTAAGATCCAAGCAATTTACAAGTACCAAATAGGCCAAATAAGACCAATATCTGAAAGCAAAATTTCTACTTAAAATATATGAAACATGATTATATATTATGAAAGTAGATGAAAAAACATGCACTTTTTAAAAAAAGGCACCAAAAAAGGAGGTCGTATGAGCTCAAACGAGGCCTTTGAAGTTGCAAAATTGAGGATTGGACAGGTACAGCTAAGAGAATTTGAAAATTATGAAAACCCTATTATCCAAAACTAGAAAATAACAACACCACTACAAAGAGCATGAAAAATTATCCCAAATCAAAAAAAATTGCACCCAAAAAGGAGCAAAATTGAGCAAGTTATGGGCCTCCAAAGTTGACCCAAAAATCCAAACTGCTCAACAGAGAGGGGTCTAAAAATTTCCAAAGAAAATGCTAACTGGGAACTGACTGGGTGCTGTTGACTGGGCACTGACTGTGCGCTGCTGACTAGGCAGAAGGTACGGATCCCAAAAATAATTTTCAAAGTGAAAAATAATTTTCAAAAAAAAAAATTCTTTTTTTTTTTGAAAAAAATCTGAAAATTTCGTACCATACCACCCGAATTGGGCAGAAAATTTCCTCCACACCCAAAAATCAATTTTTGCCAAAATAGGTCGAATTTATACTCAATTTTTATGGAAGTGGCCTCCTGGACGCAATTGTAAGATGCCTCCAAAAAGAGTGGTTCCTCAAAACCAAAAATAGAAGCCTTCCACGATGTCTCCAAAAACCAATCAATGAAGCCCCAATGGCTTTGATACCATGTGAGATTTTGCCAAGATCAAGGGCACAATGAAAAGTATAAAAATAGAGACAAAAGAATGACAAGAACAAACTATATTCTCATCAATATGAAAATGATCAACTGGATTCTACAATACAATGAATATAGGCCTTCTTATATAGGCAAGGCCATATGGATGTACGAGCACACAATCATGACATGTGGCTCAATGAGAAACAAGGGTAGGTAAGAAATACTAGGGGTAGGTAGGATAAATAATATAATATTCCACAAGAGGTGGATGACCCACCGAATGTGGAGTGTAACAACAAAACAAGACCACAAAAGGTGGAATTTCTCCTACAAGCTTTATCCCTATGTGCACACTTCCCTAAGTATCTAAAATCCAAACTATGAAGAAATGCATTATCCTAAGTTAGCTTAAGTAAAGTGTAATAATATCCATAATGAATATTTATTTACACCAACACTTGGGGTTTGACTTGATAGATTAAAAATTGGTTGTTGTGGTTTTGTAGTACTATTATCATCATTTCCTTCATTGCTGACATTCCTATTCTTTGACCAGACCTTGGGTTTTTCATTGTTGTTGTTGTTGTTGTTGTTGCTGTAAAGTTTTAGCTCTCCTTTCTTTACCATTGTGTTCTCTATTTTCGGACCATTCTCGATCATTTTGGCAAAAGAGGGAGGAAATTGCATTCTTAGTCGATAATTCATTTCACTGATAAGATTATCAATGAATATGTCCATCTTTTCTTGATTAGGTACATCTCGGGGATACCTATTAAGCATGCATTTCCATCATTGTAAGAAGATCATAAAAGATTCACCATTATTTTGTTTAACATTGCAGAGATCCAGCATCATTATCTCAATCCTTATATTGTAGGAGTATTGTGAAATAAATCTATTCACAAGTTCTTCAAAAGATTTGATTCCAAATGGTAATCTTGAAAACCACTCCATTGATTGTCCATTTAAACTCCTAGGAAAAAGACACATAAGGTAAGTTTCATCATGAGCAAATTCCATGCTCATAGTACAAAACTCCCTAATGTGATCCTGAGGATCGGATTTTCCATCGTATTTGTCATATTTAGGAATCTCGCAATGTTGTGAAAATGGTATTGTTGGCATTACGTGAACCGGTATGAGGACATAATAACATTGTATGTTGTCATTGATGTCAATATGCTGAAGAGGTGAGAACCAATACAACACTGTGAACCAGCATTTGTGCCAAAGTGAAGCGGTATGTTTGTTCAAGGTGAACTGGCATATGGTTATGGGAACCGGCACATGGAAGCATTGTATGACTACCGGTTGGTAGTCTCAACTTCAGGGTTTCCCATTGAAGTGCTTCAAGCCTGTGTGGCTCAACCAGTGACTTTGTGTGATAAGTTAGCATGGTAACGAAGAATAGATCATGTTTCCATGTAAGTCTTGTGTGCTTAAAGAATCTTGTATGAAGGAGATTGTTCTTATCTACCTCGGGAATGTGTGAAGTCTATAAAATGGTGATAATGTGTGATGGGCTACTAGCCACCATGAAATCGGTGGAAATGAATGATGGAGAATGTCTTGAGATTGGATCAAGAACTGTTGCATTTAATGTAGTGTGCTCAACGGTCAGGATTGAACCATTTGAATTCCTTAACCTAACAGGTTTAGGGTTTAGGGTTTATGCTACCGACCTATCTGTTTTCCTATAAGGTCGATGTTGTGTCTCTTTCTGAGATTGTTGGCAAAAGTTGTGTGTGTGTATCCAAGAGAAGGGATACATGATTCTTGCCAGACCAAAAGTTGTGTGTGTGTAAGTGCAAAAGGTGAAGAGGAGCTTAAGTTGATCTGCATTGGCATTGAGTGTTGTTACTAGATCATTGTAATACATGTTGATCTCTAACCACCTCAACAGTTGGAAAATCCCTTAACAGGGTAGCTTTAACTGGCTTGCTGTAAATCCTTTAATAGGGTGACTCAAAACAATTGAGTTCTTGAAATCCTCTAACAAGGTAACCTTTAACAAGGTTTAACCCTTAATCGGGTGATCCCTAACAGGATCGGTTCCTAACAAAGCTTATTGTATTAGTCTTTAACCGAACAAGGCTCCTAACAAAGCGGACTTCTAAAGAGTTCAAAAACAAGATTGTGGGTATTCATCCCCACCGTGGTTTTTCCCTATTGGGTTTCCACGTGAAAAATATGTGTGTTATATGTGATGTCTTCTTCATGTGATGCTTTGTTGTTTTCTATCAAGCGGTGAATCATGTTGATCTAGTTCCTCATATGTATATCTTTGATGGTAGATTACTTGTTCATGTATTAGGGTGAAATGGAAATGAAGTGTTAGAGTATATAAGAAGATAGGTATTAACCGGTTTATGCTTGTCTTAGCTATTCTGGGTTTTTATTGGTTGTACTTTGTTTTAGGATCAGTGGTACTGTTTGTCTGTCAATGCACAGTGTCTGCTGACAAACCGGTTTAAGAGTGTATTTTTGTCTATATTGATTCACCCCCCCCCCCCACCTCTTAGTACCTATTCGGTACTATTCTTTCATCATTGAGTTATCAATTAGTATCAGAACATCCTCCAGGTCCTCTGTGTTACAAGCTTAACCACTTGAGGTAAAGATCCTAGTCTAATGATGAAGAGGGAAGGTCCAAAGTTTAACAGAGAAAATTCAGTATATGGAAAGACAGAATGAAGATATACATCAGAAGCATGGGTGCTCAACATTGGAGCTATGTTGAGAATACCTATGTTACCCCTACCGGTACTCTCACCGATGAACAAAAAAGAGAGATACAGGAGAATGGGAAAGTCATGGAAGCCCTAATTAGTAGTTTATCTGACATTGAGTTTATTGATGTCCAAGATAAGGAAAATCCCAAAGAGGTATGGGATACTCTTGAAAATATCTATGTCGGTGATGAGCATGTAAAACAAGCTAAGGAAGAAAGCCTTAGAGGGAAGTTTGAAGATATGCAGATGGTTGAAGGTGAGACCATTCAACAATATGGAATAAGAATCAAAACCATTGTTGGAGATATCAAGTGTGCAGGTGGTAAAATAGAAGATTTCTCTATGGTAAGCAAAGTCCTGAGATCCCTATTGCCGGTCTATGCAATAAGGGTTGCTGCTATTCAGGAGTTGAGATCAATAGAAAAGACTAAGGTATCCCTAGACTCCATCATTGCAAAGTTGATACCCTATGAGCTAAATAGTTTTGATGGCAGTGTCCAAAAGACTGAATCAGCTTTTAAAGCTTATGAAGTACCATCTAGAAAAGGAAAAGAAGCTAGCACTAGTGGTGAACCAAGACAGAGCAAAGAAATGGATGATGAGGAGATTCTGATGGCATTTGAAGCTCTCCTTGCTAGAAAACTTCCAAAAGGAATTGACAAATATAGAGGTAGGCTACCTTTGAAATGCTTTTCTTGCAATCAGATAGGACATATTGCTGTAAACTATCCTAATGGTGACAACAAAGACAAACCGAAAAGGTTCAAGAAATTCAAAGGAGGAAACCGAAGAAACCATTTTGTGGCAGTTGATGAAGTTGTCATAGATGAAGAATCAAAGGATGAAGAAAATGAAGATATTGTGTTTGTTGTTGTCAAGGAAGATGTGTCAGACAAGAAGGCTCTTGTCTCCCGGTTTGATAATTCCAATAAGTGGATCATTGACAATGGCTATTTTCACCATATGACTAGTGACCGGAGCAAGTTTCTATCCTTGCAAGAGTATGATGGTGGTGTGGTTCACTTTGGCAATGATGCACCATGCATGGTCAAAGGCAAAGGGTCCATCTCTCTAAATGGAAATAATAGTGTTGACAATGTGTATTGGGTTGATGGTCTTAGACACAACCTTCTGAGTGTTGCCTAGCTGAATGATAGTGGCCTCATTCTGGAATTCAAGAATGGAGTTTGTAGAATCAAAGGAAAGAATGGTGAATTGGTGGCCATCGGCATGCAAACCAAAGGTAACCTATCTCAACTGAATGCAAATATAAGTACATGTCTTATGGCTAAATTTGATGATAGCTGGATATGGCATAGGAGACTCTGCCATGTAAACTTTGATAACATTGTGAAGGCTAGTAAGATCAAGGCAGTTAGAGGGTTGCCAATGCTAAGAAAACCAGATAATACCTTGTGCAGAGAGTGTCAATTAGGGAAAATGTCTTCCTCAACCTTTAAAGGTAAATCTTTTAATGCTAACAACTTGCTTGATCTTGTGCATACTGATTTGTGTGGTCCTATGAAAACTAGAAGTGTGCAGGGTGATAGGTACTTCATGATTCTCACTGATGACTACTCAAGAATGATGTGGGTCACATTCTTGAAAGACAAGTCTGAAGCCTTTGTAAAGTTAAAAGCTTTCAAAGCATTAGTGGAGAAGGAAAGTGATAAAAGGATCAAGTGCCTGAGAATTGATCAAGGAGGGGAATTCACTTCTGGTGAATTCAACAAGTACTATGAAGAAAATGGCATCAAGAGCCAACTGTCTGCCCCCCAGACTCCACAACAAAATGGCCTAGCAGAGAGGAATAATCAGACTATGGTTGAAGCAGCTAGAACCATGTTAATTCAAGGAAAGGTAGCTCACACCTTTTGGAGAAAAGTGGTGAGCACTATAGTCTGCACAATGAACCAAGTACTCATCAAGAAAGGTAAGGATAAAACTCCTTATGAATATTGGACCGGTAAGACATCTAAGGTTAGCTACTTTAGAGGGTTTGGTAGCAAATGTTACATCAAGAGGAGTGAATACCAGAGAAAATTTGATGTGCAATGTGATTAGAGAATATTCCTAGGATATTCCACCAAGAGCAAATCTCTCAAGTGTTTTAGCAATAGGACTTAGAGAATTGTGGAAAGCATCAATGTAAGAGTTGATGAAACCTCTGAGAAAACTAAGGAAACCGGTAGTGAACAAGCGGTAAATGAACTGGTTGTAACCTTCTGGGAATGGGTTGTCAGTCAACTAAGTACCAATAATAGTGTTCCTACACCAGTAGATGTAGATGTCGATACTGATGGAGATGAGGATGAAGAAGAAAAACAAGAGGAATCCATTAAGACCATTCCTCGATATGTCAAGCTGAATCATGATCCTAAGCAAATCATAGGAGATAAGGATGCAGGAATCCTTACAAGAAGAAAGGTCAGAGAAAATTCATGTATGATCTCTGAATTTGAGCCTAAATCATTCAAAGAGGCTCATAAAGATGAAGACTGGATCAAGGCAATGGAAGAAGAACTTGACCAGATAGAGAAAAATGGTACATGGTCTTTGGTACCCAGACTAGAGCATAAAAATGTCATTGGTACTAAGTGGGTTTTCAGAAATAAGATGAATGAGGATGGCATAGTGATTAGGAACAAAGCCAGAGTGGTGTGCAAAGGATATGCTCAAGAAGAAGGAGAAGACTATGGAGAAACCTTTGCTCCTATAGCCAGATTAGAAGTAGTCTGTATGCTTCTAGCATATGCAGCTTTTAAAGGTTTCAAATAATATCAAATGGATGTAAAATATACATTCCTAAATGGTGTACTTGAATAGGAGGTGTATATTGAGCAAACAGATGGGTTTTCCCTATCTGAAGATAGTGACATGGTATGTAGGCTACATAAAGCCTTATATGGTCTAAAGCAAGCACCTAGAGCATGGTATGAGCGTTTGCATTCCCATCTTGTGAAGATTGGATTTGAGAGAACAAGTGAAGATAGTAATATCTACTTGAAGTCTGAAGGAGATTAGATCTTGATCTGTGAGGTATTTGTTGATGACATTATCTTTGGTGGAGATGACAAGATGAGTCATGAGTTTCCTGATGAGATGAAGAAAGAGTTTGAGATGACACTCGTAGGGGAGATTAAATTCTTCATTGAACTGCAGATCCAATAGATGAAAGATGGAATCTTTATCACTCAATCCAAGTATGTCAAAGAGGTGTTGAAAACCTTTGGCATGGAAGATAGTAAACCGGTTGGTACTCTGATGGTGACCGGTTGTAAACTATCCAAAGAAGATGACTCAACATTAGTCAATGAGAAGGAATACTAATCAATGATTGGTAAGTTGCATTATGTAGTGCATAGCAGATCAAATATTGCACATGTAGTTGGCATTACTGCAAGATTCCAGAAAAGCCCAAGAGAATCCCACTTGGTTGCAGTCAAGCGGATTCTTAGGTATCTGAAGGGAACTATTGACTATGGATTGTGGTATCCATATAGCAAGGATTTCAACTTGAAAGTATACACAGATGTTGATTGGGCAGGCAATATAGATGACCAGAAAAGCACAACCGATGGTGGATTCTTTCTTGGTGGTAGACTGGTCTCATGGATGAGTGAGAAGCAGAGTTGTATCTCTCAGTCTACAATGGAAGCAGAGTATGTTGTAGCTTTCATGAACTGCACTCAGACAATTTGGATGAAGCATGTATTAAATGGCTTCAAAGTTCATGTATCTGAACCGGTAAGTATATTTTGTGACAATACTAGTGCAATTAATATCTCCAAGAATCCGGTTTTACATTCTAGAACCAAGCACTTTGAGCTTAAGAATCATTTCTTGAGGGAAAAGGTTCAGAACAAAGATATTGCACTAGAACATGTTTCCAGTCAGGAGCAATTAGTAGACATATTCACCAAGCCTCTCCCAAAGGCTACATTTATGTACTTAAGAGGTGAATTAGGGGTGTTGCCCCTTTAGGAGGTAAACTAAAGGTATATGCTCCACATCAGTCAGGTATTGCATAGTCAAATTTTTCTTTAGGATTGATGTGTTGAAGGATGCTACTCCTTAGGGGGAGCAGCATAATAGAACAGGGAAGCTTGTGCCTCCACTTTGGCATTGTTGTCAAAGGGGGAGAAGATGTGAAGTGGAGAAGATATCCGTAGAAATTGGGGGAGAATATGTGAAGTGAAGAAGATATCTGCAGAAATTGGGGGAGAAGATGTGAAGCGAAGAGATATCTTTGTATATTGCCATCAATGCCAAAGGGGGAGATTGTTGGCATTATGTGAACCGGTATGAGGACATAATAACATTGTATGTTGTCATTGATGTCAATATACTGAAGAGGTGATAATCGGCATATGTGAGAACTGGTATAACACTATGAACCGACATTTGTGCCGAAGTGAAGTGGTATGTTTGTTCAAGGTGAACCGGCATATGGTTATGGGAACCGGCACATGGAAGCATTGTATGACTACCGGTTGAAGTGCTTCAAGCCTATGTGGCTCAATCAGTGACTTTGTGTGATGAGTTAGCATGGTAACGAAGAACAGATCGTATTGCCACGTAAGCCTTGTGTGGGTGAAGGATCTTGCATGAAGGAGATTGTTCCTATCTACCTCGGGAATGTGCAAAGTCTTTAAAATGGTGATAATGTGTGATGGGTTACCAGGCGCCATGAAATCGGTGGAAATGGACGATGGAGAATGTCTTGAGATTGGATCAAGAACTATTTCATTTAATGCACTGTGCTCAACAGTCAGGATTGAACCATTTGAATTCCTTAACCTAACAGGTTTAAGGTTTAGGGTTTATGCTACTGACCTATATATTTTTCTATAAGGTCGAAGTTGTGTCTCTTTCTGAGGTTTTTGGCAAAAGTTGTGTGTGTGTATCCAAGAGAAGGGATACGTGATTCTTGCCAGACCAAAAGGAGAGAAGTGATACCTACAGAGTGTAAGTGCAGAAGGTGAAGAGGAGCTTAAGCGGATCTACACTAGAATTGAGTGCTATTACCAGATCATTGTAATACCTGTTGATCTCTAACCACCTCAATAGTTGGAAAATCCCTTAATATGGTAGCTTTAATTGGCTTGCTATAAATCCTTTAACAGGGTGACTCAAAACAATTGAGTTCTTGAAATCCTCTAACAAGGTTTAACCCTTAACCGAGTGATCCCTAATAGGATCAGTTCCTAACAGAACCTATTGTATCAGTCTTTAACCAGACAAGGCTCCTAACAGAGCAGAATTCTAAAGAGTTCAAAAACAAGCTTGTGGGTATTCATCCCCACCATGGTTTTTCCCTATTGGGTTTCCACGTGAAAAATATGTGTGTCATGTGTGATGTCTTCTTCATGTGATGCTTTGTTGTTTTCTGTCAAGCGATGAATCATGTTGATCTAGTTGCTCATATGTATATCTTTGATGGTAGATTACTTGTTCATGTATTAGGGTGAAATGGAAATGAAGTGTTAGAGTATATGAGAAGATAGGTATTAACTGGTTTATGCTTGTCTTAGCTATTCTGGGTTTTGCTGGTTGTACTCTATTTTAGGACCGGTGTTACTATTTGTCTGTGAATGCACAGTGTTTTTTGATAAACTGGTTTAAGAGTATATTTTTGTCTGTACTGATTCACCCCCCCCTCTTAGTACCTGTTTGGTACTATTCTTTCATCATTGAGTTATCAAGTATCATGTTCAATTTTTTCTCGAAAGGATATGGGCATATATCTTGTAATGAATACTTCTTGGAGCTTGTTCCATTTTGCATGTCTTGTATCTGTTGTTGTAGAGTTTGCATTTGTTGAGTAAGGTTTGATAATGGATTATCCACATAGTTTCTTCTTGTTTCTCCATGAGTTCTTTTATCACTACGCTCTTTTCTTATATCATCCCTTTCTTTCCTTGTTTCTTCATGACTTTCTTTGTTCACATCTTCATTATTTGGATCATCTATGTTTTGGGTGTTACTTGCCTCCACATCTTGTTTCAAGCTTTCTATGTTAAAATCTTGTGGTAGTTTAGCTCCAGATTTTGCCAACATCAAAGATATTTCTCTTTTTGCTTTGTCAACAATTTTTCCATTAGCTTATCAAATTTGAAATCTTGCTTGAGGTCTCTAATGGTGCTATTGACTTCTTCTTCATCAACAGCGGTAAACCCAAAATTTTGAAATACAAGATTATCTTCTTCCTCCATTTGTGGTTTTTTTCTAAGTTGTTCGTATTGAGCTCTAGTCCAAACTGGCATGTGATTATTTCAAAATTGTTGAAATTTCCAAAGTACAAAGTCAATAGGTCATTATTGGTTTAGAAAGATATGCTTCGTTGATTTTACCGCTATTGTTTGTTCATTGTGAAAAATAATCTCTTTGTTGAAAAACACGTCTTTGCAAAATTTCACGGTCAAACTATGTACCGCAACCACGTAAGTAGTGATGAAAATGGTGTAGGAATGTCCTATGTTTTAATAAGATCTTGCGATTGATATACAAGAATCTTATTCTTTTATGAGTAGCTTTATAACTGGGTTTTCTTTTATTAAAGTGATACTTAAAAGTCATATAAGCATTTTGACAATTTACAGGTTTTTTTTATTCCAATTTTGGTGTAATTCTGATTTTGATATAACCTAGGTTCAAAATAGGAAAGATATATCCAAGATTATGAACCTAGTATAGATTGATCAAGCTTCGTGATAGAGGATTTGATTATCCTAATGAGAGACCTAACAATGATGTTGATTTTTTTTCACTTAAGATGTTTGAACCAATAGCTTGTTGAATTTTGATGTTTATAAAACTTTTTGGGAATAACCTATGGGATTAGTGACCTAGTTGTTTGAGCTAGTTTGAAAATACGTGATGGTTTAGAGACAAACCTACTTCAAGAATTATTTTGATACTGACATTTTGACACTTTGGTTTTGATCTGGTGTTTCAAGTGTTTGAAAGCTTTTGTATTACCCTTTTGATCAAACTTTTTCAGCAATTTGTTGGATTTTTGCTCACACGTAGATGATAATTTTCTTCAATTTTTGACCATTTGCAACATGTAACAAACATAGAAGACACAATGTCTAATAAACAAAATGCATAAGCAAGTACAAATCTTATGGCAGGCTGAGACAATAGTTGTTGAATCTCACATGGGGTTTCCCCGAGGCTACGCTATTCAGAGCGGATATTTAGATGCTTGACCCCACTGGCTCCACCCTCGACACTCACTTCTTCAAGGCAGCCAAACACTAGTTTCCATGAAAACTCCCCATGGCAAAATTTATATCTCTACTAGGAACTGTATGTGTGTGAGCCGCTTCAAAGGTCCAACCTCCTGCGCCAACAACTAGAAGGATTTTGGCAACTAGTACAAGTGGTTTTTAGTAAAGGTTTCTAGTCATGTGGCCATACATGTGGCACTTTTAGCTCTGTAAATACATAAGGTTCCTAGCCTATAGAGGTTATGCTCCATAGGGTTTATGGGGAAACATAGTGTCGGTATGAACTTATCAGCACATGTTGTTTGGGACTTTCGTCACAAACACGATTTATTTATAGTGGATTGGAAGGACTCGGTATTAGCCCATTTCCACTTTAGGTTGTTCCCCTCTCACTGGCCCCCTCAAGGTAGCTCGAGAAGGCAGGCCCTCTAAAGGAAATAATTGCTTGAAAGTAAAGAAAGCATAAAAGAGTGGGTTTTGCTTTTTGGTCACCCAATTAAGGGGAGAGTATATACCTACCACTTTCGAGACACGGAATATAAATCTTCTTTTTAGCCTTTTCAAAGCAATTGTTGGCTAAGTCCTATTTGGAGATGTTGCTCCAACAAGCATGGTGTTTATTTTATCCTTTTTAAAAGTCTATGTGCAACTATTTTAGAGAAGTTACTAAAAATGCAAGATTTATCCTCTTAGTTAGACTAAATGAACAAGACATGATATACTACTTCCCAAAATAAAGCCTTTAATTAACTAGATGAGGAAATGCATAAAATTTGCCTTAAACACCATCCTGCACATGCATGTTAGTAGTTTGAAAAATCTAATTTCTTGGACATTTAGACCTGAAAGAAAATTTTGTTAGTCGAAAACAAAAGCGCTATTCTAACATATGCGCTATCTTTCTCCTCAAATGCGCTAATCTTTAGAGAAAAAGCACTAACCTAGACTATAAAAGCACTGCTTTGCGGATACAAAAGCATGATTTCTTTAATAAATGCGCTAATCTAGAGGACAAAAGCGCTAACCTAGAAGACAAAAGAGCTAACGAACAATGCTAATGCGCAAATTTTCAGACAAAAATGCTAACCTGCATGGCATATGCGCTAACCTATGATGTAAATGCGCTACCATATTGAACAAAAGCACTATCAAAATTCACACATGCATGAATCTACATTACAAATGCATTAATTTTACTTTTTGCGAGATTTTTAAAGGTATATGCGAGGTCCATCGAGCCCCATGCTGGGCACCAAAATTTGTCGACTTGAATTTCATCCTCAGAATGTTACCTACAACAAGTTAGTTTCACAAAATACAAATGGAAATGCTACAGAAAATCCAAATTCAACCAATGAAACTACATGAAATACATATGAAATAAAAATGCTAATAATACCTTCATGGTTTATGTCTCATTGTGTCCCAACTTCATTGATCCTGGTTGTAGATGGTGTGCTCTCAGACAATGAACTGATAGCTTCCAAGATGGTATATGAAGAATGGACTGATAACTAGTAGTTAACTGATGCTATGATATGCAATACTACATGATTATGCTAAAATGATTATGCTATATGATAATTGCTATTTGCTTCAAGATTAAAACTCACGGATGCATAAGTTTTACAAATGATTTGCTTGAAAATGTACTTGAAGTCTAACTCTCTCTCAACTAAAGCTCTTAATGTTATATACCTTTAGAGGATGAGATAATGTGGCTTAGATCAACGATCATGATCAGATCTGCTGATTTGGATGACTGTGAGAAAAGGTGAAGGTTGAGAGAAAGGGGGAAGGAGAAGACAAGTGTCACTCATCTCACCTTGATTGCGTTGCTGACTGAGGGAATCTAGGGATGGTTGGAGAAGATTTAGGCTTAATAGGACAAGTGGACTCAAGTCCTTCCTAAGATGTAGGGGGTGTTGGAGAGAATATAGAAGATGGATATGAAATATGTGTACGTACACCATATTCATTAAATCTGTTGGTTGAAGATAAATGATGAATTAATATTTTAAGAAATATTAATTTCCTTAGCCACATGTTTGATGAGTTGGCAAAGGGAAGATGAATTAGGTGAGTTGGAAGAGGGGGATTAAATAATTTAAGAAATTATTTAATATTTGAGACTATAGGATAGGAGAATAATTATTAAATATTAGATATTTAATTGATTGCAGGAGATAATTAAATATTAGATATTTAATTATTTTAGAGGAATAGAATAGATGAATTAATTAATAAAATATTAATTAATAGAAAGACACGAAATGAATTAAATAAATTAATCTTTTCAAATTAACTATTTAATAGAAGAATAAACATTAAATAAATATATAATATTTATTTAATCACTCATAGCCAATTTTATGTGTATACACTACCAATTGAAAATGGCTCCGAGTCATCAAAAACCGAGATAGGCCATTGTAGAGGAGCCTCACGCAACCCCATGGGTTCAAGCAGATCGACCATATGTTTCTTGTTTTTGAAGAAACAGTCCGTCAAATTTTGGCAATTTTTTGGACTCAAGGCACTTGAGAGATCGCACCAGTATGGTATGGCTCTTGACGTTCCGACACATTGGGATGCATGAGAGGGTAATTTATAGCGTAAAAGTGCCCACCTAAATGTGCTCGTGATGTTGTTTTGTGCACATGATGAACCGAATCAATTCTAGTCAATCTTGCAACTTTGCATTGCATGCAACTTACGGTTTTTGCAGCAAGCAAAAAAATGCTACCAATTGAAAATGGCTCCGAGTCATCAAAAACCAAGATAGGCCATTGTAGAGGATCCTCACACGATCCCATGGGTTCAAACTGATTGACCATATGTGTCTTGGATTTGAAGAAACGATCCGTCAAATTTTGACATTTTTTTGGACTCAAGGCGCTTGAGAGATCGCACCGGTATGGTATGACTCTCAACGTTCTGACACTTTGGGATGTACGACAAGGGCATGCCTAGCGTAAACTTTCCCACCCGGCCACACTCATGATGTTAGTTTGTGCACACGATGAACAAAATTTGACCATTGTGAGCATGAGGATGCTCTCGCACCAAACTCATATTGTTGTTTATATTCATATTGTCGATTTTTGTTGTTTATATTCATATTGTTGATTACATATGCAAATATTCATTTAAATTTATAAAAGGGCAGCCACCAAATATAGTGAATACACAATAATGAATTCAATACAAGGAGTTTTGTAGGGTTAATTCAATATTTTAGAAATTTTATCAAATCATATTCCATGATTGCAATGTTTTATAT
Organism: Cryptomeria japonica; assembly: GCF_030272615.1. Classification (NCBI taxonomy): domain Eukaryota; kingdom Viridiplantae; phylum Streptophyta; class Pinopsida; order Cupressales; family Cupressaceae; genus Cryptomeria; species Cryptomeria japonica. Next base: position 589,594,705 of record NC_081414.1, on the reverse strand, counting down.
CATATATTTTTGTTGTTTATATTCATATTGTTGATTACATAGGCAAATGATCAATTCAATTTATAAAAGGACAACCACAAAATACAATGAATACAAAATAATGAACTCAGCACACATTTATTGGATTGAATATCGACATTTATATATATATATATATAAAAGGCATGTCTGCCAAGTCAATACATGAATTACAAAAATGTGGCATATGCCATGTCCAAATCGATATACAATAAAAATGTAGAATATATCTGATAACTTAATGATGAGCGAATAGTACCAAACCGGTACTGAGAGGAGGGGGGGGTGAATCAGTACAAACAAAAATACAATCCAAAACTGGTTTGACAACAGACACTTCAAATGACTAGCAGACAGTGACACTGGCTTGAAACAGAGTGCAACCGGTAAAGCTAAGAATGCCTGAGACAAGCATTAACCATTTATTCACTTAGCTTTTCACTCAACTCGAGACTACACTACCATTTCACCCTTATGCATAAATAGGTAGTCTATCATTAGATCATAATAACAACTAGTTCAACATGTTTTATTGACAGGCATAAAACACAGAACCATCATATGCTTGACAGACAATAGAAAAGCATCACAAGATAAAAGCATCACACATATTTTTCACGTGGAAACCCAACTGGGAAAAACCACGGTGGGGATGAATACCCACAAGCTATTTTTGAACTCTTTAGAAGTCCGCTCTGTTAGGAGCCTTGTCCGGTTAGAGACATTACAAAAGGTTCTGCTAGGAACTGATCCTGTTAGAGATTGCCTGGTTAAGGGATGGATACAATACCTGGTTAAGGGTTAAACCCTGTTAAAGGTTACCTTGTTAGAGGATTTCAAGAACTCAATAGCTAAAGGATTCTGAACTTAGTAGCTTTGAGTTACCCTATTAAAGGATTTTCAGTAAGCTAGTTAAGGCTACCCTGTTAAGGGATTTTCCAACTGTTGAGGTGGTTAGAGATCAATAGGTATTACAATGATCTGGTAACAGCACTCAATGCCAATGCAGATCCACTTAAGCTCCTCTTCACCTTCTGCGCTTACACTTTGCAGGTATCACTTCTCTCCTATTGGTCTAGCAAGAATCATGTATCCCTTCTCTTGGATACACACACACAACTTTTGCCAACAACCTCAGAAAGAGACACAACATCGACCTTATAGGAAAATAGATAGGTAGGTAGCATAAACCCTAAACCCTAAACCTGTTAGGTTAAGGAATTCAAATGGTTCAATCCTGATTGTTGAGCACAATGCATTAAATGCAGCAGATCTTGATCCAAACTCAAGACATTCTCCATCATCCATTTCCATCAATTTTATGGCAGCTGATAACCCATCACATGTCATCATTGATTTACAAACTTCGCACATTCTCAAGGTAGATAGGAACAATCTCCCTCATACAAAATCCTTCATGCACATAGGCTTGCATGGCAACATGATCTATTCTTCTTTACAATGCTAACTCATCACACAATATCATCGGTTGAGCCACACAGGCTTGAAGCACATCAACCGGAAACCCTAAAGTTGAGACTACCAACTAGTAGTCATACAATACTTCCATATGCCGGTTCCCATAACTATATGTCAGTTCATCTTGAACAAGCACACCACTTCACTTTGGCACAAATGCCAATTCACAGTGTTATACTAGTTCACACATATGTCGGTTCACACCTCTTCATCATATTCACATCAATGACAACATACAATATCATTATGTCCTCATACCCGTTCACATAATGCCAACAATATCTACATGTATTGGTCATTCTATGACCAAAACTAACACTATATGATCCTCAAATTATGGTGGATCACCAAAATCAAGCCTCTTTGATGCAGTACGTGGCTCTATAGATGGTTGGAAAACCATAATTCAAAAGCCAAGTTAAAATTATTTTGTAGAAAATAGTTCACAATTAACAAAATAACTATCCATTTAACTATAATTCCTTTGCAATTGAAATGTAGATTACCTCATCGGCTGATCTAGGAGCTAATGTCTTCGCTCTCCTCTCCTTGTCACTCTTAGGAGTTTTCTTGAAGACATACTTAAATGGATCCACATTATGGTCATACCATGAAGGGGTCTATTGTAGATTAAATGTACAATTAGGGTATGTGCAAGATCATGGGGGGCCAAAAACTGGCAATGGAGAAAAAAATGTGTTTTCAACCTTTCCAAACATGCCAAAATCCACTTTGACTTTTTGTTTGGGTCGGGCGAAATTTGAATTTGGTTTGGTAATATCAAACCAAATTGGATATCTGATAATATCGGATATTATCGGATATCTGATTTGTGATGTCACCATTGTGATGTCACTATTGTGATATCATACTTTTCAAATCGGATATCCGATTTTCTCAACATAAAAAATATAGTTTAGTAAAATGAGCATAACTTTTGCGTTTCTTATCGAAATTTTAATTTTTTACAGGCGTTGGAAAAGTAATTCATAGACATATCAAATGGATGAGGTAATTTGATGATATTATAGACCAAAAATTAATTATAATCATTTTAAGTTATTCCTTCAATTTTAAAACTTTAAATACTCACAAATTTTGCATACAAAGTCTCATTTTTTTCCCTATCACCTCCTTTATCTATCACTTGTCTATCTATACTTACATAATATATTTTATATATCTCTTTATTCTCTACTTATGTCACTTATTTTCTCATTCCATGTAGATAAATAAATTCCCAAGATACATGCATCTCTGCATATATCTCCATCTTTCTATTCATATCTCTCCCTCTCCCACTTCATCATTGTCACTCCTTATTTCTGTATTTCTCTCTACTAATCTCTCTTCTCTCTATTTATCTCCCTCCTTTACCTTATCCTACCTATACTTATATATTACTTGTCTCTATCACCTCCTTTCTCTCTCTATCTTGTCCCATCTCTCTCTATATCCCTATAGATCTATCTTCATGTATATTTATATCTCATTATCTCTATTTGTCTCACTTATTCACTCCATCTCTCCCTCCATTTGTCTTACTCTCTCTATCACGTTATATCCATATCTATCTCTATATCCATCTTCACATCTCCATCTCTTTCCCTATCAATCTCTCTTTTTATATGCTCCTCTATCTTTATATATATTCCTCTATACATGATTAATCTTCTTCTTTGTCTCTTCCTCTATCGCCCTCTTGAAGTATCTCTCCCTTTCTCTACTTTTATCTCTTTATTTACTCCATCTTTATATATATTTTTCTCTCTCCCCACATTCTTCTCTATAGTGCCTTTATATATTTCTATATCTTCCTCTTTTTCTCTCTCCCTCTCTATCCATCCCTATCTATAATCTATATCTCTCTTTCTCACTCTCTTGCACTATCTATATATCTCTATCTATCGATATTTCTCTTCCTTTATATCTCTCTATCTCTTCATTTTTTTATCTCTCTCTTTACCCCTCTCTATCCATTTTTCTCCATCTCTTCATATATTTATCTTTGTCTTTACCTCTCTCTTTCTCTATATCTATTCACCTCCCTCTCCCTTTATCTTAATTTTTTATCTCTATCTTCCTCTCTCCTTTTCAATATCTAGATATTTCTACCTCTTTCTATCCATCCTTGTCCTTTAGTTTTTCTCCCTCTCACTTCATACTCCTTAATATCTATATCTCTATTTATGTCTTTGTCCTTTAGTTCTTTTCCCTCTCTTTAGTTCTTCATCTCTCTTCACCTTTATATCTCTCCTTATTTGAAAATTAGTATATATGGTCTCCTAAGGGGTTATATCATGTCCTAAGGGGTCATAGAACATCATATGACCCCTTAGGATATAACATGACCCCTAACGACACCATATGGTCTCCTAAGGGGGTCATATGGTGTCATAAGGGGTCATAAAACACCATATGACCCCTTAAGACAAAATAAGACCCCTAATGACACCATATGGTGTCCTAAGGGGTCAATAAGACACCAAATGACCCCTTAGGACACCATACAACCCCTAATGACACAATGTGGCATCCTAAAGGGTCATATGGTGTCCTAAGGGGTCATAAGACACCATATGACCCCTTAGGACACCATATGACCCATAGCACCATATAGTGTCCCAAGGGGTCATATGGTGTCTTAAGGGGTCAAAGAATGTCATATGACCAATTAGGACATAATACGACCCATGACGACACCTAAGGGGTCATATAGTGTCATGAAGGGTTATAGGACACTGTATGACCCCTTATAACACCATATGATCCCTTACGACACCATATGGTGTCCTAAGGGGTCATATAACACCATATGACCCCTTATAACACAAGAAGACCCATAACAACGTGATATGGCATCCTTAGGGGTCATATGGTGTCAAGAGACACCATATGACCCCTTAGCACACAATATGACCCTTAACGATACCTAAGGGGTCATATGGTTTCCTAAGGGGTCATAGGACACCATATGACCCCTTAGGATACCATATGACCCATAACAACATAATATGGTGTCCTAGAGGGTCATAGAACATGACCCTTTAGAACACCATACAATCCATAACAACGCCATCTAGTGTCTTAAAGGGCCATAAGACACAATATTACCCCTTAGGATATAATATGACCCCTAATGACATCATATAGTGTCTCAATGGGTCATAGGACACCATATGACCCCTTAAGACACCATACGATAGCATACCACGCTTTACGACACCATATGGTGTCCTAAGGGGTCATATAACACCATATGACCCCTTATAACACATTAAGACCTATAACAACATGATATGGTGTCCTAAGGGGTCATATGGTGTCATGAGACACCATATGACCCCTTAGGAAATAATATGACCCCTAACAATACCTAAGGGGTCATATGGTGTCCTAAATGGTTATATGATGTCCTAGGAACTTTTAGGACATAATATGACCCCTTAGCACACCATACAACCCCTAATGACACCATATGGTGTCTTGAGGGGTCGTCAAACACCATATAACCCGTTAGGACACAATATGACCCCTAACAACACCTAAGGGGTCATATCATATCCTAAGGGGTCATATAACACCATATGACCCCTTATAACACAAGAAGACCCATAACAACATGATATGGTGTCCTAAGGGGTCATATGGTGTCCTAAGGGGTTATATGATGTCCTAGGAACCTTTAGGACACAATATGACCCCTTAGCACACCATACAACCCCTAACGACACCATATGGTGTCCTAAGGGGTTGTAGGACACCATATGACCTGTTAGGACACAATATGACCCCTAACAACACCTAAGGGGTCATATTATGTCGTAAGGGGTCATACGACACCATATGACCCTTAACGAAACTATATGGTGTCTTAAGGAGTCATATTGTGTCCTAAGGGGTCATAGAACACCATATGACCCCTAACAACACAAAATGACACCTAACAATACCTAAGGGGTCATATGGTGTTCTAAGGGGTCATAGGATACCATTTGACCCCTTAGCACACCATATGACCCCTAATGACACCATATGGTGTCCTAAGGAGTCATATGGTGTCCTAAGGGGTCATAGAACACCATATAACCCCTTAGGATACCATACGATGCATAATGACACTATATGGTGTCGTAAGGGGTCATAGGACACTATATGACCCCTTAGAGGACCATAGAACCCATAAAAATGTAATATGGTATCTTAGAGGGTCATAGATCACCATATGACCCCTTAGAACACCATACAACCCATAATGACACCATGTGGTGTCTTAAGGGGTCATAGGACACCATTTGACCCCTTAGCACACCATACGATGCATAATGACACTATATGGTGTCCTAAGGGGTCATAGGACATCATATGACCCCTTAGAGGACCATACAACCCATAACAACATAATATGGTGTCTTAGAGGGTAATAGAACACCATATGACCCCTTAGAACACCATACGACCCATAACAACACCATGTGGTATCTTAAGGGGTCATAAGACACAATATTACCCCTTAGGACATAATATGACCCCTAACAATGTCATATAGTGTCCTAAGGGGTCATAGGACACTATATGACCCCTTAGGACACCATACGACCCCTTGCGACACCATACCACCCTTTACGACACCATATGGTTTCCTAAGGGGTAATATGGTATCCTAATGGGTCATATAACACCATATGACCCCTTACAACACAAGAAGACCCATAACCACACGATATGGTGTCCTAAGGGGTCATATGGTGTCATGAGACACCATATGACTCGTTAGGACACAATACAACCCCTAATAATACCTAAGGGGTCATATGGTCTCCTAAGGAGTTATATGATGTCCTAGGAACCTTTAGAACACAATATGACCCCTTAGCACACCATACAACCCCTAATGACACCATATGGTGTCCTAAGGGGTTGTACGACACCATATAACCCGTTAGGACATAATATGACCCCTAACAACACCTAAGGGGTCATATTATGTCCTAAGGGGTCATAGGACACCATATGACCCCTAAGGACACTATATGGTGTACTAAGGGGTCATATTGTGTGCTAAGGGGTCATAGGACACCATATGACCCCTTAGCACTCCATATGACCCCTAACAACACCATATGGTGTCCTAAGGGATCATATAACACCATATGACCCCTTAGGACACCATACGACCCATAACAACATAATATGATGTCCTAGAGTGTCATAGAACACCATATGACCCCTTAGAATACCATACGACCCATAATGACACCATGTGGTGTCCTAAGGGGTCATAAGACACAATATGACCCTTTAGGACATAATATGACCCCTAACGATGTTATATAGTGTCCTAAGGGGTCATACAAAACCATATGACCCCATAGAACACCATATGACCCCTTAGAACACCATACGACCCTTTACGACACCATGTGGTGTCCTTAGGCGTTATATGGTATCCTAAGGGGTCATATAAAACCATATGGCCCCTTGTAACACCATATGACCCCTTAGAACACAAGAAGACCCATAACATCACGATATGGTGTCCTAAGCTGTCATATGGTGTCATGAGACACCATATGACCCCTTAGGACACAATATGACCCCTAACAATATCTAAGGGGTCATATGGTGTCCTGAGAGGTTATATGATGTCCTAGGAATCCTTAGGACACAATATGACCCCTTAGCACACCATACAATCCCAAACGACACCATATGGTATCCTAAGGGGTCATAGGACACTATATGACCCATTAGGACATAATATGACCCCCTAACAACACCTAAGGGGTCATATTGTGTCCTAAGCGGTCATAGGACATCATATGACCCCTAACAACACAAAATGATGCCTAGCAACACCTAAGGGGTCATATGGTGTTATAAAGGGTCATAGGACACCATATGACCCCTTAGCACACCATACAACCCTTAATGACACCATATGGTGTCCTAAGGGGTCATAGAACACCATATGATCCCTTAGGAAACCATACAATGCATAATAAAACCATATGGTGTCCTAAGGGGTCATAGGACACCATATGACCCCTTAGGAGACCATATGACCCATAACAACATAAAAATGGTGTCCTAAGGGGTCATAGAACACCATATGACCCCTTAGAACACCATACAACCCATAACGACACCATGTGGTGTCTTAAGGGGTCATAAGACACAATATGAGCCCTTAGGATATAATATGACCCCTAACGATGTCATATAGTGTCCTAAGGGGTCATAGGACACCATATGACCCCTTAGGACACAATACGACCCCTTAGGACATAAAATAAACCCTAATGACACCTAAGGGGTCATAGGACACCATACGACACATAACAACAACAAATGGTATCCTAAGGGGTCATATGGTGTCCTAAGGTGTCATAGGACACCATACGACCCATAGCACCATATAGTCTCCCAAGCATATGGTGTCCTAAGGGGTCATATGACACCATATGGCCCATTAGGACATAATAAGACCCCTGATGACACCTAATGGGTCATATAGTTGCCTAAGGGTTCATAGGACACCATATGACTCCTTAGGACACCATAAGACTCCTTGCGACACCATATGTCCCAAGGTATCATATGGTATTCTAAGGGGTCATATAATGTCCTAAGGGATCATATGGTGTCCTAAGGGGTTATAGAACAACATAAGACCCATAACGACACCATATGATGTCCTAAGGGGTCATATGGTGTCCTAAAGGGTCATGGGACACCATATGACCTCTTAGGACATAGTATGAGCCCTAACAAAGCCTAATGGATCATATGGTGTCTAAGGGGTCATACGAAGTCTTGTGACCCCTTAGGACACAATATGACCCCTTAGCACACAATACAACCCCCAACGATACCATATGACCCGTTCGAACACAATATGACCCCTAACAATACCTAAGGGGTCATATGGTATCCTAAGGGGTCATAGGATACCATATGACCCCTTAACACACCATACGACCCTTAATGACACCATATGGTGTCCTAAAGACTCATAGAACATCATATGACCCCTTAGGACACCATAAGACTTATAACAACATCATATGGTGTTCTAAGGTGTCATATGGTGTCCTAAAGGTTCATGAGACACTATGTGACCCTTTAGGACACCATATTCTCTCTCACATTATTTATTTTCCTCAATTACCCTCGATCACCTCTCTCCTCTTATGGGTTTATAGATACTTCCCTCTACCCCTCTACCCACCCCCTAATTACTCTCTATGTCTCTCTTCACCTCTGTCCCCATCTCTCTTCTCTCTTTGTTGATACTTTTCCCTCTCCTCCTCTCCTCCTACCCCCTAATAATCTCAAACTCTCCCTCTCATTCTCTCTTCACCCCAATCACTCCCTCCTTCTCTCTCTTTGCCTTCCACCTAATTACCTATATCTCTCTCTCTCTCACTCTCTCTTCCCCCCAATTAATCTCTCCTTCTCACCTCTCTCCCCCTCTCCTTTTTTTGATACTTCTCTATGCCTCTCCTTGTCCCCTCTGAATTTTGTTGCTAGAAATGAGAAGGAAATGTAGAGAGACTAGTCTAGATCTTAGGGAAGAGAGAGTGACATAGAGGAGGAAATTATGAAGAGGTAGAAATATAAGCACCTTGTAGAGCTTGAGAGATTTAATGAGGCATTCATTGATAGTTAGAGATATAGGTCTAGAGAGAGATGGATAAATATAGACAAAAGAGAGGGAGGAAGAAACAATTAGGTGGAGTGATAGGTTTAGGAGAGAGAGGTGGAGAAAGGAAAAAACATAGATAGCATGGTTTATCAAAATTTATCAAACTCAATAAACTTCATTAATTTTCTATTATTGATTAATTACTTATTTAGTTTATTTTGAGATGATTGTTACAAAAATTCATGCAATAGGGAAATCATATGAAAAAGTCATGAGTTTTTTATGTTTTAAAAATGAAGGATGAATTTAAATGAATTATAATTATTTTTTAAAAAAAATAATTGAAAATATACCTATTCCATATCATAGAGCTCTTAATTACCTTTCCAACGCCTGTAAAAAATCAAAATTTTGATATAAAACACAAAAGTTATGCCCAATTTACTAAAATGTATTTTTTATTTTTTCAAAAATCAGATATCCGATTTTAAAACATAAATTTTTCCCTCCATATTTTGGTTCGGGTTTGCTTTGGGATTTGGCTTGGAAGTGACAAGCCTGGAAAGTCAACTGAAAAAACATGTTTTTCAATATTCCTTGATTTTCCAGACTTTACACTGGTGGTTGACGACTTTTTTTATAGCCAAAATTGATAAAATGAAAAGGGTTTTTTAAGAAAGTTCTTAGCTTTCCAACAATATAATGCTTGTCTTATTTCGACTTTAATAAATAATTATTATTTATTTTCTAATTGAATTCTGACAAAAGTCCTAATTGGTAGACTGATTGAAAAATACTCATAAATTTCAAACTGCATAACATTTTTTGGATCTGAAACATGCGTCACATCCTATGCTTCATCTACTATAGGGAAAAAATTTTAAAAATTGAATTTCATAAGGTTTTGACCAAGTTAAGGTGGTCAGACGTTGAAGTTTCTGAATTTCTGAAAAGCTATAGTAAAAAATTCATAAATAATTATTTACTTTATAAAAAATTATAAAAAAAGTATGTGTCACATTCGGACATGAGTCTAATACTTATATTATAAATCTTATAAAAAAATATTATGATTTGATTGTGATTAGGGTGGTCAGACATACACCTACTTCTTAACTTTTTCCTAAAATTTTGTACCACTGCATTGAAATTTGAAATTTTCATCAAATAGGATTTTTTTTTTCAAAAAACAACAACTAGCTTAGAAACTAAATTCAATTTTCTATAGATTCTCTTCTTACATATTTTAAAAATAATGTTCATAACTTATTCAATTTTTCATGTCAAGTAGAATAACTCTAATTTTTTGAAATTTCATTGCCACTTAAGGGCCTGTTTTGGCACACCATGATCCTGCACATACCCATTAATACAATGTACTAATATAAATATATCAAAAACACTTAAAAGTAATAATATAGACAACAATGACGTACATGTGCCTGAGATGTTTCTCCAATGGATTGAGGATGGCTCACCATCGGTGGAGAAACTGTCGCTATTACCTATACAAAAAATGTTCAAAGATTAAATACAATTAATATAATGATAAGTATTGTAGGTTAAAAAAAATTAATTTTACATATCAAACAAAAGTGTACCAGATCTTGAGATGCTTCTCCAGTGCACAGAGGAGGGTTCACCATTGATGAAATAGGTATGGATATTTCCTGTAAGAAAGAAAATTGTAAGATTATAATATATCACAAGTTCACATGTACGCGTGCATATAATCATGAAATCAAGAAAATAAAGTAGAGATACATACCTCTGCCCTCTCTTGATCCACGGGAAAATCAGGTGCATTAAACAAATCCACATAGCTCAATGACCATTGTACATGTAAAATAGACAAAAAAACACTAATCAATCTACAAACCCCAACTAATACTTGATTTCAACATTTTCAAAAAATTGTACAACTAAAAATGTGTTCAATTACCTTCTTCCCACGTTTTGGCATCTTTGAGGAATTCTTTTTCTTAGGACGAGCCTTAGACGCGGAGGGGGTACCCTAAAAAATAAAATTAACATGAGATATTAGTACAGATAATAAATTAAACATAATTTAAAAAATCTAAAATAAAATGACTTGCATATTCCATCAAAACAATACATAAAAAGGGTTGTACAAAATATGATACTGTATAGCCTTGTAGGCCAAAATCGATTGTTGAGAGCATGATGTCATCAATCTGGGACATTTGGTCCCCTGTCAACACCTACAAACCAAAAATTGGACCAAGCATTAAAAATAGTTATCATATCTTGTATTTTTTTGAATTCAAAGTGTACTATTATATTTTAACATGTTACAAAATTTATACCTCAAGCATCAAAGTTGCAACTATAGTAACTGGGGGAGGAGTATGGGATACTGTTGCTACATCCTGAAATGCATATTATTTGTCTCAATTTAAATCAATGTATAAATAAAAATTCATTTATGTATTTACAAATTTAAAGTGACTGATAAATAAAATGCTATGAATTCAAATCAACACACCTGTGTCTGTTGCTCATGGGCAAACACCATGTCCATCAGCTCATCTGTCAACGCGAAATCCTTAGCCCTGCTAGCCTGACATCTACTCCCACAAATTGTGCACAGATGAGATGAGGATCCATCTACACCGACTGCATCATCTATCCCCGAGCATATCCCCGATCAACTGACACACATATGTTGGATGGGCTCTTTGTCACCACCTGGAGCAACTAATGGCTCATCATCCAATACAATAGGGTGTGCTAATGATGTCCCATGTTGGATGATGGCACCAGTCAATGTTGTGGCCACCTGAAGAGTCTATAGCTCCATCAACTCTTTCAGCTCTACTGGGATAGCTTGATGCACCTTGGGCTTGGGTTCTAGGGGGCAACGACTCTCCGTGGGTAATTGCCTATGGGCTCCAGGTCTATCTTGGGCAGAGCCACCACCTCTACCATGGAACTCTCTCATGTCAAAAACGTTTGGGCGCATATTGAGCACAAACTCACAATATACTTTTCTCAAAAAATATAATGGCACTTCATAATTATTACAAGGTGGATCATCAAAGACCATCCACCACCTCTGCCAAAAAAGATTCTTCATATGCACATTGGTACACCAATGTATGGAAAACCTCTTTGCATTAAGAGGTAATGACTGACCAGTTTTGGGATCAACAAAAAGGGCACATATTTGTTGTTTACTAATATTTTTGTTTTTTACTCCCTCGTATGATAGCCCATTTGCATAGAATTGATGACACCCGTCCCTAAAGCTTCACCATTTGGTAATTTGTGTGGAATCAACTATGGCACCACTAGCTAATGTTTCTAGGCTAGTGGTGAGAGATTGATAATGCTCAAGTTCAGATGTTTTCAATTTAACAATCAATCTATTGATTTTAGACGTATTTTGTCCTAACTGATTAATTAATTGCTTTTGTGTTTCGGGTGTACGGTCAAAAGGAGGAATTGGGGGTGTATCTTGTGGGTTTTCAGGAGGTGCATTTGGTTGTTCTTGTGGGTTTTCAAGAGCTGCATTTGGTTGTTCTTGTTGTGGATTAGAAGAATCTAGTTTTTGAAACAAAAAATGAAAAAACCTAATCAAAATTAATGAAATTAAATTCAAAATGTAAAACAAATTGAACAAACGAGAAAGAAACAAAAAAATAAACAAAAAACTAACCTTGATCCATAGTCTGGAGGAGAAATCTAGAACCACATTCATGATTTAGGAGAAAATGAAGAAAAACAAAGTAAAAGCATGCTATTCACAGGAAAATAAGACCTACTTTTTTTTTTTAAACTTTTTTTGACAGGCACCGTGTATGTGGTTATCTTGGGATTATTAGCATGTACGCACTCATTTTCCTATAAGTAGCACGTATGCGCTCATTTTCCTAGGTGTAGAGCGTACACGCTCATTTTCCTAAAAGCAATGTGTACACGCTACCTTCTCTAGGCTCGGGAACAACAAACCTAAGCACATATGTGATGAATTCAAATTTTAGAACCGCGTACGCGCTACTTATTTTTCCATGTTTTTTTTGGGTGGTGTCCACTTTTATGACCACCATCTTTGTGCACATACCCTTTATTTTTATTGACCTTAAATATAACAATAATTTTTTTTGATGATGCAAGATTGTCCTACACCCCTAGATGTTCTTGCATCATAGGTCTATACTTTTACCCTACATTATATGTTCATAAATAAAACTTGAGTCTCTAACAAAACCCTCTCATTCCATACAATTTTTATACATAAGATAAATTTATACTTGTATACTTACATAATAAACTTAGTTTACATTGAAACATGCAAAGATTATAACAATAGAATTACCATATGGTAAGTCACTCTAAAACTGATCACAAAATATATAATCAATAATGTGGCATAAGTTCATACCTCACAAAAAATATTTCATCATTTTGTAATAGGTATTTTGTGTTAGTCTAAATAAGGTAATTTCAACTAGCTAGAATATCACCATTTCTAGGTTGACCTATCCATAATATTTAAGTAACCACATAGAAAATTGTATCCTTTAGTCTCACTTTATGTGGTTGAGACAATTAGTTCATGTACACTTGAGACATTCCCAAACGCTTGTCATTTTAGCTTACATGTATTGTAAATTTAGAGGGTTTATTCAATCATCTAGTCCTACATTTTCATCTCTTGTATCTAGCCTATATATGCAAAGTATAGACACCTAAAATTGTCTTTTAATTAAAAACATATTTATTATTTATTTAGTTATTTATCCTAATGTCTTATTAATTAAATAAATATTTTATTTATATAATTGATTCATTAGCCTCTTCCACTATTAATTAAATAAATATATTTTAATTTATCTAATTAATTCAGTAAGCCTCTTCTTTCTAAAAATTAAATCTCTCATCCTTCCTAAATTAAATGAATATTTCTATTTATTTAATTTATCTAGCACTTTCCTCTATTAATTAAATAAATATTTTTATTTATTTAATTAATTCACTTACCCTTTTACTCTTTAATCCTAGCCCTCCAACTTGTTCACATGGATCATAATCTAAAATTGTAGGCATGTAACAAGTGTCAATTGTCTCTTCGTTCACTTTGTGCTTTCTCCAAAGTCAACCCACCTCTTAATCTCATCCCTCCATTTTGAAATTAACCTGTTAATCCTATTCACCCTTATCTTTTATCTTTCCACATCTTAATCTATTCCCTTTATTTTTTACCAACCCTCAAATCGTATTGATTCCCTTTCATCTATGTGATCATGGTCATTCATCTCTAGCCTCTTAATCTAAGTGTTTGATTCTCTTTGAGATTTATATAAAATAGGTTTCATCCTCTAATTTTATAGAACATATATCTTGAGCATAACTCCATTATGCCAAAATTATTCTATCATACCTCATCACAAACATAGATCATCACAAGTGCATTCATTCTTCCTTGAGCTCTTGTGCAAGTGCAACATAAATCTGAGAGCAACAACAACAAATACAAGATCATGGAGGATAGGAGAACAATGGAGATAATCTTATTGGAAATGTGAAAGGTACACTTTGTTTGCTTTCATTAATATTTCCATGTTCAATAGACTCTCTATTTAAGTTCTACTGAATTAGTTTGCATATCTAGGTTAGCAGTTGGATTAGTTATGGTTTATAAATAGGTTCAAACTTCAGCATAATCACAAAGTACTCACTGTATATTTTAGACACTCTTTATATTTAATTGAAGACATTATTTTATGCTAGGATTGTTCTATTGGATTTGTGCGAATGTTGTAACTGATGTCAAACCTGGTGATCCGATTAGGACACAATGTGGTGTACATAGTTTTGGTATTGCAAGTTGAGCAACCGTTGAAGATAGGTATGTATATGATCAACTAGAGTCATTTTCGGAAGATCCTCTTCTCCAAAATATTGTGTTTTTATTATCATAGCTTGTATCTAGTTCCGGTATTAGTTGGGTATGTGCAGGATCATGGTGTACCAAAACAGGCCCTTAAGTGGCAATGAAATTTCAGAAAATCAGAGTTATGCAACTTGAAATGAAAATTTGAATAAGTTGTGAACATTATTTTTAAAATATGTAAGAAGAGAATCTATAGAAAATTGAATGTAGTTTCTAAGCTACTAATTGTTTTTTGAAAAAAAAAATCCTATTTGATGAAAATTTCAAATTTCAATGCAGTGGTACTAAAATTTCAGGAAAAAGATAAGAAGTGGGCGTATGTCTAACCACCCTAATCACAATCAAATCATAATATTTTTTTATAATATTTATAATATAAGTATTAGACTCATGTCCGGATGTGACACATATTTTTTTATAATTGTTTATAAAGTAAATAATTATTTATGAATTCTTTACTACTGCTTTTTCAAAAATTCAAAAAGTCCTATGTCTAACCACCTTAACTTTGTCAAAACCTTATGAAATTTTTTTTTTTTTTAATTTTTCCCTATAGTAGACGAAGCATAAGATGTGATGCATGTTTCGGATTAAAAAAATGTTATACTATTTAAAAGTTATGAGTGTTTTTCAATCAGTCTATCAATCAAGAATATTGTGAGAATTCAATTAGAAAATAAATAATAATTATTTATTAAAATCAAACTAAGACAAGCCTTCTATTGTTGGAAAGCTGAGAACATCCTTAAAAAACCTTTTCGTTTTGTCAATTTTGGCTACAAAAAAAGTCGTCAGCCACCAGTGTAAAGTTTGGAAAATCAAGGAATACTGAAAAACACAGTTTTTCAGTTGACTTTCTAGGCTTGTCACTTCCAAGCCAAATCCCAAAGCATTCCCAAACCAAAATTTGAAATTTGAAAATTGTACAACAAAAATTGGATATCTGATTTTAATAAGTAAATTCACTAACTAAATTTGCACATAATTAATCTATTGTTTATTAATATATAATATTTTAATATATTAATTTATAAATAAACTAGTATATGATATTAGGGAGAGGGAGAGGGAGAGGGGGGAGAGAGAGAGAGAGAGAGAGAGAGAGAGAGAGAGAGAGAGAGAGAGAGAGAGAGGGGAGGGGGAGAGAGAGAGGGGGGGGAGAGAGAGGGATAGGAGGGAGAGAGAGAGAGAGAGAGAGAGTGAGAGAGGGAGAGAGAGAGAGGGAGGAGAGAGAGAGAGAGAGAGAGAGAGAGAGAGAGAAAGGGGGGATATAGAGAGATAGAGAGAGATAGAGCTAGAGATAGAGATAGAGATAGAGATAGAGATAGAGATAGAGATAGAGAGAGATGGGGAGGGTGAAGGGAGAGAGATGGGGAGAGGGAAGGGAGAGATATATAGAGAGATTAGGGGAGGGAGAGAGAGATTATGGGTCCTATGATGTCCTAAGGGGTCATATTGTGTCCTACAACCCCTTAGGACACCATATAACCCCTTAAGGCACCAAATTGTGTCGTTATGGATCATATTGTATTCTAAGGGGTCATAGTGTGCCATATGGACCCTTTAAGACAACATATGACCCTTTACGACTCTACGGTTTCGTTATGGGTCATATGACACCATATGGTGTCGTTAGGGGTTATATGGTGTCCTATGGGGTCATATTGTGTCCTACGACTTCTTAGGACACCATATGACCCCTTAAGACACCATATTGGTCATTATGGGTCCTATAGTGTCCTAAGGGGTCATATTGTGTCCTACGACCCCTTAGGACACCATATGACCCCTTAAGACACCAAATATCATTTTTATGGGTCCTATTGTGTCCTAAGGGGTCATGGGACACCATATGACCCCTAAGGACAACATACGACCCCTTATGACATGATATTGGGTCATTATGGGTCCTATGGTGTCCTAAGGGGTCATATTGTGTCCTACGACCCCTTAGGACACCATATGACCCCTTAAGACACCAAATTGTGTCGTTATGGATCATATTGTGTCCTAAGGGGTCATGGGACACCATATTATCCCTAAGGACAACATACGACCTCTTATGACACCATATTGCATCGTTATGGGTCCTATAGTGTCAATAGGGGTCATATTGTGTCCTACAACCCCTTACGACACCATATGACCCCCTAAGACACCAAATTGTGTTGTTAGGGGTCATATGGTGTCCTAAGGGGTCATAAGACATAATATGACCCCTAAGGACAATATACAACCTATTAAAACACCATATTGGGTCATTATGGGTCCTATGGTGTCTATAGGGGTCATATTGTGTCCTACGACCCCTTAGGACACCATATGATCCCTTAAGACACCAAATTGTGTCGTTAGGGGTGATATGGTGTCCTAAGGGATCATAGGACACAATGTGACCCCTAAGGACAACATATGTCCCCTTATGACACCATATTGGGTCATTATGGGTCCTATGGTGTCCTAAGGGGTCATATTATGTCCTACGACCCCATAGGAAACAATATGACCCCTAACAAAACAATTTGGTTTCTTAAGGAGTCATATGGTGTCCTAAGGGGTCATATTATGTCCTACATCCCCTTAGGACACCATATGACCCCTTAAGGCACCAAATTGTGTCATTATGGGTCATATTATGTCCTAATGGGTCATGGGACACAATATGACCCCTAAGGACACCATATTGGGTCATTATGGGTCCTATAGTGTCCTAAGGGGTCATATTGTGTCCTACAACCCCTTAGGACACCATATGACCCCTTAAGACACTATATTGAGTCGTTATGGGTTGTATGGTGTCCTAAGGGGTCATAATGTGTCCTACAAACCCTTAGGATACCATATGGCCCCTTAAGACACCAAATTGTGTCGTTATGGGTCATATTGTTTCCTGATGGGTCATGTGACACAATATGACCCCTAAGGACAACATACAACCCTTTATGACACTATATTGGGTTGTTGTGGGTCCTATGGTGTCCTAAGAGGTCATATTGTGTCCTATGACCCCTTAGAACACAATATTACCCCTAATGACATAATTTGGTGTCTTAAGGGGTCATATGGTGTCCTAAGGGGTCATATTGTGTCTTACAACCCCTTAGGGCACCATATGACCCCTTAAGACACCAAATTATGTTGTTAGGGGTCATATGGTGTTCTAAGGGGTCATAGGACCCAATATGACCCCTAAGAACAACATGCAACCCCTTATGACACCATATTGGGTCGTTGTGGGTGCTATAGTGTCCATAGGGGTCATATTATGTCCTACCACACCTTAGGACACCATATGACACCTAATCTCTCTCTCTCTCTCTCTCTCTCTCTCTCTCTCTCTCTCTCTCTCTCTCTCTCTCTCTCTCCACTCCCCCCTCTCTCCCCTAATCTCTCTCTCTCCCCCTCTCCCCTAATATCTCTCTCCCCATCCCATGATCTCTCTCTCTCTCTATTTATCTATCTATCTATCTCTCTCTCTCTCTCCCTCTCTCTCTCTCCCTCTCCCCCCCCTCTCTCTCTAAAATATGAGTAATAAAATCAGATATCAAATTTTATTGGATATCTAATTCTTGTCATTGCCATTAATGTGGCAACAGTAAAAAAGAGGCGGCAATAGGAAAAAAAATTGGGACCACAAATTTATACATTAAAATGAGATATCCAATTTTTGTAAATAAAAAAGTGCCTTGTGGGCCATTTTGTGGATTCCAATGGCCCACAGTTTGCATATTCTATTTTTTGTCGACGATCATGGGTTTTCAGATAGGTTGAGACAAATTTGTGCTTTTGAGGGATTCTTAAAGTGAAATCTTACATTGTCGATCATTTAGGAGCATCTTTGTGGAGGTAAATGGGGAGTAGTAGTCATCGGAAGTCTAAACGAAAAAGAAAACTTTCAAATGACCAAATTGAAGTGTATAGAGAAAGAGATAGAGAAGGTCATAGGAGGAGAAGACAAGGTATGTTAAATATTGCTAATGTTACTTCAAGTGAAGAGGAAATTGAATTTGAAAATGTGTCACAAGTTATTGAAAATGAAAATGTAGATTTTGAAAGTGAAAATTTTGAAAATGTTGAAAGTGATAATGAAAATGCTCAACATGTGGAAAATTTTGACATAGGAGGTGAACATGTGGAAAATTTTGACATTGGAGGTGAAGATGTGGAAAATTTTGACACTGGAGGTGAAAATGTGGAAAACTTTGACATTGAAGGTGGAATTGCTCAACCAAGTGAACAATATGTAACACCTAATTACTTTAGAAATGAAAACCCTCTCATGGATGAAAGACAAATTCCAAATCCAAAACCTTCAAGAACCCCAAAATGGTTACTTGAAAGTGATGAGAACATTATTGTGAATCTTGAAGGCAAGAGGTCAACAAGAACCATTCGGTCGTGGGCTACACAACTTTTTGACCAAAATTTTAGCAATAAGACATTGATTGAGCAATGCCAACTCTTTGTTCAATTGGTAAAGATGATAAAGATGAGACCATTGTGAAACAAATTGAAGATTTGTATGAACAAGAAGATGGAGAGAAATTCTATTATTGCCAAAAATATATTTGATGCTCTCAATTCTATTGGAAATAATACCAAAGAAAGAGATAAGAGAGTCTCTTGAAGAGTGATTACAACCTCCTTAGTAAGCCATCAATTGAGGAAGGCTCATCATATGAGACAAACTTTTGTTGATTTTAACATAAACCGTAAAACTTTGGATAGAGCACTTGCATAAAGACAAAGACTTGACGATCCACTTCAACAAGATACATGGGCTTTTGGTGGGAGGCTTCCACGTGTTGATAGAAAGTTGACTGACAATGTGAAGGAGGAGATTCAACAATTTTGGCACTCTAATTCTAGAGTGTCACCCAATGTAAAGGATGTTTTGAAATTAAGAATCGGCAACCGAGACCGCACACTGCATCCCAAACATTTCTTGGAATCAAGCCTAACAATGTTGTACAAAAATTTTTGTGAAGTACATCCAACTTTGCAAATATCACAAAGGGCCTTTCAATCTTTGAAGCCATTTTATTGTGTTCCTCTTAAGATTCGTAATACTTGTTTTTGATTAAGGTAAAAATAGGTTTTGAAGGGCCCCCAAAACCCTTCACAAAATATCCTTAAGATAGAATAGCATTAAGAAACCAGAAGGAACATACAACAGAAAAACCGACATAGCAACTAGAAAAAACTAGCGAAAAAGCCCCAAAAAACCAACAACAACCAGCCAAACCAAACAAAGCACAGAAAAGGAACTATTTTATGTTTTTTAGGGCATTAGCCAAGTTACTACTAATTCCATACAGTTCTTTAATATTATCCCTAAGTTTAGGGATATCCTTACAAGAAGCCACAACAACTTTCTTCAAGTTCGCCCTAGTTCTCTTTGTCGCTCCACCAAGAGTTGATTCCCCAATCCTAGTCTCGATTGCATCTTCATCAATGTCAAGGTCTAGCACCAGTTTGGGAGAGATAGAGATTTCAAGGACCTTAGAGATTTCCTCTAGGTTCTTAGTGACAACAGTCAAGCTATTCAGAATCATTCCCAACAGGTTTTTCATTGCCACTTTACCTTCTTCCAGATAGTCAATTTGAGCTTCCATCTTCTTATCTTTTTCCTCCATGTCCTTCTTCCATTGCTTTTGGTCCCTTTCATCTTCCTTCCTTTTCTCTTCCAACTGCTTCTTATTTTTTCTAAATTCTTTAAAAATTCGTAAGTCCACCTGTCAAAACCCAATCTAGCCTCAGTAAGGTTTTTGAGATTATCCAGGAATAACCCTTCTCCAGCACCCTCCTTATCCTTACTCAGACTATCCTTAGACGTTTCCTTCTTGGGTTCCTTATTCTTCTCCTTCTTAATATCCATTTATTTTTCCTCATTAACCTTATCATCCTTCTCCACCATAGGCTGGCTGTTGACATTGCCTAAGCTAACACTGTGAGTAGGACTATCTTGGTCAGATACGTCCTCAGCTTCACCTTCCTCTTCCCCCACGTCCTCATGTTTCCAACTTTCCTCACTTCCAGACTCATCTATTTCCATTTCACTGTCAACTTTTTCAGTATCCTCATTCTTGTCCTCTTGGGTTTTCATCCCAGTAGCACTCTTTCTCTTTTTGCTCTAAATCGACTCTTCCTTGTTGGTTCCACCTTCCTCCAGTTTTATCTTGCCTTTCCCTGGAGAAGCGGACAATCTCTTATTTTCCTAAATAGCAAGTATTTTGCAGTGCTCATATATAAGCAGAATGAGGCCACAATGAAGCACCGGGTTCAAAGGATTCTTTTTGCCTTTGTTGAGAGGCCTTGACAAAGACCTGAAGAGGTAGTAGGGCAGGGAAACCCTTTTCTCATGCCTGAAGTGATTTAATAGCACAAAATGATATGTGTGGGCCCTAGCGAAATGACCCTCCACTGTAATGTATTCCATGATAACATTCAACACACAGCCTCAAATTTTCTTAATGTTGGAAGCATCATAATAACCCCCTTGTGGCTTTACCAATTTTAGCCCTCTACTTCTCCTTGCATGGAAAAAGCTTAACCACGTTATTGGAAACTTTAAGATCTCTAAAAAAATTGAGACCTGAGTGGGGCATACCTGTTATAGTCACAATGAGGCCTGCATCCAATTTGAACCTCACACCATGGATTTTAAAAGACCCGTTACTCCAGTTTTCAGTAATTTTGGAGACTGCAAGATTAACCCTACCTTTATCGTAATTGACCGGCTTCTCCATAAAATTCGTCAGGGACCCTTTTTCCAGCTTCGTCCATACTTTTGGCATTTCCTTCCATCTAGATATGTTATCTGGTTCCTCCCTCCTTAGATCCCCTCCCATATTCAAGTTCAAAATATCACCTCTGTTCTTCTGCAAACTCAAAGCTTCCTTCCCATTGTCTCTCGAAATTTTGAAAATGTTAACCCACCAAGTTTGTGGAGGATTAATATATTTGATTAAGATTCTACCACTTTTCCAAGTAATCATAACCTTTCTATAAATGCATAAATTACTCATTTCAACTGTCATAATTATGCAGTCCTTCTTTTCCCATGAATATATCCTTTCTTAGAAGATTTTTAATACTAAAATTAATATTATCTTCCTCATGCCAAATAGTTTGAGCTTCAGAATTAATGCCTAGGTTCACCAGGCCATCTGCAACCAAATTTTTTTCTCTAAAAGCATGTTCAATTATGATAAATTTAAAGCTAGCAATTTTCTATAGACCACGATGGCTCGATTTCCCCCTTCAAGCACTTGATAATATTCAGTGAGTCTCCCTCCAGCCATAAGTTTTCTTGATTTAGGTTCTTAGCAATACTCAAAGTATTCAAAGTTGTTGAACCTTCTGCATAATGACTAGTTTGATTACCCAGAGGACCAGTGACAACCACTAGGCAACTTCCAGCAAAATTCCTGACAATGCCCCCATAACCAGCTTTACCCGGATTCCCCTTTGATGCCCCATCAAAGTTTGCCTTTATCCATCCCTGAAGTGGAAAGCACCATGCCAGACCTTCCCTACCCTTCTCCTTACTTGATTTGGTTATAGAAAGGTTTCATCTCTCAATAAAGTCTTCTTTAGCTACTAAACCATGATCAGTACCATTAAGACATTTGAATATACCTCTATAGATTTTATCCACCACAACTTCAGGGTTAGCACTTTTATCCCTAAAAATCCTATTGTTGTGCTCCTTCCAGATATTCCAGATAACATTAGGGAAATTAAGTTTCCAAAGCTCCACATTCTTAGGGTTGGAATTAGGACAGTACCATTGCTGCCAGGAATCCCCTAGAGAGTTCAGGAAAACCCAGCTCAACTTCCACCTACTAAAAATAATTTTCCAAATTTCCTGGCTGAAAGTACACTGGTGGAGAATATGACAAGTAGACTCCTCTTCCCTGCAACAAAGAGAAAACTTGTTAGGAAAAACAAATCCACGCTTTTGAAGGTTGTCCAAAGTTAGCACCTTATTTTGGATAAAGATCCAAAAAAAGATATTAACTTTAGGAATTAACTTCTTATTCCACACTTTAGCCCAAATAGGAATCTCTTCCAGAACTCTATTGTAGATAACCACAGTTGAAGACACAGAATAATTCCCATTCAAGGTCTCCCTCCAAATCAAACTATCCTCTTTATTTTCCCTCAAAATTTTAGAAGAAATCAAAATCTCAGGAAACTTTAATCTCAGACATTGTTGGCTAAACTCAATCCAATTCCCATTTCTCCAGTATTCACTAACCAAACCCCCATGCCTTTTTTTGAACCAATATGTCCAATCATTAGGGATTGGAATATCCTCCAAAGGTTTATCCAGAAGCCATCTATCTTTCCAAAGTCTTAT
Source organism: Cryptomeria japonica (assembly GCF_030272615.1). Lineage (NCBI taxonomy): Eukaryota > Viridiplantae > Streptophyta > Pinopsida > Cupressales > Cupressaceae > Cryptomeria > Cryptomeria japonica. The sequence continues at coordinate 589,571,278 of NC_081414.1, read as the reverse complement.
ACTTCTTCCATTCCCCAATTTCCACATTCTTCTAGAAACAACCCAACTTTTAGCCGATTGTTGCATTCCAAATTGTAGAACCTTCAACAGTAAAAGAGTTATCTAGAAATTCTTCCTCGGAAGGTTGCATATGAAGATATTTATTTTCCCAAATTAAATTCCATTCTCTTTCCTCCCCTTTCATTCTCTAGATTTGTTTTGCTAATAAGGCATTTTTCATAGAGCTAATATTCCTTAAACCCAACCCCCTAGAGGCCTTAGGAGAACAAATTTTGTTCCAAGCTATAAGGGGAATTCTATTCTTGTTTTCCACTCCCAACCAAAGAAACTTTTTTTGGATTCTTTTAATTGCCTCCACAAACTTTCTAGGGATTTTAAATAGACTAAGAGCCACTAATACATTTTGCCTAAATTTCCGACGGAGAAGGTATATTGTGATCAAATTTGATTTTTTTTTGAAAAAATGCCTGATTTCGTCAGAATTCCGACGACAATGCAACATTTGGTTTCAACGGAGAAGGAATTGGCAATGACATTTTGGTTTTTTCAGAAAAAAGTGTCTGTATTCGTCGAATATCTGATGACTACATGCATTACTTCAAAAAAAAAGAAAAGACCAAGTCATTTCATAAATCCCATGTCTTAGTCTGTCGACCTCTGCCATTACTTCATCCCACCTCTTCCTCCCGCCTCTACAGGGAACCAGTTGTGGAATGAAGTGGTGTTGGAGGAGCAGCTATACTAGGATACCAGGCGACAAGAAACTTTCCTACAGCTTCATTATGGTATGAATTTTGTTATGTTTTTTATTTGTTTTTGTCTTTTGTTAGGGTTCCCTAAGAGCCTCCCTTCCTTCAACTAAACTATCCAAAAATTAACTTGCTCAACCAAGGGTGAACTACCTCCATCCTTTGGATCGGCTTCAATCCCTCTTCCTCGGGATGGAGTGTAACAACTGTGGATCGATCCTCCGACTAGAAAATAATCAGATGGAACAAATCTTCTTCCACCATAGAATAGTAGGGGCATACAATAGTAGGGGCCCCGACATAATCCCTCTCTCCATTTATCATTTTTCTCGTAGACATGAATGTAGAAGCAACCAACCCTTTGACCTGCAGAAGATTTCGATGTTGAAGGCGACCAAGTCTGGAGATCTCTGCTATGAATTCCTTAACCCCATCATTCATTTCTCTCGGAATACATTTCACCGCTACCTAGATTCCTTTTGTGGGAAGAACTCCTTTGTAGACTTGGCTGAAGCCTCTAGATCCCAAAAGTTATTTGTCTCCAAAGCCCTTGGTTGCAATATGTAGTTCTTTATACTTAAACCTATGAGGCCAATACTCCTCTTCCCATTCTTTGATGATATCTTTGTACTGGTTTCTCTTCAACCATCCAAGCAATGCTCCTACCACTACGAGGAGAATGAGGATGATGCAAGTTGTGCTTATTCTAGCTATAAGTCTGGTGTTTGAGCTCTTGGATTTTCTATGCATAAAGGATGGAAGATTAGATGTATCAGGGATGGGGTGGTTCCATTTGTAGTAAAGCTCCATGCCAGGATGTAATTCTCTTCATAAATGACTCCCATAGTTGTAGAGAAACCAATGTACATTTCATCTTCGAGAATGTTGGACAGGGATATATTTTTCATATATAACCATGGTTTTTTTGGGTGACACCGCACATTGAATGAAGGTTATCCTAGAATCTAAAGCAATGAAGTTGAGCCTCCATCTGGAATGGAGGACCCCTGCAAGGAGAGGTTTTAGTTGTTCCTCACTGCTTTTGTTCATTCGACAGAGGCAATAAAGAAAGCAGCCTGGGTGATAGATCCATCTCGTGATCCTATGGGAAACTACTACTATAGTTGTCCTTCACTTCTCTATGCTCTGATATCTGCTACTACTCAAATTGAGGTGAATATGTACAAATTGAGGTGATAGCCCTGCTGCAGAACCCTCGGAGCACTGTGTAGTGATCGAGTGCTATTTTTTGTCGGTGTTTTGGAAGGGAGCATAAGTGTATTGTTAGGAAGGTGGTATAAAATGGTGACAGATGATAAGATAGGGAGGTAAGATAGGGAGGTAAGTGATGAAGGATGTAATGGTGAAAGAGTAAGTTAGGATACGTTAGGGGCTTGGAATGTAGGAAAGTGAATGGGGGGAGATAAATTAAGGATGTGAAGGACAGAATGGGGTTAGGTATGTGAAGTAAAAGTAAGTATGTATGAGGTTAAGGTTTAGGATAGGATGTAGGAAAGTGGAGGAGGTTAAGATAGGGGATATGAAAGGTAGATGGAAGGTAATAATGATAGGAAGTGAGGTAAAGGTTATGAGGTGTGGGTTAGAAAATAGGGTGTAGGAAATGGAAGGAAGGGTCATATCACTTTGAGAGTTTTCACCAAGATGAGTAGCCTAAGTATGGACCTCAAATCTTACAAGCCATGAGGATCCACTTGTAGTAAAGGAGCATATACTTGCATCTTGGGAGCTTATTAGGAGTTCGCCTTGAATTTGGGAAATACACATAGAGAAGATAGAATATTAATGAATACACATTACCTAACCTCATAATGCATAAATACAAGAGGTATAGACTATATCAAGAACATATCATGAGCCAAAGGATCATATTCGAGAGTTGCTTCATCTCCAATCCTCTACATTTTTAAGATCCACAAATGGGGTTGAGGTTAAGTCTTGGTTACTTAGCTTGGATTTATGCTTTGGGTTGCATCTATATGTGAACAACTTAAAGGCATAATTCTCAATGCAATTTTTGAGAGGACTTGATTCCACCTTGTGGTACTGGGAGGATAAAATGCACCAACTCACATTGGAAACCCTCTCCAGATACCATTTTGGAGCACTTCAAAGTGTGTTCTATTTCAAAATGTTTTTGATAGAGATGCATAGATGAGTTTCAAAATTTACACAATAAGGTTTCATAGTGGCTCAACATGAGAGTTAGTTTTTGTAGTTCTTAGAGTTTGTATATTACATTCAAGACAAGTTACTTGTCAATTATTTCATTACGGGGTGGAAAGCCCAAAATTTCAGTTTTCCTACACATGGCCAATCCAAATGACTTTAGGGTTGATATGGCAAAGTCTCTTATGGAAAAGGAGGTATATGGGAGGACACAAGAGGCATGAGAGAAGTTTGTAACCAGCTATGGTAAAGTCTCTCTTTTTAGGTATGAGAGACTATAGGGCTATCAAGCTAGGCCTTCTATGACTCAACAACCTTTTAGGGGAGAATCTAGTGTTTTTAGTAATTAGGATCTTCTAATTATGGTGGGGCCTAGCCAACATAGAGTTATATGAGAGGCACATGTTATGTATATGTTAGTATCAGATAGAGAGTGCCCACAAGGTTTTAGAGTAGGTGGACACCATCTTAGGATGTCAAAGTAGATAGTTGATATGTGGGTCTTTACCCTCCCAACCACTCAACATATACCACCATGGGTCTTTACCCTCCCAAACACACAAAGGTAAAAGGAAGATTCACTTCTGTAACACTCACTTTACCCACTTTTTGTGATAGTCTCAAGCACTTAGCTAGGACAGTTACTCCTTTCATGGCCATTCTTCTTCACACAACACTCTCTAACATTAATTATGATGATAGTGTACCTCCTTAAACCTTCCACCAATACCTAATTCAATACCAAACTCTTTCCCAATCTCACTAATGTACTAATTAACTCAACTCACTGTGAAATTGTGACTGTCAATGCAAGGTTTAGGACAGTAGTAATTAGGATCTTCTAATTATTGTGGGGCCTAGCCCACATAGGGTTATATGAGATAGGGGTAAGTTCAATAGTGAGTTCTCCTTCAATTCTTGATGAATGCTTGATTGCCTATTCACTTGGAATTGAATTGATTTTATAATTAAGAAATGAACTATTTGGTCAGATGCCTCAAAGAAATGTGGTCTAATGAAATGCTATGGTTGCAGGATATGCACAAACAATGTTTGTTGAAATGAATTTACAAAATTCCAATGAAATCTGATCGGTGGGTATAAAGTCAGACCCTACAATGGCCAACAGCCTTTACCCTCTACAACCTTTTCTAGCATTCTTCTAGTCTGTGCGAAAATGAGAGCTTGACAGCATTCTTTCACTTTTAGCTAGCTAAATTTTTCAAGAATTTTATCTCTAGATTTAATATTTCTTTTCTTGCATGAATCTATTAATTTTGAGAGAACAGATCTTGCCTTCATGAATTGATCCTAGTTTATCCCTTTAACCCTGATTAATTTATTTAGAGTGTTTAGTTCCATTTTAATCCTTTCTTTTACAATTAAATATTATTAAAAAATTATATTATTGTTCCAAATTTTGTGGATATTTAGGAGACACAAATAAAATATAAATGTAATCATTCCATATTTTTATAGGAGATATTGGAATGAGACTAATAGGAAGAGTAGTAAACATGAGTCACAATGAGCACTTTAGAGTAAATCTAAACATTATAAGGAAGATTAGCTTGGAAAAATAGAAGCGTAACTTATTTTCCAATATGCAAGATTATTACTTGGGAAAGAATCTTGAAAGAGGATTGAAAATATTCCTTGAGCTAACATTGTCTCACTTGTCCAAAATTATGAGGAAGGATTCATTAATGAAATGGTCATTAACAAGATGGAGAGAATAATAATTAGGAAGAGATAGATTTTACATGCTACTAGGTGACTAGATTGGAGAGAAACTAGAGTCAAATCATTTAGCTTGGCCATGACACGGAGTCTTAGAATAGATGCCAAACTTGGTGAATGCAATGAAAATCCAAAAAAAATAATGAATGGTGAGACAAGTAGAGGCATCTATAAATTTTGTTTTGAATAAAATGAAGAAAAAATGGGACTAAAACCAAGGGAAATGCACATGGAAATTATTTCCATTAATACTCATCCCACTCCATGCCTTCTTAGATATGAATAATATTTTTAAGGGAATTATGGATTTTAATGAATCCTATTTTCTTTGGTTTAATAATGAATTGAAATTGTAGACACTCAAAATTGTCATGTCTAATTAAATAAATATTTTATTTATTTAATTATCTAAGCCTAATTCTTCTATTAATTAAATAAATTTTTATTTATTTAATTAATTCATTTATCCTCTTCTAGCCTTATTTCTCATTTAAATAAATACATTTATTTATTTAAATTATCCCTTTCCTAAATTAAATAAATATTTTATTTATTTAATTGTCCTACTTCTTCTATTAATTAAATAAATCTTTATTTATTTAATTAATTCATTATCTTTTTCTACACATGACACATGTCATTCATCTCTTAATTCCTACACTACCTACCTCTTTCATTATTTTGGTATTTCTTTTACCTACCCTCTAATCCTAGCCGACCTCTCTTTTTACACCTCTCAATCTTAACCCTCCATTTCCTATGGTGTCTTCTATTTAAGGAGATGCTTTCTTCATTGTCAAACCCTAATGACTGATTTTGGAGTACTTGGCTACACTATGATCCTACTTGCAACCACATTCCGTTCTTTGTTGAGCTCTTGTGCAAATAAAAATCTGAGAGCAAATATATCAAGCAAGATCAATGGAGATAGGAAGAATGGAGATCAAAACCCTATTGGACATGTGATGGTATAATCTTTGTGATTTTGAGTTATTTGCATTGTCTTAGGTAATCTTCATATGTTATGGTGGATCTTTGTTCATTGTTAGGCTAGGGTTTGGTGGTTGAATTCATTTAGCCTTTCAATTTTGTTATTATTGTTATCCATTTTCACCATATACATTTTGGCACGCCCGGTGGGACTCTTGTCCCTTTGCATTTAACATTTTTGTTGCAGATTTTGCATTTTTGAAGTTGCAGATCGGACAATTTTTGACGACATTTTAGGTTTTTCCGCATCTGCGAGTGTTCGGATCGCGTTTTTGTGTTTCAGAAGCATTTGTAATATCGTGAATCGCGCCTGTGTTTTTGCTAGATTTTATTTTTGCAGGTTTTTGGAACCGCGTCTGTGAATTAAAACCGCATCTGTGCTTGATATTATCGTGTCTGTGTTCGGGAAAAGCGTCTGCGTTATCTGAGCGCGTCTGTGCATCACAGAACCGCATCTGTGTCTGGTATAACTGCGTCTGTGCTTTCTGTTTTGCAAATTTTTCAATTTTCTTTGATTTGGGTTTTCGGATTTCATACTTAGAGTTTCAGATCTGGTTTATTTTCGGCTAACCCTTGCAGATCTAGCTAACCAAGTTTGTGCAGCTTGCTTTGGAGGCAAAAACGTTTTTGTTGAAGGCCCCTTTTCACAAAGTCTTTTTGGGTTTTCTAAAATTTACCTAACTTGTGTTCTTGCAGGAAGGGGTTATCATTTGAAACAACCCAAACTACTAACAATTTTGTTGCAGGGCCTTGGCTAGGGTTTTGTAATTTTGTTGTGTGCCTTGTTTTCATAGATTAGCAAACACTTCGATTGGTGCACTAAAATTGAATCATTGTCTTTTGTGTCTTGAGCAATAGGCTCTTTTTGTTTAATCTTTAGAGGGCCTGTCTTCCCGTGTGGTCATTAGGACTACTAGTGAGAAGAGAACGACCCAAGTGGTAGCGAGGAAAACCCACCTCTTCCAAACCACTATAATCAAATGTATTCATGGTGAAAACTATGAATAACGTGTGCTGATTAGTTCATACCGACACTATGTCTCCCCATAAACCCGTTTGATCAAATTTATTTGATCATTTGTAGGGCGTAACCCCTATCGGCTGGGAGCCTTCTGTATTTACAGAGTTGAAAGTGCTGCATGTATGGCCACACGAGCGAATGCCCTTACTAGCACCTTTTTGTTTTAGAAGCCCAAATCCTTCTAGTTGTTGAGGCAGGAGGTCGGACCTCTGGTAGCGGCCCACACACATATGGTTCTTAGTAGAGATACAAAGTTCACCATGGGGAGTTTTCATGGGGACTGATGCTTGGCTGACCCGAGAAGTGAGTGCCGAGGGTGGAGCCAGTGAGGTCAAGCATCTAAGTATCCGCTCTGAATAGCATAGCCTCGGGGGTAAAACCCTATGTGGGATCAACAACTATTGTCTTGGCCAGCCCTAATATTTGTGCTTGTCTTATGCTAAACACTCAAACATTCAAGACAAAACAACAAAACATTGTGTCTTTTGTGTCTTCAAGTGTATGCAAAACTTTTTAAATCAAACAACACACTTTTGGAGTCTAAACAATTTGCAAACATTGAGTCATCAACATTGTGTCCTCTTGTCACGAAAAACAGTCAAACAGTCGGATTTGGTCACAACAAAACAACTTCACATATTGGAAAAATTGCACAAAGTTTACAGAAATGCGTCTATGTCTGTTTTAACCGCGTCTGCGTCATATAATCGCGTCTGTGAAGGGCAGAATAGCGTCTATGTTTTTAACAACGTCTGTGTCAACAGAGAGGCGTCTGTGTCTGACAATCGCGTCTGTGAGGTATACAGAGGCGTCTGTGTCAGGAATTGAAAACTTTAACAGTCGAGCAAACAAAGAAAATCAGTTTCGGCATACTTGAGCTTCCTAGGTTGTCTCTTCAGGTTTCATCTAGCATTCAACCTGTCCTAAGGTCTCATACAGTCCATCATTGCTTCACATTTCACTTTACATTCATACTTGTCTAAACTTGAGTCAAAAAGGTCACTTGCTTGTCCTCACTATACTCTTTCAACACATTACATACAACTACACTTTGCTAAGTGGTCCCTCATCAAGGTTTCTTACCTTTGGGTCTCATTTGGTCTTACTTAGAGTCCAGGTTAGCTTACCTCATCAAGAGAAACGATCCTCTCTTTGGAAGTCACACCTACTCTACTACTTACATACTTGGTCTTACACTTTGGACATTGCAAGTACACCTCAAGATTCATTTACACTCCATACAACTCTTGGTCTTCCATACTCTTTTCACTTTTCATCTAGTCTCTCACATCTTGGTCAAACACCTAGTTCATGGTTGAAACCCACCTTCAAAAATCTAGGAGAATAGCTAAAGAAGCTCAAGAATCCGCAAACATGAGTTCTTATGAGTATGACAATGATTTATTCTTCAATCCTGAGCACACTACATTACCAGACATGAATGTTTATAGACACAATCCAAATGTGGAAAGCGCAAACACTATAAACAACAATGCTACGCACAATGACAATGTGGACAACTCTTCAATATTATCAGCAGACATAGAAGAATCCATAATGAATCCTCATTTCAATAGATTGGTTGAAGAGATAATGAGGAGAGATCGTCAATACTTTTTACACATGATGGCACAAAGTGGAGCTAAAATACCGCATGACTTTGACTTATCTCAACTTATGGAAAGTCGACCCTCACAACAAACTCAACCCAACATGGATCAAAGGAGACCAAATAGTGGAGGAAATAGAGGACCGAATAATATGATGCCTGAGTCACCATCAGTTTTGCTTCAAAAACCAGCAATCCCACATACACAAGCTCAAACATATGATACTTACACTCAAAGACCATCATGGAGGCCTTATGTGGATAGATATGCTCAATCACATGCTCAAGGTATTGATCAATCAAAACAAGTAGATACTCAAGGACATCCTCAAAATTTTGACACAAGGAGACCTCATGTCAAAATTGGGGGCAACACAATGGAAAATGAAAGGCCTATTGAATATGGTATATATGCACAAAACAGATATGGGGTTCCCCAACAAGAAGTTATGCCAAGTGCTCCATATATGCCGCAACAATATAGACCTCCATATGGACATGTCTACGATCAGTATCATCCATACATGCAACAAGCTCCTCCTCAAATGGGTGTCTCAAACGTGGGGTATGCTACAAGAAATCAATCTCCTCCTAAAAACAATTTGGAGCAACAAATAAGAGATTTACAAAAGAAAATGGAGGATATGAGTACATCAAAACCTACATACACTATGAGAGATATATGTCCTTATCCCTTTGATAAGAGCATTCCAATGCCTCTGTTTCCTGCACACTTTGTGACGCCAAAATTTGATAAGTATAGAGGGAGAGGAGACCCCAAGGCACACATAAGACAATTCTTCACAGCTTGCATTGAGGTAGCGGCAGAAGAAACATACTTGATGAGGTTGTTCCCACAGAGCTTAGGCGATCAAGCTATGGAATGGTTTTCTCAATTACCTCCTGGTATTAAGTCATGGGGCGACTTAGCAGAGGCATTCATTCAGCATTTCTCTTACAATATAGAAACAGATGTCTCAGTTACTACCTTGTGCAATACGAAACAAAAGGAAGGAGAATCTTTCGCAACATTTTTACAAAGATGGAGAAATCTAGCTAGCAGATGCTCTTGCGAAATCCCACAGAAACAGATGGTAGAAATATTCACTCAAAACGTTAATAAGGCTATTGGCTATGATCTCAGAAAAGCTTGTTTGTCTACATTCAAAGATGTTATTGAAAAGGGCCTAGCAACAGAAAGAGTCTTAATTGAACAAGGAGTCATTAAGATATTCAAAGAAAACAAAGAGGACTTTAAAGGAAAGGACAAACCAAAATTTTGGAACAAGAACAAGAATACAGTTAATGATGGCATTGTTGATGCCAATACAGTGAGACCAAAATTCATCTTTTCTGGATCAAGTTCTACCAACAATCAGGTGAACACTCAAACGACTTCTAAACCATGAAGGAAGTACACTCCATTGGGAGAACCACTTGAATCAGTATTCAAAAAGCTTGTGGCAAACAAAGTGATCACAGTTCCAGATTTTCCTCCATATGAACCAAAGGTCAAACCAAATTGGTGGAATGATGATGAGTATTGTGAATTTCATAAGAGCAAGGGTCACAAGGCAGGTAATTGCCATCGATTGAAAAACATTGTGCAAGATCTCATTGATAGAGGTGACATTGAAATTGAAGGACATTCATCTAATCAATAGCATGAGATGTTTAAGGAACCATTCCCAAAACATGACAAAGGAAAAGGAAAAGTCACAGATGATCAAGCCAATTACACTAGAGCACCTTACAATTATGATTCTACTATCAATCACATCTCGATGGACAATCATATCTCTACTATCACTATCAAGAACAAAAATCCTGAGAATCCTTCTCAGAGACCCAAGATTGTCCTAAAAGGTGTGGGATCTTCCTCCGAGTCTACTTCTGAATGTCATGTTACAACTCATCGAGGTAAAATCACATTGCCAGGTGCCTCCACTAAGAATACCAATCCTTCATCAATCAAGCCTGAGTACGACCTTGTAGAACAATTAGGGAAGACACCCGCGCTCATCTCCATCCTTGAGTTCTTACGTATATCCCCTGCTCATAAAGATATCCTTGACAAAATCTTGAGAGACACTGCCATCCCTACTGATCTGAACGTGGACCAGTTTCAAGCCATGGTGGGATACCTGTCCGTTCCACACTCCCTCACATTCACAGAAGCTGATGATGCCTCCATAAGTCAGCCTCATAATGCACCTTTACACGTTGAAGCCTTCATACATAAACATCGAATAAAGCGAGTCCTGATAGATGGAGGAGCAGGTCTAAATATTTGTACATTGAGCACCATCAGACAATTGGGATATTCTGACAAAGCTGTGAATTCTACAAACCAAATCACCATCAAGGCTTATGATGATGAAGAGCGTTCATCCAAGGGCACAGTTACCTTACCGCTAAGAATAGGGCCAGTCACAAAGGATGTGGTTTGTCAAGTCCTAGATCTGGATCTCACATATAATATATTGCTAGGACGTCCTTGGATCCATGAAATGAGGGCAGTCCCATCAACATATCATCAATGCATTAAGTTTCCTCATAATGGAGTCGAGGTAACAGTCAATGGTGATCCAAATCCTTTCATATATTGCAATAACTTGAGATCACATACTGAGACTATAATTCCCAGTAATCGTGAGGCTACTCCTTCTTCGGCATACATTGACCCTGAGTCATTAAAACCCTCGACATCCAAACAAGGTGAACTTAGAGGCAAGTTTCAAGACAAAGGCATGGGAGAATACACTTTGAATCAGACAATGTATTTACGACAAGTCATGAGCTCTCCAAAAGAATATGGGAGGCCACATCCTAACAAACAAATATCCGTCATGATACTCAAATGGGATCCTACTACCTTTCAAAGATGGGGCAAACTAGAAGAGGAGAATTTATATAAAATGCTCTATAAAGACGTTGAAGAGGACACACAAGATCAGATTATTATACCCTGTGAAAACTATGGCAAAGGCTTCAAAATTCTACAAAGATTCGGGTATGATGGAAAAAGCCCTCTCGGGTTACGCAAAGAAGGTGTCATGGAGCCCTTACAACCTGAGTTAACTACAAGAAGGGAACGCTCAAAGGGACTTGGTTTCCTGACTTCCAAGATTCACAATAAAAGAACAGAGAGGACCTCACGGATCAAAGTTGCCGAAGTTCAACAAGAAGATTATTATTCTACAGATTCCAATGAATGGGAATGGGGTTCAGACAAATCCTCCAGTGACTATGAACTCACCGAGACATTCAGAGAGCCAGATGAACCTACAGAGGAGGAGGAATTTTACAAAAAGTTCAGAGTTGGTCAAGAACCAAACCATAAGGATCCCGCACAGTCTTCGTTTCAAGGTCTTAGGTCAAAATCACATAGGATGAGGATACCTGTCCCGGAAGGCGCTACTAGTGATGACAATTTGGATTCGCTCGCGATCAAAACTGATGAGGAAAGTGCCATCGATGACCTCGACGATTGCCTTGACATACCTGAATATAACCACATCTTCACTATTAGCCCTGCAAATTCCAAAAACACTAAAGATCTTCCCCTTGTTCATCCCCAACTCATTGACTGGGATCATGAAGGACCAGCACAATTTGATACATTTCAAAATGATGAAGCTATTATCGACTATCTTGGCATTCGAGATGATCTTCCCACTGGGGACCATAAGGCAGGATACACCATAGAGCTCAACAACATGGCATACTTTGGTGAGGGTGTCGGACCTTCCAGTCGCAAAAATGTGAAAATAAAAATGAAACAAGGGTCTTATGGCGAAAACCACACTGTGGCGCTATCTGACTCCAAAAAAGTAAAAAGAAAGGACGTATCTGAGGGCAAAAACCTCTCTGAGCCACCCGAAGATGGAAGGCTCGACATTCTCCCAGCATCATATGAGGAAACATCATCCATGTTGATAGAGGAGACTATAAAGACAAACATTGGTACAGAAGAGGTTCCACACAACATATTCTTGGCTCAATCATTGACAAAGTCGGAAAGGGCAAAATTCATAAGCTTCTTCAAGGAATGACAAATCAACTTTGCATGGTCATACGCTGATATGCCTGGACTAGATCCGGATTTGGTAATGCATCATTTGACAGTCAAACCGGGGGCAAAGCCAGTAAAACAGAAATTGAGGAAAATGCACCCACAAGTGGCATTACTCGTCAAGGCAGAGCTGGAGAAATTATTGGATGTCGGATTCATATGCCCAATTGATTATCCCGAATGGATCTCCAATTTAGTACCTGTCAGCAAACCAGATCGCAGTATCCGAATATGTACAGACTTCAAAGATATCAACAAGGCTTGTCCAAAGGACGATTTCCCATTACCAAACATTGACTTGATCGTTGATCTCACAGCAGGTCATGAAATGTTATCTTTAATGGACGGATTTTTTGGATATAATCAAATCAGGATTGCACCTGAAGATCAACATAAAACATCATTCACTTGTCCATGGGGAACCTTCTGTTGGAATGTCATGCCCTTTGGGCTGAAAAATGCAGGCGCTACTTATCAAAGAGCGATGACCACTATTTTTCATGATCTCATGCACATAACAGTTGAAGATTATGTTGACGATCTCTTGGGAAAATCAATAGACAGAGATACACACTTGGACATACTTGCAGTTGTCTTTGATTGGCTGGAAAAATACAAGGTAAGACTAAATCCAAAGAAATGTGTCTTTGGAGTAACCTCCGGGAAGCTCCTAGGATTCATTGTGTCTAAAAGAGGAATAGAAGCCGACCCAGCAAAGGTCAAGGCTATCTTGGACATGCAGCCACCCAAGAATATTAGTCAACTTCGATCTTTACAAGGGAGACTCCAGTCCATACAAAGATTCATAGCACAACTTGCAGATAAGTGTAATCCTTTCCAGCACCTGCTACACAAAAACATCAAGTTCAAATGGGATGAGAACTGTCAACAAGCTTTTTAGGCCCTCAAAGACTATCTTTTGAACCCACCAGTTTTGATGCCACCAATTCCAGATCAACCGTTGCTACTTTACATATCAGCTACTCCAACGGCACTGGGGGCACTCCTAGCACAACAAGTTGTCGACGGCAAGGAAAAAGTAGTGTACTATATCAGTCGCACATTGGTGGGATATGAGTTAAATTAAACACCAATCGAGCGTGCATGTCTCGTTGTGGTCTTTGCTTCACAGAAGTTACGACATTATATGCTCACTCACAAGACTAAGTTGATTGCCAGAATTGATCCACTAAAATATCTTCTCAACAAAGCTACACTTACTGGACGACTGGCCAAGTGGGTAATGATTTTGAGTGAATTCGACATCGAATATGTAGATAGAAAAGCAATCAAAGGACAAGCAATTGTAGATCAATTGGCAGATGCTCCCATGATAGATGATGTTCCTCTACAGTCAGAATTTCCAGATGAGTCCATTCTAACAATATCACCTGCAAAGCCATGGCAATTATACTTTGATGGCTCATACACACAGCATGGAGCAGGAGCTGGTATTCTATTTATAACTCCTCAAGGCGATTCTATACCAAAATCATACCACTTATCATTTCCTTGCACTAACAATATAGCGGAATATGAGGCATTAACAACTGGGTTAAGAATTGCAGTTCAATGGAAGATCCAAGAACTTCGCATTTTTGGGGATTCTCAACTTGTCATCCATCAAGCAACTGATGATTACCAAACAAAAGATGAAAAACTAATGCCTTACAAACAATTGGTAGATGATTTGAAACAGCACTTCGCAAAGATAGATTTTGAGCAGATACCAAGAGAACAGAATCGTGCTGCAGATGCTATGGCTACAATTGCTTCGCTAATTGATCTACCGCAGAATGAAACCTGCTATGAGTTCCTGGTAGACAACCTGTTGATTCCATCATATGAGATCACTCCTACGGAAATGATATGCATTGTTGGTCCTGAATCCCAGTCATATGGTTCCATATTCACATACCTTCACGACAATATCTTACCTCCCGATCTATCGAACAATCAACGCCGTACTTTCATTCGCCAATCCTCTCAATACGTCATTTTAGCTAATATCCTATACCGATGAGGTCTAGATGGCACCCTTCTTAGATGTTTAGAGAGTGACAAAGCTCAGATTGCGTTACAAGAAGTGCATGAAGGGATATGTGGTCCGCATACTAGTGGTCCTACCTTGGCCAAGAAACTCATCAAGACTGGATACTACTGGTCCACTATGGAAAAAGACTCATATCAGTTTGTCAAGAAGTGTAAGCAGTGTCAAATTCATGGAGACCTCATACATGCACCAGCACAGGAACTACAACCACTTGCATCTCCTTGGCCCTTTTGTCAGTGGGGACTCGATCTCATAGGCAAGATTCACCCTCCTTCTTCCAATGGTCATAAATTCATTATCACAGCCACAGAGTATTTCACAAAGTGGATTGAAGCCGTGCCTCTCACACAAGTTACTGGGAAACAAATCGCTACCTTCATCTTTAACTACATCATTTGCCGATACGGGATTCCTACTTCCATTATTACTGATAACGGGCGTCCCTTCAAAAATCAAGATGTTCGTGAACTCTGTGACCACTTCCATATCTCTCATCGTTTCTCCACACCATATTACCCCCAAGGTAATGGCCAAGCTGAGGCGTCTAACAAAACAATTCTTAAAATCCTTAAAAAGACAGTCGACGACGCTGGCCGTAACTGGCATATCCAACTTAATCCTGCACTTTGGGCCTACCGCACAAGTGTCCGCACACCTACAGGAGCTACACCCTACTCACTTGTCTACGGCGCTGAAGCCATCTTGCCTATTGAGGTCGAGTTACCTTCTTTACGAGTCTCCTTGAGAAACATAATCAATGATGAAGATTACAGGGTCTCTCGCTTACAAGAACTAGAACTGCTGGAGGAACGAAGACACACTGCTTTTAATCATCTCAAGGCTTACCAACAAAGAATGAGTCGCAGCTACAATCACAAAGTCAAGCCTCGCACATTTGAGGTAGGTGACTTAGTCCTCAGAGAGAACCCCAAGAATCAGCAAGACAGAGATAAGAAGGGCAAGTTTGAACCAAACTGGCTTGGTCCTTACATCATTACAGCAGCATATGGATCTGGGGCATATCATCTCTCAACTACAGAAGGTGAATCTTTGGAGGATCCTATCAACAGCATGCACCTTCGCAGGTTCTACACATAGCTTTTCAGAGTATCTTAATTCAAAAATACAAAAAAATCAAAAAAATTCAAAAATACAAAAAAATCATTACTTGGTGTAAACCTGGCAAACAGGCGCCTTGTGACACAAAAAAATTAAAAAAATCGGAAAAAGTAAAGAGAAATAATTTCGTCCAATGGTGAAAACCACTTCAGTGGCGCCCTGGGCAAGTACCATGGTGAAAAATGGGTCACCAGCGCCATGCGTAGAGACTTTGCTCCTCCCTCTTTCAGGATTCTCTTTCATCTTTCACTTTGCACACACTCACAACCTATTCACTCATAATAAACTTACCTATTCCCATCATGGCTTGTTATTGATCTACCTAAGATTGGTTAGCCATCCATAACCCTCCCTTTTCACTCCCTTTCCATCCATAATAAATCAGATCCTATCTGTGACTACGGCCAATTCCTACGTCTAGTAATGGGTGTGGAACTGAGAACATCACATGTTTCGAGGAGTACAGTTTCTTCCAGCTTCCTTCAAGTCTATCCACGCACAATCTGCAATAAAGCAACATCTGCATCGCCAGTCCACAATAAAGTATCAGTTTCATGGATTCAGTCAGTTTCAAATGAGACACAATAGCAACAATGAGTTTCAACAAAATCAAATCTTTGAACAGACTCAGACAACATATGGTTCAGTGCTATCTATCCTTTTTGTGAAAGTGAATATTGTGACCACAATCGAATAAGACTTAAACAAGTGATAAGAGACACTAAACTTGAGGACTACAGTGGATGTTGGTGTCGATTCTTGGTTTTCTTTTGATTTTATCTTTTTGGTGACATGTCTTTTAGCTTTTCCAGGATGTCTTTGACTAGAGATTCTATCTCCAGGATGTCTTTGACTAGAAAGGCGAGGATGGGGTATCATCACCTATTTGCATTTGCTATCTGTGGATTGTCTTTTAGTAATGTTATGACTTGTCCAAGGATATGAGGACACTGTGAGTCTAGTATGAACTGGGGCATTCCTTGTTTGTGACTGTCTTATCTCCATGCAAACAAGTACAATGACTTTCTGGGCCGAACAAATGCCTCAATTGTCATAACCTATTCTGCCATAATAAAGCTCAATGATGATAACGCACAAGAAGCTCTTTCACGTTCATATCTTTTGTCTTCCATCACCCTTTCTTGATTGACTTCCATTGTCCTTCTCGAGTCCGTGTAGCCCACTATCACATGACTGAGTATAATGACACACCAAAAACATTTGCATTTCATATAGTTACACCTACATCACCACATATAAGCATTTCATACATACATATAGATATCACAATTGCATCACATCCTGCATACAACACATATTAGCACATTTTACATTTTTATCATGTAAATAATCATTTGCATTATCATATTCATTCGCATTACATACATTCACATTTGCATCATGTATCGCATATAAAACATAAAAGAACAAAAATATATTGCATCATATACATATTTGCATCCATATCATAAGACATATATCACATAAGAACATCTCATCACATAAGGTACACATGCATATAGCTGCCGCAAAAATAATGACTCATCTCATATATAATCAAAATGTGTCATGATACAATGATGTCAAAAATCATATGGCTACAAAATCACCCGCAGGTGTCTACAATACAAAAATGGTACATATACTGATACAAAGGGGAGCCCTCTATGGCTATGATGAACTCCCTCCCTCGGAGTCGCCTGACCTCGACAGACGCTAAGCTATAGATGGACCTGCTCCGGGATCACCCTGCCTGTTTGGTGGTGGTGGAGGACCCATGACCCCACCACTAGATGCCTGCCTCCTACGACTCCCTCCCGTAGCCGTCGCTGTACGTGATGGTCTATGGAAGCTCCTCGCCCGCTAATCCGCTGGCATGGCACCATAGTACAGGTCCCTCCAATAACCTATCTCCTCTCCGGCTCGTAGCACATATGCGTAGCCTGCCCCTGCGTCCTCTGTCGCCTGCCTCCCTGCCCTCAGAGCTATCTCGGCCTCAGTGTATCACTGGATGGCCTGATCCCTCTCTCGCTCTGTATCCCAGAGCCTGATCCTAAGGTGATCCCTCTCCCTCTCCAACTCCTAGATCTCGTCTGCCTGGCCCTAGCAGATCTCTCTCAGCTCTAGCAGCTCATCCTCCTCAGGATCCCCACCCTCAGCCTTTGCCTGTGGCTCTCCCTCTACGGGTGCCTGTACTTATGCCTCCCTCTGTACCTATCTCGGTGCCTGCACTGGTGCCTATCTCTGTATATGCCTGGGCACCTGTACCTGTCTCTGCACCTGTACCTATCCCTGCACCTGTCCCTGCCTCTGTCCCTGTGCCGCTGGTACCTGCAGGGGCAATCCACCTCGACCCCTCACCACCTGGGCTACTCCCTCCTGTCCCCCCTCCCTTCGAGGTGCCACTCTCCTCTCTCCCACTACTCCCCTCCACCTCCGTCGGCCCCTACCTCCATCTCCTCCTCCATCATCATCATCATCCCCTCCAGCCTCTCCCTCCAGCAGCTCTCCCGGATCTGTCAACCATGGAAACGAATGCTCTGCCCAATATGCAGAGTACTCTGCGTCCATACCTGCATCCTCAACCTCCGGCCACATATCCCAGGGTAGTGGCATCATCTCTGTCATCTATGTCACGGCCTGATTATACGATAACAATGGCCCGAACTGTGCCTGATCCCTGACTATACGGGCATACATGCCCGAGCCTCGCGGCATCCTCTGGATCCTGCCGAACTGTCTGCCTACCCTATCAACCAGCTGTCTCTCCAAAATGTAGGGTGTCCACCTAATCAGATATCTGCTCCTAAATGTATATGGCAACTCCAAGGCATCATCCTCCCACTCCTCGCACCCCAGGTACGGCCTCCAGATGACTGTGTCAATATCATCTATAACACGCCTCCAGTGCTCCAGCTGCCCAATCCGAGGCTGTGACGTAATCATATCATAGAGGTGTACAAAGCTCCGTCCATGTCCTCTGCCCCTGAAATGAATAGGCCGTGTGATAGGAAGGTGCTCATATGCCCACACCTGTAACAGAGTCACTCCGCAGCCCAGTCCTACTGATCCGTGATAGACAAACTGATGCAGCTCATAGTATAGATGTGCCAGGACACATGGCCCCCACGCATATCTGGTGTGCTCAGTCACCAGTATCTCCAGTACTCCTCCCCAGCCCACTGCCAACCCCCATGTAGCCCTGTCAGGACACAAGAAACCACTGATAGCTCCTCCAATAACAGCTGGTAATGCTAAACTTGTCGCGGTCATGGTATCCCATGCCACGTGCCCTGCTCTCATCTCCAACCTGGGATCCTGGAATACCCGTCTCAACGCCTCTCTGTCTCCGTCACGATCATATGGGATCAGCTCTCCATCGATCGGTATATGCAGTATCCTATAGACATCCTCAAGCGTCACTGTCATCTCCCCCATAGGTAAGTGAAACGTGCAAGTCTCGGAGTGCCATCTCTCCGCCAGCGCAGTCAGCAAACCCATGTTTGCCCGAAACTCAGGCACATATAATACGTGTCTCAATCCCATCTCCTCAATAGCAATCATGTCCTAAATCGACAACTCTGGTCGCAATCTCTGTGTAGACGGGAATCTCTCCCATGACTCTAGCATAGGCAGATACTCCTGCAGTCAACCAATCAATCATGTCAGTTATCGTGGCATTCACTGTTCATCACAAAATGCTACTTGCTATCTAAATGCATATGGTTATCTATCCTAGTGACACTCACTGTTCATCACAAAGTGTTGCTATCTATCCTAGTAGTGCTCCCTGTTTATCACAAAGTACTACGTGTGTGACATTCCCTGTTCATCACAAAGTGTTACTCACATTCACACTCCCTGTTCATCACAAAGTGCTGCCTATCTTGGTGCTCCCTGTTCATCACAAAGTGCCTTGATCTATCCTAGTCTTCCTAGAGGACCTGTTTGAGTGTATCCTCTCAGCAGCTTATCCAATCGACAGTGTATATTCATCACAAAACTGTCGATTTGACCTCGAAGACCAAAACCATGCATTTTTGACACACAAACACGCTTTAAACTCATAAACGCGCTTATAGACTGCACAAACGCGCTTCTGCAACACAGACGCGCTTTCTGAACACAAACGTGCCTATATCATGCACAAACGCGGCCAGGGCACATAGACATCCCTACATGACATAAACGCCTCTAAAATTCACAAATGCGTCCGCATTTATCACAAATGCGGTCCCAGGCATAGACGCGCCTGGACCCGACACAGACGCGCCTGTTGGACACAGACGCACCTGGCACTGACACAGACGCGGTTCTACGTTTTTGCATTTTTTAAATACCCTATTCCTAGCGCATTTATTGCTACCTATTGAGCATTAATGACAAAAATTGAAATGCGTGAAAGTACGAGGAGGTTTGGTGGTACTTACCGGCTCTCCTGCCTCTGCTGGCCTCTGGAATCGACGAACGCGGTCGAATCTGTGAATGAAAGCCATCACTGCTGACTGCTGCTGCTCTTTTTTTGCTCTGCACTGTGATCTTGTAAGGGTGTGGATGACAATGAGGATGTCTTTTGCCCATGGTCTATCTTATAGCCTACCCTAGCCCTCGCCTTCATTTCCCGAGTCCGTCTTCCTTATCCCGTGACTTTGTCACTTTATCCGGTCAGTCCATTCTATCCTGTCTTTCTTATCGAGAGATTGTCTACAATCTTTTCAGACATTTTCATCCAATCTCTCGAGGGGGCATATAATTCCCATACTGGGGCAACTCTGTATCAGTTCATCTTATCTTCTTTGAAACAACGCGACAAGCCGCATTGTCTCAAAGAGGGGCAAAATGTAGACACTCAAAATTGTCATGTCTAATTAAATAAATATTTTATTTATTTAATTATCTAAGCCTAATTCTTCTATTAATTAAATAAATTTTTATTTATTTAATTAATTCATTTATCCTCTTCTAGCCTTATTTCTCATTTAAATAAATACATTTATTTATTTAAATTATCCCTTTCCTAAATTAAATAAATATTTTATTTATTTAATTGTCCTACTTCTTCTATTAATTAAATAAATCTTTATTTATTTAATTAATTCATTATCTTTTTCTACACATGACACATGTCATTCATCTCTTAATTCCTACACTACCTACCTCTTTCATTATTTTGGTATTTCTTTTACCTACCCTCTAATCCTAGCCAACCTCTCTTTTTACACCTCTCAATCTTAACCCTCCATTTCCTATGGTGTCTTCTATTTAAGGAGATGCTTTCTTCATTGTCAAACCCTAATGACTGATTTTGGAGTACTTGGCTACACTACGATCCTACTTGCAACCACATTCCGTTCTTTGTTGAGCTCTTGTGCATATAAAAATCTGAGAGCAAATATATCAAGCAAGATCAATGGAGATAGGAAGAATGGAGATCAAAACCCTATTGGACATGTGATGGTATAATCTTTGTGATTTTGAGTTATTTGCATTGTCTTAGGTAATCTTCATATGTTATGGTGGATCTTTGTTCATTGTTAGGCTAGGGTTTGGTGGTTGAATTCATTTAGCCTTTCAATTTTGTTATTATTGTTATCCATTTTCACCATATACAGAAATAAATGATAGATATGCAATGCAAAAACCTTGGTTATGATTTTGAGTGATTTAGGAATACAAAAATTTTACTAGACCACGCATCTTGGTACTTCTTAATTTTAGAAGCTCAGTCCTCTAATGTTTGATAAGATAGATATGAATGATTGACCTTAAACTACATGTTTTTAAAGATGAAGGTGCATTCGGGGTTTAGATGATCTTCCATGACCAAGTCAAAGGAAAGTGATATAGACCTATTTTAAAAATTATATTACCATTATACTCAAGCCATCTGAAAAATATAAAAAAATATATCCAATCTCTTAACTATTTTTCTCAAACCTAGCATTTGTTTGCCCATGTGAGTGCTCCATTCCTAGAACTAGTAAATAAAGAGTGTATTCATGTAGATAAATGAATTAAAATCAATTTGTGATAGTAAACATTCACATAGAATGTATAATTAATTTATTTATGATGGACTTTTATATGTAATAAATTATCTCCTATAGTTATCTCCTAAAGGTGGGGCAATTAGGTCCATATATGATGAAAATCAAAATAAATAGTTTGAAGATAATATTAGTTACCTAAAGGATATTCCACTTGATTATTTGGTATATCATAACTATTTTGAAAAATTTTGAAACCATTAGAGGTACCTTTTGCTTCTGTAGATGAGGCATTCATTCATGTTGAAGTTGTGATAGCTTATTTGCCTCTTTATAAACAACAAATTATCCATAAGAATTATCATATATACTTGTAACCTCCATTCCAAACCACCTATTTCACTCTTCTTCCTTTGTGTACCTCTTTTATTCTTCCATTACCTCTTTTCTTACCTGAATTCAATCCAAAACATAGTGTATATATAATCAAAAAAAATTCATATTTGATTAATATTATCCACAACATATTGAAAAGACAAATACCACACTTACTATGTCATAGATCACATTTCTTTGATGCATCTCACCAAACAGTTCATACGCTTTCATGTCTATACCTCCACATTTTCCAAACATGTCAAATAGAGCATTTCCAACCGTAAGCATCTGATATTAATTGCCCTTAACTTCTACTTTGATGGAAGCCCATACTTTGTTCCAAAGCTCCCATTTTGGCATAGATATAGAGTACGTTGGAAAATAAAAGTGATTGAAATAGAAATCTATTTATTGCATTGACTGCATTATGAGGATGCTTATGTATTTCATCGACAACATAAAGCAGGAAAGGACATGAGAATATCTCCTTGGGGAGGTATTCTATGATAGATGCGAGGTAGATGAGAGTTTCTTATGCCATTTGCTTTGTTCTATGCAGTCAAATGCGGGAACACTGTTTGAATTCAAATGCTAATGGTGATTGTCTTTTTAACAAAAATGGACGAGAAGGGACGTCAAGGGAAGGAATGAGCCCACATCACACCTAAGCAGTCAAAGCTTAGTGTGTGTTGTTTAAGGCTACCCCCTTAAGACATCATAATTGATTGGCTCTTCACTCCTAAGACATTCAAAAGTCTTTAATGGCTTCATTGAGTCCTTTGGTCTTCCAAATGCACCTGCACCAACTTGAATTCTCCTTCAATGCTTGATTGCATGTTCACATGGAATTGAATTGATTTTATAATTAAGAGATCACTTGAATTGCAAGTAGACCCCTTCAAATGATAGGGTAGGCTTCCTTTTATACCTAATATATGTCTTGAAAGCATCTTATCTTGATGGCTTTAAATTAAAGTACTTTCTCTTCTATCTAGTATTGGTGGAGCAAAGGTTGCATTGCATCATCCTAGGATACATATTTCCACAGATACAACACAAGGTAAATGTATCCCAGGTCGATGCAAAGCAACCTCTGCTCCAGAGATCACCAGAAAATACAGAAAGAACTTTAAATTAATGCCATCAGGATAAAAGTTTTTAATCAAGATAGATAAATGTTATGCAACTGGATCTATTTAGAATGCATTACCCAAACACTGCAATTGATCAGTCACCTTTGAAAAGAAAGTGGTATGATGAAATATTTAGGCATAAAATAGATGAAATGCACTCCATACTACTGCTGCATAATATTTTGGTCAATGATATTTTTAAAATAATAAAGGAAGGTGTATGGAACAACCAAATTCTTATCATTATAAACAATGAATATTTTAAGATCCTTTTATGATGTGTAAGTTGAGAATATTTTATGAAAGGTCCCTAAATGAATACACTTTAAACTGATTTTAATATACCTTGAAGTGTGCAATATGGAAGGTTTGTATTCTTACTCTCCTACCCATTTCTTAATTTAAAAGATGTTATCTTTATTAAATATCTCCTCTATTAAATATCTTTATTAACTTGATTTCTCCTTCAATTCTTGATGAATGCTTGATTGCTTGTTCACTTGGAATTGAATTGATTTTATAATTAAGAGATCACTTGAATTGTAGGTAAACCCCTTCAAATGATAGGGTAGGCTTCCTTTTATACCTAATATATGTCTTGAAAGCATTTTATCCTGATGGCTTTAAATTAAAGTACTTTCTCTTCTATCTGGTATTGGTGGAGTAGAGGTTGCCTTGCATCATCCTAGGATACATATTTCTGCAAAAACAACACAAGTTAAATGTATCCCAGGTTGATGCAAAGAAACCTCTACTCCAGATATCACCAGAAAATAGAGAAAGAACTTTAATTTAATGCCTTTAGGATAAAAGGCTTTCAAGACAGATAAAATTTGACTTTGATTGTCATCATTTACTTTGCCAAATTCTTCACATGTAACTCCTGAATCAATTTCCTACTCACAAGAATTTTATTAAGTCTCAAATATAGGGAAACAAAAGGCTTCAAATAGAAAACTTGTACATGCAACTAAATCCATTGACTAATAAGAAGAACAAAATTAAGAAATGGTTTGATCATCTGAGAGATCTTGTAGACTTACAACTCACCAGCTACTTAGTTTTTGCGGGTAAGAATTTTTTTTGTTTTGGTTATGGTTGTGGTGTTTATAGAGAGACATTTACAAATTTATATCTATTTTCACTATTTAATGGTTTATGGGTTTGTAATGGTAATTTAATGTTCTTTCATATTTTTATATATATTCTTTATAATAGCCTATTATATTGATTTGTTCTATTATGGATAATGGTGTGGGTTAGACGGCTTTGTCGTAGGTGCATGAAAGCATTGAACGAGTTCTACTTTTAAAAATTACATGAATATTTTTAATTTATTTGATTAAGTGTTATTTGCAAAAAATGATTATCAATGATGTTTCCTTTCTCTGAGAATTGTCTAGGATCTTTCCGTCAGAGAATATGTAACATCGAACGACTAAATCTTTTCTTTACAAATCCTTATTTTATTTAATTATTATCTAAGCGTGAATTAAAATTTATATTTGTACGGAAGCAGAACATACAAGATGAAGAGTCATGTGCAAGAAAATTTCCTAAAAGAAAGAAAGTAGGCATTATCTTGAATGACATGGAAACAAGCTCATCAGCTGCCTAGAAGAGAGCAATTGGAGAATGGCAGAGGAAAGTGTTTAAGGGTGATAAATAGATAGAGAGTATGCAATACAAACAAACAATGTCTAGAGTGTCTGATGTGACGTCTCTAATTTATGTCTAGAGGGACTAACTGGTTTTGGAGTTCCTACGAAACCTATTGGGCCACGCTTGGAGGAAATCAATGTGTTCATGCAAGGAGCACTTTTTTTTTATTATGAGAATGATGCTTTTGCACTGAGGGATATTTGGGAGTCAATATCCAAAAATTTCTATAGTGTGGAACCAAAGTTGGTGGACTCAAAGTAATTTTCAGCTTTTAGAAGACCAAGAGGTTATGTATCTATTACCCATTTGGAATGCAACTGTATCTATTTGGAATGCATTACCCAAACACCACAATCGATCACTCCCACATGAAGTTCCACAAGTGTGATCTTTTTCAAATCCTAATATGATTTCTATCTCGTCAACCTCTAGAGGAGCCACCTGACTTGGCCCCACCCAAATCAAGATCCATTCTTCCCACTTTTCAAGATTGTATTTCTCTTCACTATCTTGCAGTTTCCCTCATGAATTTTCAATTATAGTGCAGAGTTCTTCACGAAGGACACCACCACATCATCTAGAGTCTATGCTTCAATTTTTTTCTTTGATCCCATAGAGGCCAATAGTCCTTTGTTTGAGGAAGTGCTTCCTGAATAGTCATGGGGGGGAGAGGTAATGCTTGAAATCACCCTTCTATTGAGAGATTGCGTACATAACCTCTTAGTCTTCTGAAAGCTGACAATTAATTCGATTTTGCCAACTCTGGTTCCACACTATAAAAAATTTTGGATATTGACTTCCAAATATCCTTCAGTGCAAAAGCATCATTCTCATAATAGAAAAAAGGTGCTCCTTGCATGAACACATTGATTTCCTCCAAAGCATGGCCCAATAGGTTTCGCAGGAACTCCAAAACCATTTAGTCCCTTCGAACATAAATTAGAGATGTCACATTAGACACTCCAAAAATTATTTGTTTGTATTGCATACTCTCTATCTATTTATCACCCTTTAACACTTTCCTCTACTTTTATCTAGTGGCTCTCTTTTAGGCAACTGATGAGCTTGTTTTATTCAAGATAATGCCTGCTTGCTTTCTTTTAGGAAATTTGCTTGCACATGACTCTAAAGCTTGTATTTTCTGCTTTCATATAGATATAAATTTTAATTCATGCTTAGATAATAATTAAATAAAATAAGCATTTCTAAAGAAAAGATTTAGTCATTCGATGTTACATATTATCTGACGGAAAGATCCTAGACAATTCTTGGAGAAAGGAAACATCATTGATAATCATTTTTGCAAATAACACTGAATCAAATAAATAATAAATGTTTAATGCAATTTTTAAAAATAGAACTCGTTCAATGCTTTCATTCACCGATGGCAAAGCCATTTGACCCACATCATCTCTCGCCATCGGATTTCTGACGACAACTAATGAAATGTCTGACAAGGATGTTGTATATCCGATGTCACTTCCATGTCGGACGGTTGTCGGGGAGCAATCATAACATCCATCGGATTTTTGACTGAAATCTGATGATATTTGTAATGAGGGGTGAAAATATAG